>NC_052164.1:49753489-50060098 GCF_902713615.1 Scyliorhinus canicula
ATCGGGGGTCAACTCCAATTCTCCGAACCGACGCGGGCTCGAAGAATCCCGGCCAATATTTTTTTTATTCGTCCATGAATGTGGGCGGCGGGCCTGCATTCATTGCCCATCCCTGAGGGGCATCGAAGAGTCAGTCACATTGCTGTGGGTCTGGAGTCACATGTAGGTCAGACCAGGTAAGGATATCGGATTTCCTTCCCTAAAGGACCTCAGTGAGCCAAATGGGTTTTTACGACAATTGGCAATGGTTTCATGGTCATCGTTTGACTTTTATTCCAGATGTTCATTGAATGCAAATTCCAATATCTGCCCTGTTAGGATTCAAACCCAGAGCATTACCCTGGCTCTCTGGATTACTAGCCCAGCAACAATTCCACTATACCACTGCCTCCCCATATAATGTATGATGCAGGCCCCTAGCACGATTTCCCCCTTTCCCCTCCTCATTGACCTGAGCAGTCGGAAAATGTTCTGCAGCACTTCCACCAGTTCAAAATTTTCAGACCTCAGTAAAAAAACAGTAATACAGACAGACTGGAGTTCCATTTCAAGGTATGCAAAGCAAGTTTGAACAAGTTTTACCAGTGCCCTTCATTTCCAGGTTTTACCGATTTTATCTTCCATTCGTCACGGTTTGAGCAGAAAACACCTTGTGCACACACATGAGGGTAAATTTACTCAGCAAACATCTACCACCATTCACTGACTGAGGACGTAAAACACTCACAGTGCTCATAAAACAGTCATGCATTCTGTTCCAACATTTTATTAACCAGACAGATTAGCGGTCACAGTACACACCACCCAAGTATGAGCGTTGAAAGAACAAGGACAACATCTGTCACTCATTCTGAGCTTATTAATGAGAAATACAACTCGTTCCAAACGTATTGGATGACGCTGTTTAATCAGAACAGGGCTTTACTGAGGGAGATCTGCTCTCCTGCTGATCAGTGACTATATTCAGGCAATGATCTGTTACAGGAATTGGCAACAATGAGCATGGATAATCAAGTGGAATCGTAGAATCCCTACAGTGCAGAAGGAGGCCATTCGGCCCATCAGGTCTGCACCGACCCTTTGAAAGAGCACCCCACCTAGGCCCATGCCCTACCCTATCTTCTACCCACCTAACCTTTTGGACATCATGGGGCAATTTGACATGCGCAAACCATCTAACCTGCACATCTTTGGATTGTGGGAGGAAACCAGAGCACCCGGAGGAAACCCACGCACACACAGGGAGAAAGTGCAAACAAACAGTCACCTGAGGCCAGAATTGAATTAGGTGCCTGGCGCTGTGAGGCAGTAGTGCTAGCCGCTGTGCCACCCTGCCATCCCATGTGACAAATGGAAGTTTAAACAGTAAAGCGTTTCTAATGGTTATGTTTCAAAGGACACAACACATGTGCAGCTGGGCCTGCATGTCTCCCAAGGCTGTCACACTCCCACTGGACATGATGTGTGAGTGCGGATGTAGGATGCCAGGGCTGTGATGCTTGCGCAGTAAAATAGTTGATTTGCACGCACATGAAGAATGGCTATTGGGCTGAAGTGGCTGTTGTGCTGTAGTTGACCTGGAGGTCAGCGCCTTTAGGTAATTTGGACATTTTGAACTCTCCCTCTGTGTACCCAAACTGGCACCGGAATGTGGCGGCTAGGGGCTTTTCACAGTAGCTTCATTGCAGTGTTAATGTAAGCCTACTTGTGACAATAAAGATTATTATTAGAAGGAGGAAAGAAGGGAGAAATCAGGTCACGGAATTGATCTCAAATCAATGTCCACAACTCCAGCAATAAATACATTCCTTGCCAGGAGGGGGCAGCGTCGCAAAGAACCACCAATCAATCCCTGGCAATCTGATAATTGGGTAACAGAGATTGAGATTGACCTGTATCTTCCTTGATCTCAGTATGACCCTTTGGCCAGAAGGAGGACTTTGAACTTTGGAGGAGGGTTTCTGTTCTCTCTCTCTGGAGGCCATTTCCCTTTGTTCTTGTGGAGGTGGGGGGTTGTTCTTTTCTCTTTTGGTCTTTGAATGTTGATGTTGTTGTTTGCACAAGGACAGTGTTTGTGCGGGGAGGGGGGGGGGGAAGAGATCGGGGAATCAGTGGGGAGTAGGATGCTCGGCGCCATGGGTGGGAGCTGCCAGACTCTCTGGGAGGGCAGGTTCATGTAAGTGCAGTGGGGGGTGAGCAAGTTGTTACAGTGTTTATGGGGATTGGGATTGCTGTTTTTGGTAGGGAGGGGGAACTGCTGACAGGAAAGGTGTTTTTGAAATGTGGTATGGTGGTTGATGATGGTGGACATCGAGGGTGGGCATGAGGGGGTGCAGGACACCGGCTGGGTTTGGCCCAGAAGTGACTATGGCTGATCGGCAGGCGAATGTGGCATTCTTATAAGAAAGTCACCTGAAGATGGGGAATCAGACTAGGCTCAGGAAAGGGTGGGTAGGGCACATCTTTCATTCAGGACTGGATTTGAAGTCGATGGAAGTGGCGGTCTTGATAAATAAACGGATAGCTTTTGAAATAGGGAGGACTCCAGGGGAAGGTTTATTATGGTGAGTGGAAAATTGGAGGGGATGCCGTTGGTGTTAGTGTATGTCTATGCCCTGAACTGGGACGATATAGTGTTGATGAGGCAGGTGGTGGGGAAGATCCCGGACCTGAACTCGCACCGGTTGATAATGGGCGGTGGGGGGATTGTAACACGGTTCTGGAGCCAAAATTGGATCAGTCGAGCCCAAGGTCGGGGAGCAGGTCGGCGGTGTCGAGGATACTGAGTTGGTATCTGGAGTGCATGGGAGGGGGATATGGTAGGCAGAGGGCAAAGGAATTTTAGTTTTTCTCCCATGTGCAGAGGATATACTCCCGGATCGACTATTTTGTGTTGGGCAGGATATTGTTGCTGGGGTGGTCGGTTCGGAGTACTTGGCGATTGTGGTTTCAAACCATGCGCCGCATGGGGTTGTTTAGCACAGGGCTAAATCATTGGCTTTGAAAGCAGACCAAGCAGGCCAGCAGCACGGTTCGATTCCCGTAACAGCCTCCCCGAACAGGAGCCGGAATGTGGCGACTAGGGGCTTTTCACAGTAACTTCATTGTAGCCTACTCGTGACAATAAACGATTTTCATTTTCATTTCATAGGGTGGACTCGCAAGTGAATCGGGGAAGGGACAGCGCCCACAGTGGAGGTTGGATGTGCACAGATGTGGAGGTTTGTGAGCGGGTGAGGGCTAATATTCGGGGATATCTGGAGCTGAATGATAAGGGTGAGGTTTCGGCCGCCACGTTGTGGGAAGCATTGAAGGCAGTAGTAAGGGGGGGAGTTTATTTCAATACGGGTGCCCAGACAAAAGACGGAGCGGGCAGAGATGGCGAGGCTAGTGGAGGAGATTTTGCAGGTGGATAGAAGGTATTTGGAGGCCACGGAAGCGGGATTGCTGAGGTAGCGACAGAAACCTCAGATGGAATTTGGGCTGATAGCCACAGGTAAGGCATTTGGACAGTTGAGGAGAGCTAAAGGGGCGGTATATGAATACGGGGAAAAGGCAAGTAGGATGCTGGAGCATCAATTCAGGAAGCAGGAGGCGGTGAGGGAGATCAGAAAGGTGAAGGATAGGGAGGGAACACTTGGATCCGGTGGGTGAATAGGGTGTTCAGCTACTTTTATAGGAGATTGTACGAGTTGGTGCCCCCAGCCGGGGTGGGAGGAATGAGACATTTTTTTCTCCCCAGGGTGGAGAAAGACCTGGTGGAGGGATTGGAAGCCCCCATTGGGCTGGTGGAAGTGATGGAGGGTATGGGGGTGATTCAGACGGGAAAGGCCCCGGGCCTGGACGGGTACTCGGTGGAATTCTATAAAACGTATTCGGAGGACTTGGGGCCCCTGCTGGTAAGGGCATGTAATGAGGCAATGGAGCAGGGGGTACTCCCCCCTTTGCTGTTGTAGGCCTCAATCGCCTTAACTTTAAAGAGGGACAAGGATCCGGTGCAGTGTGGGTCCTACAGGCCAATTTCATTATTAAATGTGGACACTAAGGTGTTGGCCTTAAGAATTGAGGACTGTGTGCTGGGGGTGATAGGGGAGGACCAGGCGGGGTTTGTTAAGGGGAGGCATTTGACGATTAACATCAGGTGACTGTTAAATGTTATAATGATGCCCCTGTGGGACAAAGTGTGGAGGTGATGGTCGCCATGGATGTGGAGAAGGCCTTCAACTGGATGGTGTGGGACTATTTGTGGGAGGTGCTTGGGCGGTTTGGGTTTGGACAGGGATTTGCGGATTGGGTCCGGTGGTTGTACCAGGCATCGGTGGCAACAAACCGGGTGAGTTCAGAATATTTCAGGCTGCATTGGGGGACCACTCTCCCCATTGCTCTTTGCCTTGGCTATAGCGCCATTGGCGATGGCACTGAGAGCGTCAAGGGGCTGGCAGAAGTATGGGGGCGGGGGGATGTGTGGAGCATAGGTCTCGTTGTAAGTGGATGATCTGCTGCTTTATATATCAGACCCTTTGGAAGATATTGGGGGGATTTGGTCGGTTCTCGGGATATAAATTGAATATGGAGAAGAGCGAGGATTTTCCGATTCAAGCGGGGGGGTGGGGGCAGGAAAAGAGGTAGGGGGAGTTGCCATTTAGAGTAGTGGGGGCAAGCTTTTGATATTTGGTGCGGGGGTGGGAGCAGTTGCACAGGCTGAATTTGGTGGAGGAACAGATGAAGGGGGATTTTAGGAGTTGGGATGTGCTCCTGCTGTCACTGTTGGGATGGGAGCAGTTGGTAAGGTGAATGTTCTCCCGAGGTTCTTGTTTGTGTTATAGAATCTTTCGATCTACATCCCTAAGGCTTTTTTTAGGAGGGTGAATGCAATGATTTTGGGGTTTGTTTGGGTGGGTAAAGCCTACGGGTGAAGAAGGTGCTGCTGGACTGGGATTGAGGGGGGAGTGGGTTAGCTCTTTCAAATTTGATGAATTACTTTGGACCGGCGAATATAGCCATGGTTACAAAGTAGGCAGTGGCATCAGGGTCAATTTCGGAGCGGATGGAGGCAGCCTCTTGTAAAGATTTGTGTTTGGGGGCACTGTTGACAACGCCTTTACCGTTCTCACTGGCCAGGTACTCCACAAGCCCAATAGTGGTGGCAGCCCTGAGGGTGTGGGGACAATGGCGGCAGCATCTGAATCTGGAGGGGGCCTCAGTTTGGGCACCGATTTGTGGGAATCCTGGGCGGGATTCTCTGATCCCTCGCCGGGTTGGAAAATCGCCGGGGGCTGGCGTCAATCCCACCCCCGCCGTGCCCCGAAGTCTCCGGCACTGGAGATTCAGCGGGGGCGGGAATCGCTCCGTGCCAGTTGGCGTGCCGCCCCCGGCGATTCTCCGGCCCACGATGGGCTGAAGTCCCGCTGGTGTCATGCCTCTCCCGCCGGCGTGGATCAAACCACCTACCTTACCGGGGGGAGCAGGCGGCGCGGGCGGACTCCGGGGTCCTGGGGCGGGGCGCGGGGCGATTTGGCCCCGGGGGTGCCTCCACAGTGGCCTGGCCCGCGATCGGGGCCCATCGATCGGCGGGCGGGCCTGTGCCATGGGGGAACTTTTTTCCTTCCGCCTTCACCATAGTCTTCACCATGGCGGAGTCGGACGTGACCCCCTCCCCTGCGCATGCACAGGGATGACATCAGCAGCTGCTGACGCTCCGGCGCATGCGCGGACTTCCGCCGGCCACCAAATCCCTTTGGCCCCGGCTGGCTTGGCGCCAAAGGCCTTCCATGCCAGCCGGCGGAGCGCCAACCACTCCGGTGCGGGCCTAGCCCCTCAATGTTAAGGCTTGGCCCTCCGCACCTTTGGGGCGGCCCGACGCCGGAGTGGTTCACACCGCTCCATCACGCCGGGACCCCCCGCCCCGCCAGGTAGGGGAGAATCCCGGCCCATATGTTTGCTCCGGGGGTGCTAGCCAGGGGGTTTCGGTGTTGGCAACAGATGGGATTGAGCGGTCTGGGCATCTATTGGGGGCAGCTTCTCGAGCCTGGAGGGGTTGGTGGAGGAATTTGAGTTACCCGCTGGGAATGGGTTCCTGTGTTTACAGGTGAAGGATTTTGTTCGGAAGCAGGTACCGTCCTTTCCCCACCTGCTGCCCCAGGGGCTACAGGACTAGGTGGTGTCAAGAACAGGGGTCGGTGAGGGTAAAGGGTTGGAAATTTCTAAGGAGTTGATGGATAGGGAGGGAGTCCCGATAGAGGTAGTGAAGTGCAAGTGGGAGGACGAGTTGGGGAAGGCAGTGGAGGCTGCGGTGTGTAAGGAGGTGTTGAGGAGAGTGAACTCATCCTCTCCGTGTGCAAAGTGGTCCACAGGGCACATATGACTGTGGCAGGGATGAGCAGATTTTTTGAAGGGGTAGAGGGGTATGGGCAGTGTGCGAGTGGGCCCACGAATCATGTCCACATATTTTGAGCCTGTCCGAAGCTTGGGGGATTCTGGCAGGGGTTTGCCAGAGATCTTGAAACTGAAGGTGGTCCCGAGTCCAGAAGTGGCAATCTTTGGAGTGTCAGAAGACCCGGGAGCCCGGGGGGGGCGGGAGAAGCCGATGTCTTGGCCTTTGCCTGCGTGGAGCCCGGAGTTGGATCTTATTGGAATGGAGGGACTCGGGACTCCCAAAACCGGGGGTGTGGATGAGTGACTTGGCAGAGGTTTCCTTAGGCTGGAGAACATAAAGTCTGCCTTGAGAGGGTCTGTGGAGGCGTTTGCCTGGAAATGAAAATGAAAATCGCTTATTGTCACGAGTAGGCTTCAATGAAGTTACTGTGAAAAGCCCCTAGTCGCCACATTCCGGCGCCTGTTCGGGGAGGCCGTTACGGGAATCGAACCGTGCTGCTGGCCTGCTTGGTCTGCTTTCAAAGCTAGCGATTTAGCCCAGTGTGCTAAACAGCCCCTTGATGGCAGCCATTCATCGACTTCTTTGAGAACAATTAAGATGTCATCAGTGGTGGGGGGGGTTTAAGAAAACAGGAGATAGGGAGTTGGGGAGCGGGAGGCGGGATGGGGGGGTGTTCGGTATGTAGTTGATTTGATTATTTTCAGCCTTGTTGACTTATTTTGTTTTATGGGTGTGTTTGATGTCTAAATATATAAATGCCTCAATAAAATATTTTTCAAAAAGAAAAAGGCAACCTCGCTGGAATTGACATCTCCCTCCAAATTAAGTGTCTCACCAGTCAGAATTGGAAATTTCACCTTTACAATTGCATACAAGTGGTGTCCGCCTGCCAAGCTTGACTTCTTTCACAACTCTGAAGTGAATGAAACACTGCGTTGACTTTCCTGGGGACCGCTCACAGTTCGACTCATGTTGGGTGTTTAGGACAAGTTTCAAGGTTGGACATGAATGCAGTAGTAGCGTCTGGTCCATTCAGGGTTAATGTGGGTCTGAGTACAATACCGTCCACACGGTGATGTAAGAAGACAGATGACCCAGAGCCAGGGCCAGTCTAGACATGGATGGAGATGTCTAAAGGCCAAGGTTGAAGCCAGCTCCATACCTGTACCTACCACTGTATATATACACGGAACGTTGTTATGAGCTGTTAATGAAGACTTCCAGGTGTCGAAGCAGGGCTCTTCGACAGGGGGCAGGCAAAGGATGGAAGAGAGGGAGGTTGACTGGGAAAGGATGAGACTGTCCGGGTTGGGGAAGGAGGGAGTGAGGGAACGGAAAGGTGCAGCACCATTGAATGGAGCGAAGAACCTTTCTTGTTGGGTTTGGGATTCCTGTGGCTGGGTTTGGGAGGGAGACCTCTGAGCAAGGATGGTAGGAGAGTGATGGTCCTAGAGAGTGAGGTCAGTGCTGTCGACAGTGGGACCTGGTGTTTGAACTGAGGGTGCTGATCGGGGAGGAAACACTCAGGGTCAGAGGGAGGAATGTGATGTGGTAGGGTGACAGTTCCAAGGTAATGGCTGAGCAATGGAAGTGGGCAAAATAGGTGATTTGGATAATGGGAGGTGTCAGGGTCAGGGTGGGCATGGGGAAGGTAGTGGTGTAAGCTCAGAGGGGGGGAAGCCATCTGGAATTGCATGATGATAGAGTCCAGGGTAAATGGGGGTAGGTTCTAGGGGGACAGAGGAGAGACAAATGGTCATATTGGATAGGTCAAGGGTGATGGGGGATATTGGTGGGTGACGGGAGAAGGTAGAAATTTGTGGAGTGAGTCTCAAAGGTAAACATGCACCATCTTGTGATTCTTAACAATGCAACACATCAATGTAAAACTGGGATGCCTTGAAGAGGGAGAAGGGTATATGGGTGGGTGGAGTTCATGATAAGAATAATCGATTGACTAAAGCGACATGGTAGAACAGTGGTTAACGCAGTTGTTTCACAGCTCCAGGGTCCCAGGTTCGATTCCCGGCTTGGGTCACTGTCTGTGCGGAGTCTGCCCTTTCTCCCCATGTCTGCGTGGGTTTCCTCCGGGTGCTGCGGTTTCCTCCCACAGTTCAAAGATGTGCAAATCAGGTGGATTGCCCATGCTAAATTGCCCCTTAGTATCCAAAATGGTTAGGTGGGGTTACTGGGTTACAGGGATAGAGTGGAGGTGTGGGCTAAGTAGAGTGCTCTTTCCATGGCTGGTACAGACTCGATGGGCCGAAGGGCCTCCTTCTGCACCGTAAATTCTGTGATTCTATTTTTTATATAAATTTAGGTTACCCCATTATTTATTTATTCAATTATGGGGCAATTTAGAGTGGCCAATCCACCTAACCTGCACATCTTTGGGTTGTGGGGGTGAAACCCATGCAGACACGGGGAGAATGTGCAAGGGTCGGGATTTGAACCCAGGTCTTCAGTGCCGCAGTCCCAGTGCTAACCGCTGCGCCACATGCTGCCCTGATTCTATGATTCTATGACACCCTAAATCATGAGGCCATTGGATGATAACCAAGCTCAGTCGTGCTCTCTCTGTGGTGAAACCCACATAGAAGCAGTTTGTTCCTGACTCATGGATCTCATAACATCAAGGTCCCACCAAGGTATGCAACTGTTTTTGATTCTGTGCAATTTCCATCTCCTGCAGTCAGAGGTAGTGAGGGAGATAGGTGGATACCTTTAAGGTGCCTTGTTGGCAGATAGCAACAAATTCACAACTCCAAACTTCCATCCGTCCTGCTGAATGGTGGTGGCTGACAAGGGTTTATGTGGTTAGTCTTCCTGTGCTGCCAAAGCAATGGTCTCTCTGCAGTCTTGAGGGTTATGGAGGCGAGAGGAATGGTGTCAGAGGGAGGACTCTTACACATGACTCTCATCGGCCTGGACAAAGAGCAATGTCTCCATGCACAGTCATGTATGAACGTGAGGAACACCCTTCTCTGGTCCTCCAGGATGTCCTTCATTGGAAACGGGTAGGACAGGGACGCCATGTCAAAATGGAAGCCAGGCACAAGTCTTCGCACTGGATTTGTGGCTTCAAGATGGAGGCAAATCTGTAAAGAATAAGTTCACTACATTTATTACTCCCATTTGTTCACACATCCACTAGATGATGCAGGCTCCAGGCAACTCTACCTTTCTATCGGCTCTCATCGCAGAAGAAGGGATTGCACATCGCAGGTTGGCACAAGGGAGCAGGAGCAACGGCCTGGGCAGCAAGACACAGTGAGGCTTCAAGAAGATCAAGACACCGGCGATCAGGGTCCAATGTATGATGAGCATTGGCCCGACCATGGATATATTGTAGGCAGTGCAGCTATCTACAGATGAATGAAAGACAATTCCAGAGGTGCCTTAGAATATCCCAGAGTGGTCGCTTCTCCACAACAACCTGCAGCCACAAAGCATTGAAGGACACTGCTTCCTTAAATGTCTTTGCCTATGGCTCCTTTCCGGGTGCCACTGGGAACCTGTGCAGCTTCATCGTGTCAGTGACGCACATGTTCATCCAGGAGGTGCCAGATGCCCTATTCAGGGGAACGTACCAATTTGTACAATTCCACCTGGATAACGAAAACTAAGCTGCCAGAGAATTGGGATTTGCTGCAATCTCAGGTTTCCCACAAATGCTATTGACATGTGGCCTTGAGAGTTCCCTGGCAACAGCCAGTCATATCCAACAATAGGATAGCGTTGTCCACTATTTCACCGTGCAGCTAGTACTGTAATCGCAGAAGGGAAAACCTATGGGCGCGATTCTCCGCACTCGCGTAAAATCGCGAAGTCAGACTTTTGCGACGGCCCGACATGGCCCCGTTCCCGACGTATTCACGTCCGGGAAATGGGCTAGGAACGGGGCCGCGTCAATCACGTGCGCGATGACGCCGGAACGCGACGACGACATAAACACGCCCACGTGAGGCCGCCCGACGCCGTAAAAAGGCGCGGGCGAGCACAGAAACTGTAGGCCAGGATGTCGGAGCAAAGGAGAGCAGCCCCGCGATTCGTGGAGGCTGACATCGAGACGCTGCTCGATTCAATCGAGCAGAGGAGGGGCATCATCTGCCCGCATAGAGGGCATCGCCACCCTGCCAGCGCGGTGCGCCAGGCCTGGCGTGAGGTGGCTACTGCCGTCAGTGCTGTGGGGCAGACCCCTCGCTCTGCAGAGCAATGTCGGAAGAAGATGCACGACCTCAGCAGGGCTGCCAGGGTAAGTGCCAAGAGGGTGCCCCGGGTCACAACCATCCCCCCCCCTTTACTTAATCACCCAACTCCCCCCACCCCCCCACCCCCCCGGCACGGGTGGTGGAGGGGGATTGGGGCAGAGTGAGTTGAGGGTGGTTCACAAAGTAGTCACAGACCAAGCGCTCTGACCCCTGTGGAGAGATGCAATTGTCTTATGACAACTTGACCCCCAAACTGTGCCAGTATCTGAACGGCCTGCTGATACCTGCCGTATTGTAATGAGCTACCTATGCCCCCTCCCCCAACAGGACAAGACCGCTCACAACACTCGTCAGCGGAACAAGACTGGAGGGGGTTGGCCCATCCTGAACCCCCTCACCACGTTTGAGCAGAGGGAACTGGACATTGTTGGGGGATCTGCCACCTGGGAGATTGGCAATGCGAGGTTGGCAGAGCTGCAACAAGTGAGAACCCTGCATGACAAACCCCACCCCCCTCCCCCATCCTATGTCCCTTCACACACCCTGCCCACTTGGACACCTCCCCCATCCTCTGTCCCTTCACACACCCTGCCCACTTGGACACCTCCCCCATCCTCTGTCCCTTCACACACCCTGCCCACTGGAACACCTCCCCCATCCTCTGTACCTTCACACACCCTGCCCACTTGGACACCTCCCCCAGCCTCTGTCCCTTCACACACCCTGCCCACTTGGACATCTCCCCCATCCTCTGTCCCTTCATACCCTGCCCACTTGGACACCTCCCCCATCCTCTGTCCCTTCACACCCTTCCCACTGGAACCGTCCAGGGCCGGCCGAGCGTCTCTAAATAACCCGTTTCATTCTCTTCCCTAGGACGTGATGCCGATCGACCAGGGCCGTCTGCCTCCAGGCAGACAAAGGCATCCGCACCCAGTGCCGCACGACAGAGGGTGCCCGATCAGCGGGGAGTCCCATCCTCCCCAACCGAATCTGTGGAGCAGGACGCCCAGAGGGCGGCGAGCGAGCAAGAGAGAGAAATGGCCCGCGAACGCCCTGCGGCCTCTTAGCGGGCCGATGACATAGAGGAGGCGTCCACCCAAGACGACCTCGAGCTTGCGGCACAGCTATCTCCCACACTATCCACCATCCCAGAGACACTCACCCCGGTTGGGCTATTTAGTGATGAGGCTCCTGTGTCACAGTCTGGGTCGCACATCACAGCTGAGCAGGTACAGCAGGTGGAGGTCGGAGCAGCCGAGGGCCCGGACTGGCGGAGGGCAGGCCAGGCCCAGCATCCAGCTGGCTCCCAGACGTTTTCCGAGTTCCTGGAGTTACTCAACCCACCCGCACCGCCGATGCATCAAGAAACCCAGGGACACAATGATGGGATGAGGGCTGTCTTCCAGACTCTGCAGACGCTGTTAGAGGAGTCGAACCGCGTCCACGAGCAGGGAGTGGTGCCTCTCATGGCAGCAACCCAGGCCGACACCGCACGGGTGGCATCCGCGGTGGAGGCAATGAGTCAGGTTATGCAAGGCGTTGGGCTTAATGTGCACGCGTTATCCTCGGCCCTGGACAGGGTTGCCCTCTCACAGGCAGCAATGCGCCAGAGCCAACACGACATTGCCGGCGCGCTGCGGACCTTGGCCGAGTCTCAGCAGGTCATGGCCCAGTCGCAGCACGCCATGGCACAGTCACAGCAGTCGATGGCACAGTCCCAGCAGTCAGTCGCGAAGAGCATCAACTGCCTGACACGTGCTGGATGGCGTCGTGCACTCACAGGTTGAGATCGCACAGTCCCTGGCGGGAATGTCTAACTCACTGGACTCTGTCTCTGCAAACCTTCGGATCCTGGTGGATACCGTTGCAGGCCTCCAGGACTGGCAGCGCCAGGTGTCGGTGGTGCGACGGGGCACCTCCCCGCTCGCACCTCTGTCCCAAAGTGAGGCCCGGGGGCCACCGGGCTCCCCGAGGGAGGAGGAGGTTTCGGGGCCCGTCCCATTAACTCCATCACAGGACGTCCCGGAATTCTCAGCCTCCCCCTGTCCCATCCCTGGTGCATCGGGTGGGCAGCAGGCAGAGCAGGGTGGCACAACGTCACCCGAGACGCCCGCAGAGCAGCCTGGCCCATCAAGGCCGGGTCGCCCCAGGAAACGCTTGCCGAAGGAGAAACGAGTCGAAGGGGGCGATTCGCAGCAGTCCTACTCCACTCCTGCTGTATCGTCTGGGGAATCACTTAGACGTAGTGGTAGGGCCCGTAAGGCAACAAAGAGAGACACTGAGTAAGTTGGCACGGGTGAAGGGCACAGTTTAGTTGTAGGGGCTAAGGCACCTGTAAATTATTGTTAACATTAAACGCACTGTTCCACCTTACTTGTAATACCGTGTGATTGTTCCACAGCCACAGGAATCGTGATGGTGACCGAGTGTCGCTGGGGTTGACGAGCGGTGAAACTTCGGTGCCGGGTGTGCAGTCCCTGCCCCTCCCCCCACCTCCTCCCACAGCTAGCCCACGCGGGCACGTGATGGAGTGTCCGTGACGAACTCAGCGGCCACCAAGGTGGATGGTTCAGCTATTGCCATGGGTCAGACTCTCTCTAACGATTCTGAGCTCACAGCTCATCGCAGAGCGGGCTGTCATCATTCCACATGGCACTGATCACACCCGCTGACACAGCCATCAATATTGTGCCATACCGTCTGGACCCAGTGGTAAGGGTGATGTCGAAGTGGAGCAGTGTACACTGAGGGAGGGGGGGGGGGTTGTGGTGGTGGCAGTTGTGTGGTGACCCTCTGCATGACTAGCGATGCAGGTGGTGGTTTGGTGTTCAGCGGGGACGTCGCAAGCGACGCGTGAATCGCGCTGCCACCAAGGCGTCGCGTGCCCGCCGTCCTCGCCAGGTCCGTTGTGCCGCCTCCTGGACATCACCAGCACCTGGGTCGTGTCTGCGTGCTGCGCCCGCCACTCCGCCACCCTCCTCCTCTTCCTCCTCCTCCCTCTCCTCCTCCTCCTCCTCTGTGCTGGCACCACTGCCACTGGCTTCTCCCTCCGCCTCCTGCAGCAGGTCATCTCCCCTCTGCATCGCGATGTTGTGCAGCGCACAGCAGACCACAACAATGCGAGAGACCCTGTCGGGCTGGTACTGCAGGGCCCCTCCGGAGCGGTCCAGGCACCTGAATCTCATCTTCAGGAGGTCAAGGCAGCGCTCCACCACACCCCTGGTTGCTGCATGGGCCTCGTTGTATCGGGTTTCCGCATTGGTCTGAGGCCTCCGTATAGGCGTCATCAGCCAAGACCTCAGCGGATAACCCCTGTCGCCTAGCAACCGGCCCCTCAGCCGGGGGGTACGTCCCTCAAACATCGCAGGGATGTACGACTGCGCCAGTATGTAGGAGTCATGCACACTCCCTGGGAACCTTGCACAGACGTTCATGAACCTCATGTGGAGGTCGCATACCACCTGGATATTCATGGAGTATGTCCCCCTCCTGTTTGTGAACACCTCCCTGTCCCCTGCAGGTTGGCACATGGGGACGTGAACACAATCGATTGCCCCCTGCACCATCGGTATCCCGGCCACGCTGGCAAATCCACGAGCTCGTGAGTCTTGAGTTGGTCTGTCCTCGGGAAAGATGATGTAGCGGTTCGCGATGGCATAGAGGGCGTCGGTCACATCCCGGATGCACCTGTGGACCGATGACTGGGAGATCCCGGAGAGGTCCCCGCTCGGAGACTGGAAGGAGCCAATCGCATAGAAGTTAAGAGCGACCGTCACCTTGATGGCAACCGGGATCGCATGTCCTCCCCCCGTTCCACGTGGGGCGAGGTGTGCCACGAGGTGACAGATATGTATCACCGTCTGCCTACTCAGCCGGAGTCTCCTCTTGCAGGTGATGTCCGTCATTGTTAGGAAAGAGATCCGGACACGGTACACCCTCGGCCTTGGTCGTCGCCTCTGGTGCCATGGCTGCACCCTCACTCTCTCCTCTTCCTCCTCCTCCTCCTCCTCACCATGCTGCTCGACGACTGGCAACTCCTCGGCCATTCCCTCTGCTGCTGCAGCTGGCCCTGCATCCACTGCGGGTTGTGGCTGTGGATGCTGCTGCATCGCCAAATGCAGTACAGCGGCCCCAACCACTGCGCAGAACATAGCCGTTCTGTTCGCAGACATTGTGCTAACCTACAGAAGGGTGGTGGGAGGCAGAGAAACGGGACATGTTAGACGGAGGTTAGTCGACACCTCGGCAGCCGCCTGCCACGGGATACCTGTGTGTCCCGGTGGCCTGGTCGCGCTGCTGACACGCGGGCAGCCTAACCCCTGGTCACTTTCTGCATCCAACGGGCAGTTAACTACGTCCTCTTCACCGTGGCGTCAGTGGCCTGTGGCCATAAGCCACAGGGCAACCAGCGGCCGTGTCGTCGTGACCGGCACGCCATGGCATGGTGGCAGACATTTTGTAACCAGGGTTGGACGAGTCACTCGCTCACTCTCTCCCTACCCCCCCCACTTCCACTCCCCCCCCTCCGTCTCCCCCACTCCCCCCTCCAATCTCCCCCACTCCCCCCTCTGTCTCCACCACTCCCCCCTCTGTCTCCCCCACTCCCCCCTCAGTCTCCCCCACTCCCCCCTCCGTCTCCCCCACTCCTCCCTCAGTCTCCCCCACTCCCCCCTCAGTCTCCCCCACTCCCCCCTCTGTCTCCCCCACTCCCCCCTCAGTCTCCCCCACTCCCCCCTCAGTCTCCCCCACTCCCCCCCGCTCTGGACCCCCTCCCGTTCTCGGGGATGCCTTCCCCGTTGTGGCCAGACTCCAGCGGTGCGCTGAGCTGTGCGCTGAGCGGTGCGCTCACCTCCTCGATGCTCTCATCAGCCAGCACGACTGGTTGACGAACTTCAAAAGCAGGTGCGTTGGCCGGCGTGAAAACATGGCGTGATGACGTCGGGACTTCGGCCCATCCGGGCCGGAGAATAGCGGGGGGCCAATAAGTCGGGATTCTGGTGGTGTTGGGGGGTCTTTCGAGGCCTTTGCCGGGAATGCCGACGTGTAGTTTGTGCGGGGTTCGGAGAATAGCGGGAGGGCGTTGGACCGGCGCCGCCGTGAAAATATGCGCGGCCCGCTATTCTCCGAACCGGCGTGAGAGCGGAGAATCGTGCCCTATATGTTTCTGCTTGGTTCCTGGGGAGACACGGATTACTTGTGAACCACTCCCAGGTGATTGTTGTGGTTCTTCTTGTCCTACAGAAGGATTAATTGTCATCCAATAGAGCCATGAGCAGTTTCACAGCATACATGCTTCTGGGAACTGCTGCTTCCTCCCCAGTCAGTGATTAAGAAGCAGGAGGTCCTGCAACTGATATAGGATTGAAAGTATTAAGTGGCTGGCACACATTCAGTACAAAATCCTGTTTCACACCCCTGTACACGTGCAGTTAGACTGTCTGGTTCCCTTATGAGTGCCTGTTTGCAGTGAGAGTAGATGGTGTAATTCCACTGCCAGAGGGCGGGAGATAATGCATCCCCTTCCGACACTGATGGGCATTTCTGTGCAGGCCCCATCTCCGCTGCAATCTCTGCCTGGTCCTTTAACCCCATGAGGTAATGATGAGAACGGCAACTTCCTATCCAACCCTGCCTCGAGGTCCATCATGGTGCACACGGATGTATCGGCAATGAGGCGAACGGTGCAAGGTTGCACGTGTAGTGATATGTGTAGAGACATATCTACGTATAATTGTACATCATAATAATCTTTATTGTTACAAGTCGGCTTACATTAACAGTGCAATTAAGTTACTGTGAAAAGCCCCTAGTCGCCACATTCCCGCACCTGTTCACGTACACTGAGGGAGAATTCAGTATAACAGCAACAACAAAGAAAATTACAGCACAGGAACAGGCCCTTTGGCCCTCCCAGCCTGCGCTGATCCAGATCCGTTATCTAAACCTGTTGCCTATTTTCCAAGGTCTACGTCTCTCTGTTCCCCACCCGAATGTCCAAATTAACTTAACAGCACGTCTTTCGGGACTTGTGGGAGGAAACCGGAGCACCCAGAGGAAACCCACACAGACACGGGGTGAACGTGCAGACTCCGCACAAAGAGTGACCCAAGCCGGGAATCGAACCAGGGACCCTAAAGGGGCTGGTTTAGCTCACTTAGCTAAATCGCTGGCTTTGAAAGCAGACCAAGCAGGCCAGCAGCACGGTTCAATTCCCGTACCAGCCTCCCCGGACAGGCGCCGGAATGTGGCGACTAGGGGCTTTTCACAGTAACTTAATTGAAGTCTACTCGTGATAATAAGCGATTTTCATTTTCATTTCATTGAAGCAACAGTGATACCCACTGTGCTACCGTGCTGCTCACAATAGTTGTACCAATGTATATAATTGTATATAATAGCACCACTGCACATAGCCACTGACCAATACATGTAGGGACAATTATGACCTCCCGCCAGCAGGTGGAACCAGGCACCCATACAGGCATATATATATCGGGGGACAGTCGGGAAGATGGCACTTGGTAGTAGGAAGGACAAGAGGACAGTAATCTCTCTCCTTAGTTTTACAATAAAGTAAACAGACTTGTTTGTACATCGAAATGCATGGTTACCATCAAGAATAAATACTTGCAGCAATCATATCTTCGTGTCCTATGTGAACCTTCATGTTCAAGGAAGCAACTGAACACAACAGCACGTGAACAGCTGTCCCACCACTCCCCCCCCCCCCCCACCCCCAAACCGACCCCCCCTCCCCAAACACAGCACAAATACCTCCAACTCTGCTCCTGCTACCGATCTGAGACTCCAGGATGGAATATTCTGGCACAGTTTCTGAGAACACCACTGTTTTTTTATGCTCTTCACATAGCATAAGCTGCTTCCTTGATGTACACTCTGACAAAGGAAGGTTCAGACTTGGAGATAGCTTTAACACATTTATTGAACTGTTAACGATTCTCTTACTTGGATTCGACTCTCCTGTTAATCCTGCTATAGCTACTCAGACTGATGAACTAGTCTGCTACAATCCACGTGGTGGGTGTGATGTGTTTCAAATCAACCCTGTGTACTCACTGAGTGTCTCCACTGGAAAGAGACTAAGCATGTGTGCTGTGTCCTTTTATATGGGTTGGTGTAATGCTCCCCTGTGGTAGTGTCACCTCTGTGTGTGTTGTGAATGCTCATTAGTCATGTCCTATCTTCTGGCCTATTGGTTGAATATCTGTGTGTCATGCCTCTGGTGCTCTCTCTAGTGTCTATCTAGTCTACGTGTATTTACATTAACCCCTTGTGTATTTACAGTGATGCATATCACCACATCCCCCTTTTTTCGTGTTACATATTTTCTGTACAGTATTAAAGAAAATGGAACAAAAACAGGAAGATAAGTGATGCTATGTACAAGTTATGATGACTGTGATGCCTATACAATAGTATACAAAATCAAATAATAGTTGCAATTACTTTGAGGATAAGACAATACAAAATAAAAGTTATGAGTCCAATAGTTCATGAGTTTATATGGTCTGGTATGGAAGTGTCAATGGTGACATTGTCATTCCCTTGTGAACGCCGTCAGTGTCCTGGTGTTTGGTCATCAGCAGGTGTTCAAGTGTTCAAATCACTTCCTTGACTGATTTGGAGTCTTTTTTTTTCTGATGCTTATGGTAGCAATTCTTGATGGCACCTGTCCTGAAAGCTGGGTTGCCTGTTGGTAGTGTAGCAAATGTGAATTGGAAAGATGCATCGTCCTGCCATGGTATGTCATTGTACTGAGCTGAGCAGTAACAGTGTGTCCCGCATTGGCAGAGTTGTACCAGTTGTAGTTCCATTGTTGTTGTTGTTCTTGCGCTTGTTGTCGACGTTGTTGCCTTTGGTACGCTTCATATCGTTGTCTTTGATATGGTTTTCATAGGTTGTGTTGTTGTGTTGGTTGGTTTTGTTGCCATGTTTGTTGCGCTCAAGGACCACACTCTGTGGATAGTATGAGTCCTTCACACAGTTACTCGTGTCAGCGTGCTTTGTGGTATCTGCTGTCACCTTGAGCGTGTCGCCACTGAGTTTGTGGCACTCCATGTCTGGAGTCAAGTCCGGCTTACTTGAATCAGCATTGGCTTGTCGATGCTCCCCATCTGGAGTCTGGTCTGTTTCACCTGAGTCAGTTTTGGCTTGTCGATGCTCCCCGTCTGGAGCCCTTTCTTGTTCACCTGAATCAGCTTTGGTTTCTTGATGCTCCCCATGGATTTGGGACCTGCCTCCCTGCTCTGCCCGTAGTGGAGGTCACGGCGCTATAGTTCGGACATGCCTTTAGGCTGAGTGCTGAAGAAGCAGGTCATTGTTGAGTGCGGCGAGGCGACTCAGAGTGCCACATGCTGCGGTAAGTCCATAAGACTGCAAGATATAGGACCAGAATTAGGCCACTCGGCCCATCGAGTCTGCTCAGTCATTCAATCATGGCTGATATTTTTATTATCCCCATTCTCCTGCCTTCTCCCCATAACCCCTGATCCCCTTATTGATCAAGAACCTATCTATCCCTGTCTTAAAGACACTCAGTGATTTGGCTTCTCTTGCCTTCTGTGGCAAAGAGTTCCACAGATTCACCACCCTCTGGCTAAACAAATTCCTCCTCATCTCTGTTTTAAAGGATCGTCCCTTTAGTCTGAGAGTCTGTCCTCTGCTTCTAGATTTTCCTACAAGTGGAAACATCCTCTTCATGTCCACTCTATCCAGGCCTCGCAGTATCTTGTAAGTTTCAATAAGATCCCCCCTCATCCTTCTAAACTCCAACGAGTACAGACCCTCAAATGACAAGCTCTTCATTCCAGGGATCATTCTTGTGAACCTCCTCTGGACCCTTTCCATGGTCAGCACATCCTTCCTTAGATACAGGGTCCAAAACCGTTCACAATACTCCAAATGTTGTCTGACCAGAGGCGTATACAACCTCAGAAGTACATCCCTGTCCTTGTATTCTAGCCCTCTTGACATGAATGCGGACATTGCATTTGCCTTCCTAATTGCCGAGGGAACCTGCACGTTAACCTTCAGAGAATCGTGAACAAGGACTCCCAAGTCCCTTTGTGCTTCTGATTTCCTAAGCATTTCCCCATTTAGAAAATAGTCTTTGCCTCCATTTCTCCTTCCAAAGTGCATAACCTCACACTTTTCCACATTGTATTCCATCTGCCACTTCTTTGCCCTCTCTCCTAGCCTGTCCAAGTCCTTCTGCAGCCCACCTGCTTCCTCAATACTACCTGTCCCTCTACAGATCTTTGTATCATCTGCAAACTTAGCCTTCAGTTCCTTCTTCCAGATCATTAATGTATATTGTGAAAGGTTGTGATCCCAGCACCGACCCCTGAGGCACACCACTAGTCATCGGTTGACAGTCTGAAAAAGACCTCTTTATCCCGACTCTCTGCCTTCTGCCAATCAGCCAATCTTCTATCCATGCCAGGATCTTACCGTAAACATTATGGGTTCTTAACGTATTTGACAGTCTCCTATGCGGCACCTTGCCAAAGTCCTTCTGGAAATCTAAATAAATCATGTCAACTGGTTCTACTTTGTCCAAATTCCTTGTTACTTCCTCAAAGAACTCTAACAGATTTGTCAGACATGACCTCCCCTTGACAAAGCCGTGCTGACTCAGTCCTATTTCATCATACACTTCCAAGTACTCCGCGATCTCATCTTTAATAATGGACTCTAAAATCTTACCAATGACCAAAGTCAGGCTAACAGGCCTATAATTTCTCATCTTCTGCCTCCCTTTCTTCTTAAACAGTGGTGTTATATCAGCCACTTTTCAGTCCTCTGTGACCCTTCCTGCATCTAGTGATTCCTGAACGATCACCAACAATGCCTCCACAATCTCCTGAACTATCTCTTTTGAAACCTTGGAGTGTAGTCCATCCAGTCCAGGTGATTTATCCACCTTCAAATCTTTCAGTTTCCCCAGAATCTTCTCCTTAGTGATGGTCACTGCACTCACTTCCTACCCTGATTCTCCTGGAGCTCTGGCATCCCACTGGTGTCCTCCACCATGAAGACTGATGCAAAGTAAATATTCAGTTCCTCTGTGTAGAAGTCAACTATTTCCTAACACACCTGATAGGTGAAAGATAGCTATTTAGGATAAATATTAAGCCCCAGTTTTACCCATTTTAAATTAAGGATTTCAACACTCTCATAACCTCAGTTCATCTAAAAACATACAACTTACAAAACAGCATAACACAGCATAATTCAGTTTACTCCATTATTCTGGCAAGACAGTACAACATAAAAACAACAAAAACACAAAAAGAACCGGATACATGCAAAAGCAGTAGAGATTAAAACAAACACTTTAACTGAACTAATTAATACATTTTTCAAGACAGTGCCCAAGGACAGGGCAGGCTCTATAGCAACAGCACAGCAACGATACAGTAACATGAAGGCTCTATTGTTATAACAGCTAAGTCAGCAAAAGACCAGTTCAAACTGGTCTTGATAACAGCACAATATTGCATTCCTTAACATACACAAGTTTGCAGACACAAAACAATTGGAACTAATGTTGCATATTAAAGATGGATGGCTTGCCGTCAAATCAGATGTGTTTGAGTCTAACCCAAACCAATTAGGATTATATTGGGGCGTAATTAGATGGCTAAAGACAGATATGAAACAGTATAGCTGTGAAGTTTTGTTCGTCCTTTTTTAGCTGGAGCTGGAGCTGGATCATTAGCTGGATTTCTTTCTCTCTCTCGCTTTCATGAATCATCTATACTTTGATCTGAACTATTCACTGTCTCCCTGTATTCATATTTCTTTTTCAGACTTTGACTTTTAAAGTTATTGCGAGCTGTTTGCCTAAGCAAGAAGATCATTTCTGTGATTCTTTGAAAGCTTAAATTTCTACTGAGTTCCAGTAACCGCAAAGTGCTACTGAAACCATATGGGCGATCTATCACTCTGTCATTTCTTTGTTTCCTATTATTACTTCTCCAGCCACATTTTCCAGTGGTCCAATGTCTATTTTTGCCTCTCTCTTACCTTTCATATATTGAAAAAAAACTCTTCCTATCTTCTTTTATATTGCTAGCTAGCTTGCATGCACATTACATCTTTTCTCCCCTTATTGCTTCTTTAATTGCCCTCTGCTCGCTTTTAAAGGCTTCCCAATTCTCTGGATTCTGACTAATTCTCGCCATTTTGTATGCTTTTTCTTTTGCTTTTATGCTGTGCTTGACTTCCCTTGTCAGCCATGGATGCCTTGACCTCCCTTTAGCATGTTTCCTCCTCCTTGGGATGAATTTCTGTTGTGTCTCCCAAATAATTCACAAAAACCCATCATTGCTGTTCTTCTGTCTTCCCTGCTAGGCTCCTTTTCCAATCAACTCTGGCCAGCTCCTCCCTCATGCCTTTGTAGTTACCCTTATTTAATTGTAATACCATTACATCTGATTCCAGCTTCTCCCTCTCAAACTGCAGGGTAAATTCTAACATATTGTGGTCACTGCTCCCTTAGGGTTCCTTCACCTTAAGTTCCCCAATCAAGACTACCTAATTACACATCATCAAATCAAGAATTGCCTGTCGGCAATTGGTCCCTGTAGGCTCTGTCACAAACTGCTCCAAAAAAACCCATCTCATTGACATTCCACAAATTCCTTTTCTTGGGATCCACTACCAATCTTATTTTCGCAGTCCACCTGCATATTGAAGTTCCCCATGATTATTGTAATATTACCTTTTTTACATGCCTTTACTATCTCCTGATTTATTTTCTGCCCCACATCCTGACTACTGCTAGGGGGCCTGTACATAACTCCCGTCAGGGTCTTTTTACCTTTGCGATTCCTCAACTCTACCCACAGAGATTCTATGCCTTCTGATCCTATATCACTCATTGCTATCGATTTAACTTCATTCCTTACTAACAATGCAACCCCGCCCCCTTTGCCCATCTGCCTGTCCTTTCAATCGGACACATATCCTTGTATATTTAGATCCAAGCCCTGATCCTCTTGCAGCCACGTCTCTGTGATGCCCACAACATCATACCGGCCAATTTCAATATGCGCAACAAGCTCCTTTACCTTGTTCCGTATACTGCGCGCATTTAGGTACAACACCCTCAATCCTGCATTGACCATCTTCCTTCTCACACTTGTCACCTTTTTTGCTCTGCCTGAGGGTGATGTTGTTCTCTTATTTTGATTCTCTATTTCCCCTTCACCTTTAGTAAAAGGAGTTCGCAGTATTGCCCTTTGTGTGAAATTTTATTGGTTATATCAGGGGTTTTCAAACTCAGGGTCACGACCCACAGGTGGATTGTGGGCAGGTTTCGAGAGGGTCGCAGCGTGATCAGTCACGCCATTACCAATTGCAGGATGAACGCCCAACGGACCTGACAGGCTTTTAAGAATGCCACCCAGGTCGGACATTTGAGATTTCCGGACTGCTGTGAACTCCAGGACCTCTGGTGAACAACACATGAAGAAAAAGCTGAAAACAGGAACAAAGCAGCATAAAAGTGATTATTTGAAGCATGGGTTATTAATTTTTCCACTGCAAATCAGGGTTCAAAATTCATGCGTGTTATATGCAGGGAAGCACTGGCAAATGAAAGTTTAAAACCCTCAAAACTTCAAAGATATTTGAAGATTAAACATGGCGAGTTTGAGGACAAACTCTATTTATTTCAATGGATGCAGTGAGATCTTACATCATTAGCTGAAGTCATTCTCAGAAATATAGCATTGATTAACAAAGCAAGTGAGATCGTGAAAACCAAGCAGGCTCACCTGTCACGTTAAAGGTAAGTGAAAATGGTGGGTCATGAAGGTACGCTGACATGGGTCACAAAGGTCGGCCAGCATAGGTTGCAAAGGTCAGTGGACGTAGGTCACAAATCCCGGCCAGCGTAGATCGCAAAGGTCGGCGGACATGGGTCACAAAGGATGGCCAGTTGGTAAAAATAGGTCCTAGGAAAAAAAGTTTGAAAAACACTGGGTAAAAATGTTATGAATAGTCTAACACGTCAGAATTCAACATTTAAGATCCAGTGGTGCTACAGACCAAACATTTTTTTTTTAAATTTAGATTACCCAATTTTTTTTTCCAATTAAGGGGCAATTTAGCGTGGCCAATCCACCTACTCTGCACATTTTTGGGTTGTGGGGGCGAAACCCATGCAGACACAGGGAGAATGTGCAAACTCCACACGGACAGTGACCCAGAGCCAGGATCGAACCTGGGACCTCAGCGCCGTGAGGCGGTTGTGCTAACCACTAGGCCACCGTGCTGCCCTGCTACAGTCCAAACATACCCCTCTCACACTGTATAGACCACTGATGGTCAACCTAGGCTGGCTAGTGACCCTCTTTCACCTCATGGCCATAAAGATTGGGGCTGGTTTAGCACAGGGCTAAATAGCTGGCTTTTAAAGCAGACCATGGCAGGCCAGCAGTGCGGGTTCAATTCCCGTACCAGCCTCCCCGAACAGGCACCGGAATGTGGCAACTAGGGGCTTTTCACAGTAACTTAATTTGAGGCCTACTTATGACAATAAGCGATTTTCATTTCATTTAATTTCAAATCGGACTTGTTCACTAACCATGACCCTGTCAATAAGTGTAAATACAATTAATACATTCTGACTATTTCGTAATGAGTTATGGCAAATGCGTTTATATATTAATAGAACAATTATCAACATCAAATGGTAAAAACAAAATAAATATTTACACTTTGGACACAGAGGGAGCACACGGCTCTCAGAGTCAATGTTGCGAGCAATCAGTACCCACCTCACTTCACTTGCCCTCACTTTATGCGCGTATCACTTCAGTCACACCGATAGGAAAAACCTATGTGGATGGAAACCAACGGCACTTGGCAACGGTCAACAAAATGTCTCGTGGGCCCAGATGGGTACATTGCCCCCTGGGCCAGATAGTGGTCTTTGAGAAATGTGGAATAATCACAAAGAACTCCCAGAGTAATGTCATTGATATTGTGAGGAAACTTCTATGACAGAGTATTTGTAACAGTAATTACTCATGAGGGGCGAAATTCTCCGAAGACCTGCGTGACGCCCATTTCCGGCGGGCAAAAGCGGTGCGGATGACTCCGGCGTCGGGGCCTTCTTTTAAGCCGTTAATCTCCATTCCCAAAAGGGCCAGCAGCGGACTGACGCGATACGCGTCAGTTTCACCCGCTGTGGAAGTGGCGCGTTGAGAGAGAGAGAGAGGGGACGGGTACCGGCGTTGAGAGGAGAGGGGGGGGGTGGGTACCGGCGTTGAGGGGGGGGTGGGTACCGGCATTGAGAGAGAGGGGGGGGGTACCTGCGTTGAGAGAGAGGGGACGGGTACCGGCGTTGAGAGAGAGAGAGAGAGGGGACGGGTACCGGCGTTGAGAGAGCGGGGGGGGGCGGCGTTGGACGGGGTAGGGGTGGTGGGGAGGGGGTAGGGGTGGTGGGGAGGGGGGTAGGGGTGGTGGGGAGGGGGGTAGGGGTGTTGGATGAGGGTGGGGTGGTGAGGGGGTAGGGGTGTTATGGGGGTAGGGGCGTTGGAGGGGGGTATGGGTGGTGAGGGGGTAGGGGCGTTGGAGAGGGTAGGGGTGGTGAGGGGGGTAGGGGCATTGGAGGAGGGTACGGGTGGTGGGGGGGGTTGGGGTAGGGGGCAGCGGCGTGCGGGGGGGCGATGGATGCCCGGGGCCAACGCACCGTCGCCCCCCCCTGCACGCCGCTGCCCCCTACCCCAACCCCCCCTCACCAACCATACCCCCCTCCAACGCCCCTACCCCCCTCCAACGCCCCTACCCCCCTCACCACCCCTACCCCCCTCACCACCCCTACCCCCTCAGAGTCGCTACCCCCGCACTCGCCCTAGGTCACTGAACGGCGTCAACCATCATCAATGGTTGACGCCGTTTTAAAGCTACTCTGTTTTTCGCCGATGTGACCCGTGGCCACGCCGGCGGGAATTCGGCCCATCCGGCACGGAGAATGTCTGTCTGTTAAAAATCAATGACATCCCGCCGGCGCCAACTGTTTTCAGAGGCTGCCGGCGGGATTTGAACAACGGCGGTTTTTGGCCGCTCGGAGAATTAAAAACCCGGCGGGAGCGGGAATAACGCCGCCGCCGGAAATTCTTCAACCCTGCGTGGGGTCGGAGAATTTCGCCCGAGTTTTCTTTCTCATTTAATGCACTTAACAATTTGAATATAAATATCGTGCGGTCATGGAATCAGAGAGTCATAGAATTTACAGTGCAGAAGGAGGCCATTTGGCCCATCAAGTCTGCACCGGCCCTTGGAAAGAGCGCCCTACCTACACCCACACCTCCAGCCTATCCCAGTAACTCCACCTAACCTGCACATCTTTGGACTGTGGGAGGAAACCGGAGCACCCGGAGGAAACTCACGCAGACACGGGGAGAACGTGCAGACTCCGCACAGACAGTGACCCAAGCCAGGAATTGTACCTGGGACTCTGGAGCTGTGAAGCAACTGTTCTAACCATTCTGCTACCATGCTACCTGTCTGTCAGTCCCAAACAGCTCAATGGATCCCCAGTGTTCCTATCATTCTCATTTCAGGACAAAATGTTCAGCCGTATCTTGAATTTATTGACAAAATGCAAGTTAAAACAAAATAGATAAGAAGTATGCAATTGCTGCTTTCGTCTGACAGGGTGGTGCTGAGTTAGATTGCGAGCGCCACTAATCCGGAGGATAGTGGTTCAAGACTGTTCTCTGGATACTAAAACTTTTAGGTTTAAGATAAATGGCAACAGAGGAAAAAGGCCAACAGATGCAGGAACAAAAAGGGTGGTAGTGTATGTGTACAGATCTTTGAAGGTGGCTAGGTGGCTGAATGAATTACCAAGGCTGTTATAAAAGCACACAGATATCCTGGGTTCTGTGAACCGATACAGGTGGTACGAAAGCTCACTGGGCTGCACGGTGGCACAGTGGTTGGCACTGCTCCCTCACAGCACCAGTGACCCAGGTTCGATTCCGACCATGGGTGGCTGTCTGTGTGGAGTTTATACTTTCTCCCCGTGTCTGTGTGGGTTTCCTCCGGGTGCTCCAGTTTCCTTCCCCATTCCAAAGTTGTGCAGTTTAGGTGGAGTTCTGGGGTTATGGGGGAAAAGACGGGGCAGTGGGCCTAGGCAGGGTACTCTTTCAGAAGGTTGTTGCAGTCTCGATAGGCTGAATGGCCTCCTTCTGCACTGTAAGATCCTTTGGTTCTATTGTTCGAACTTAGTCTACAGCAGCAGCAGCCGAGGTCAGACAGTTCATTTTATCTGTCTGCGGCATAATCATCAACAAAAAACTGTGGACTGTGGGAGGAAACTGGAGCACCCGGAGGAAGCCCACGCAGATACAGGAAGAATGTGCAAACTCCACACAGTCACCCATGACCAGAATCAAACCTGAGTCCCTGGCACTGTGAGGCAGCAGTGCTAACCACTGTGCCACCCTACTGTGACCTCAGGGGTTCTTTCCTTCAGGAACCATATTTAAATGCCACCCACTCACAGCCTTCTCAATGTCTCCAGACCAGGAGAGCTCCAAGGAAGAAATGGAGCCAAATGATAAGAATAGTGCGGCTACCAAGTTTAGTGATGCTTCACTGGGTCACCTGCTGTACCCTGTCAAGGCCCACTGGATTGTTTTATACCCCAGTGATGGCTGGAGGAGGTTCACCAATGCCGCCGCTCAGGCCTTTGGGGGCTGGTGGTGGTTTGGCAGTCAGCACAAATGTGGCACAGAGAAGGTCTGCATTCAAATGTAGGAAGAAGATGAATGATCTAATCCGTCCCGGCAAGGTATGTCAGCCATCTCGTCACCCTCAATTCACACATTCACAAGCCCATCAGGTACTCACCGTATGACACTACACAGGGGTCTCACACATTGCCTGCTGAAAGCACATCACTACTAGCTCTCTCACACACACCTTTGCATCATCGTCTTGGCACATATCCTGTGTACATCATATCCTCATCCTGTCCACTGCTCCACTCACCAGCCACACATAGAAGGCACCCTCATCATCCACCTTGCCATGTATCCTGCTCACATTCTCTCCATTTCTCTTTATGTAGGACAATCTCACACACAATAGGAGGGGATGGTGCCAGACCAGGGGTGGAATAGCTCAAGTAAAGCCCTCACTCCCTATGAGGAGTGTGCCATAATGCTAACTGGAAAGACAGGATCTGTGCATGTAGCGATGGTGAGCTGGATGGTGCCAGCCCAAGTGAGAACATTGCCCCAGCGGGCGTGGATTGGAGCAAGTATTTTCAAGCATGGCCCTTATGCGGTGTTTAATGATGGTACCACCAAAATTTAATGTTGGTGCCACCAAAGCCCATCAGAGGACCCCCTCCCTACCGCACCATGGTAAATCTTTTCTAATTTTCAAGAGAACTTCATTTAGGATTCAAGTACTAGTTGAGAACAAATAATTCTTCCCTTATTATTTTGCAGTCACAATTTTTTTCCAGCTTGTATCGATTGTTGATGAATGAGTCCATGCTCATGCCTGGTCATTGTTTTCATTGGTAAACCTTTGCCCTTTCCAGAACAATGTTTTTGTGAACACTGAAATATGAATGAAATGCTTAAAGGACTTTTTGTATGAAGTTGAAGTCTCATTGACACTCTGCCTCACCATAATGTGGTCAGCAATTGCTCCAACTACATAGAGTAATGACTTGACCCATTGTGCTATTTTTTGTGCAGACCAGGAGTGGTTCCATATCTGGAAAACCTTTCTCCAACTTTCCAAGTGCTGCTATTGTTGTGAGTATTCAGTGCTCCGGAATGATCTGCGAGTGGTAGTATGAATTCCATGCCTGTACCAAGTCATGAAATTGTTGTTGCTTCATTAATGTTGCTAATTGATTCTGATCTGTGCTCATTCCTTTCTGTACCTCAGCTTGCATTCACTGTGCCTACGATGCTCCAACTTCTTGCTGAGTCTTGAATATGTTTCTTTCATCTTTCTTTTAAGGATCTCTTGACTGTCAGGTCTGTAGCAGCTTCTTGGAGTGTTTACCACTGTCACCATATTTTGTTGTGTGGATGGGATCTCGCTGGGGCACTTTGGGGATTGTCTTTATAAGCAGCTCAAGACTGTAGTTCGATAGGGGTGGTACATAGCGCAGGGGTTAGCACTGCTGTCTCACGGCACCGAGGACCCGGTTTCGAACCTGGCTCTGGGTCACTGCCCGTGTGGAGTTTGCACATTCTCCCCATGTCTGCGTGGGTCTCACCCCCACAACCCAAAGATGTGCAGCATAGGTAGATTGGCCACGCTAAATTGCCCCTTAATAATAAACACTAGTTTACTCTTTATTTACAGCTTTTATCTACATATTGGAAATTCTACACATGGTTAAAACTTTCCTTCTCTCAGATCTCTGATACGCAATCACGTGGTGTTGCATCATCATTACATCAGCATCATCTGCTTCTGCTGTTAACCCTTTACTCTACACCTCCCCCCCAAGCCATTACCAAAATCATTCATCCTCCTGCAGTTTATTCTCTTGTTGCTTGTCATAACTGAGGGAATGAGAATGATCCCTCATCCAGTTCCGAGTCCGAGCCCAAATCAGCTCCAGATATTTGTATCTCAGCTTACATCTGCTGTGCCCACGATGCTCCAACTTCTTGGTGAGTCTTGAATATGTTTCTGGGGCTGGTTTAGCACACTGGGTTAAACAGCTGGCTTGTAAAGCAGAATAAGGCCAGCAGTGCGGGTTCAATTCCCGGAACAGCCTCCCCGAACAGGCGCCGGAATGTGGCGACTCCGGGCTTTTCATAGTGACTTCATTGAAGCCTACTTGTGACAATAAGCAATTTTCATTTCATTTCATTCATATCAGAAAGACCTCCTTGGTTATCTAACCTGTGGGATCCAGGTAATATTCCAGGTATTCTGTTCCCATCTTATGCTCCCTAATTCTTTCCTAATTGCACCATAATTACCCCTCCCCCAATTATAAACCTTGCCCTGCCGTATGGCCCTATCCCTCTCGATTGCAATAGTGAAAGACACCGAATTGTGGTTACTATCTCCAAAGTGCTCTCCCACAAACAAATCTAACACTTGGCCCCGTTCATTACCCAGTACCAAATCCAATGTGCCCCCCCCCCCCCCCCCCCCCCACCCCCACTCTTGTCGGCCTATCCACATATTGTGTCAGGAAACCCTCCTGCACACACTGTACAAAAACTGCCCCATCCGAACTGTTCAACATATAGAGGTTCCAATCAATATTTGGAAAGTTAAAGTCACCCATGACAACTACCCTGAGACCTCCACACCTAGCCATAATCTGTTTTGCAATTTCTTCCTCTACATCTCTATTACTATTTGGGGGCCTATAGAAAACTCCTAACAATGCGACCGCTCCTTTCCTATTTCTAACTTCGGCCCATATTTCCTCAGTAGGCAGATCCCCTTCGAACTGCTTTTCTGCAGCCGTTAAACTATCCTTGATTAACAATGCTACTCCTCCACCTCTTTTACCACCTTCCCTACTCTTACTGAAACATCTGTACCCCGGAACTTCCAACAACCATTCCTGTCCCTGTTCGAACCATGTCTCTGTAATGGCCACAAGATTGTAGTCCCAAGTACCAATCCACGCTCCAAGTTCACCTACCTTATTCCGGATGCTCCTTGCATTGAAGTAGACATACTTCAACCCACCTTTCTGTCTGCCGGTACACTCCTGCAACCTTGATACTCTCCTCAGTACCTCACTACTCTCAACACTGGCTTCTGGACTACAGCTCGTTTTGCCATCCCCCTGACAAATTCGTTTAAACCCTCCGAAGAGCCGTAGCAAATTTCCCTTCCAGGATATTGGTGCCCCTCTGGTTCAGGTGCAAAACGTCCAGTCTGTACAGGTCCCACCTTCCCCAGAATGTGCTCCAATTCTCCACATACCTGAAACCCTCCCTCCTGCACCATCCAACATTTGGAATACTGCGTGCAGTTCTGGTCGCCACATTACCAGAAGGATGTGGATGCCTTGGAGAGGGTGCAGAGGAGGTTCACCAGGATGTTGCCTGGTATGGAAGATGCTAGCTATGAAGAAAGGTTGAGTAGATTAGGATTGTTTTCGTTGGAAAGACGGAGGTTGAGGGGGGATCTGATTGAGGTCGACAAAATTATGAGAGGTATGGACAGGGTGGATAGCAACAAGCTTTTCCCAAGAGTGGGGTTGTCAGTTACAAGGGGTCACGATTTCAAAGTGAGAGGGGGAAAGTTTAAGGGAGATGTGCGTGGAAAGTTTTTTACGCAGAGGGTGGTGGGTGCCTGGAACGCTTTACCAGCGGAGGTGGTAGAGGCGGGCACGATAGTATCATTTAAGAAGCATCTAGACGGGTATATGAACGGGCGGGGAACAGAGGGAAGTAGACCTTGGAAAATAGGAGACAGGTTTAGATAAAGGATCTGGATCTGCGCAGGCTGGGAGGGCCGAAGGGCCTGTTCCTGTGATGTAATGTGATGTGGGGCCTCACGGTAGCATGGTGGTTAGCATCAATGCTTCACAGCTCCAGGGTCCCAGGTTCGATTCCCGGCTGGGTCACTGTCTGTGTGGAGTCTGCACGTCCTCCCCGTGTGTGCGTGGGTTTCCTCCGGGTACTCCGGTTTCCTCCCACAGTCCAAAGATGTGCGGGGTAGGTGGATTGGCCATGCTAAATTGCCCGTAGTGTAAGGTTAATGGGGGGATTGTTGGGTTACGGGTATATGGGTTACGTGGGTTTAAGTAGGGTGATCATTGCTTGGCACAACATCGAGGGCCAAAGGGCCTGTTCTGTGCTGTACTGTTCTATGTTCTATGTTCTAATTTTCTTTGTTCTTTGTTTTGTATCCCTGCAGCCACGTATTTATCTGCACTCACTCCCTGTTCCTCACCTCACTAGCACGTGGCACCAGCAAAAAACCAGAGATGCCAAAATAATATTAACCTTTTATTTTCACAAGTATGAAGTTACTGTGAAAAGCCCCTAGTTGCCACATTCTGGCGACTGTTCAGGTAAGCTGGTACGGGAATTGAACCTGCGGTGCTGCCCTTGTTCTGCATCACAAACCAGCTGTCTAGCCCACTGAGCTAAACTTCATTGGTGTGTTAATATAAGCCTACTTGTGACACTAATAAAGAATATTATTATTAGATGACTTGCGCAATGGAATTTGGGAATAACAGTTTGGGAAGGTTTTGGTAACTGTACTTACAAAGATTCGCCATTTGGGGGCACTCAGCTCCTCTCTGAGATGCATGAACTCATTTCCAGTAATCTCAATTTCAGCACACAGTAACACACACAGCGACTGTTTTATAGGGACATCGTTTAATGCTAAGAAAGATCTCCAAATTTATAGTGAGATGAATAATGTTTAATCTGTTGTTGGCGCAGGTTGATAATGGACCTTTTGTAATAACTCCATAATAGGCTTTTTAATATTTAGCTAAACAGACAGACAGACAGGGCTGTTGTTGGTACTGAAGTCACTTCAAGAAAACAGTGGCAGTTTGATAAACCGCTGTGGTTCATTGTACAAAGGGAAAATGTGTTTTCTCTCATAAGCATGTGCACACACACACACCCTCACACATATTGCACTCTCTTTCTCTCTTGCACACACACACTTATGCACACACAAACGCACTCTCATGAACACACACTCTCTAGCACACACTCACTCTCTTATGATAAAAATCTTTAATGGTGTCACAAACAGGCTTACATTAACACTGCAATGAAATTACTGTGAAAATCCCCTAGTCGCCACATTCCGGCGCCTGTTCGGGTACACGGAGGGAGAATTCAGAATGTCCAAATCACCTAACGTCTTTCGGGACGTGTAGGAGGAAACCGGAGCACCCGGAGGAAACCCACGCAGACACGGGGAGAACGCACAGATTCCGTACAGACAGTGACCCAAGCGCGAGTCTAACTCGCATCCCTGATGCTGTGAAGCAACCGTGCTAACCACTGCGCTACCATGCCGCCGGATCACATTCTCGCATACTCACACACACACTTCCTCGCACACACGCACACTCTCACACACACATTCTCACACACACACCCTCTCACACACACACTTCCTCACACACACACACTCATACACACATTCTCCTGCACACACACAATCTCCCTCGCAACACACACTATTGCACACACACAAGCTCTCTCGCATACACTCACACTCACATACGCATACACATACGCTCTCTCACACACATTCTTCCATCACACACACTCTTGCCCACACACACACTCTCATTTGCACACACATGCACACACTCTCACACACGCACACTCTTGCACACACACTTACTCTCTCTTGCACACACATACACTCTCGCACAGTCTTACACACACCACTCTCGCACAAACTCTCCCATGCACACACTCTGTCTAGCACATACACACACTCTCACACTCGCACACACATTCTCTCTTGTACACACACACTCCGACATAAACATACACTCGCATACACAAATGCACTCTCACGCATACACGCTCACTCTCGCACACACATACACACACACTCTCACACATACTTACACACACTCTTGCACACACACTCTCACATGCCCAGACTCTCTCTTGTCTACACACACACTGTCTCTCACAATCTTGCACACACACTCTCGCACAAACTCCCTCTTGCACGCACACTCTCTTGTACACATACACTCTCACATAAACACTCTTGCACATTGATGGAACCATCAATTCAACAGACACATGTTTCTGATATGAATATAGGCTTTAATTTACTTACTACAGAGCCAGCCTGTTACCCGTTGGTGAACTCTCAGTGAACTGCAGGCTGACTCTGGACAAGGGTATTTATATAGCAGCACTAGGGGGAGGAGTCATGGGCGGAGCCAAGGGTGGAGCCCTGTACAAGCTCCTGAGCATTCCCAGAGCTACTTCCCCTAGTGTTCGGATAACGCTACTGCGCTTACATAGATATAGTGTGAATTATCATGTTACATTCACCACATTCACCCCCTGCAAAGTCCGGCGGGGGTGGTGGTCTACAACGTCAGTCCGTCCGGTGGTCGAATTGTCCGCTGTGATCTGCGGAACACCGGGGATGCAGCCTCTTGCGGTGGCGGACTCCAGGGAGGGTTGTATCCGAGCTTCATACTCTCCTGGTTTGACCGGGGACTGGGGGCACTGGGGGCTGGCCGGTGTGGGTGCGCGGAACTGGTGGAGCAAGTTCGCTGGCTCGGGAGCGCGAGGGGGCGGCAGCATGGGGTGTCGGGTGAGAGGTTCTTCTGTGGGGGTAGAGGGGGTGCTGGATCCGGCGGGTGCCAGATCCCGGAGGGATACAGTGTCCTGACGGCCGTCAGGGAACTCAACGAATGCGTACTGGGGGTTGGAGTGGAGCAGGCGCACCTTTTCAACAAGGGGGTCGTTTTTGTGTGCCCTGACGGGTTTCCTCAGAAGTACAGGGCCCGGTGTCCTCAGCCATGCCGGAAGTGAGACCCCCATGGTAGTGCCCCTGGAAAAAATGAAGAGCCTCTCGTGAGGGGTCTGATTGGTCGCTGTGCACAAAAGGGACCTAATAGCGTGAAGCGCGTCTGGGAGGGCTTCCTGCCACTGGGAGACATGGAGCTTTCTAGACCGGAGGGTCAGTAGGACGGTCTTCCAGACTGTCGCTTTCTCCCTCTCCACCTGCCTGTTCCCCCAGGGGTTGTAGCTGGTAGTCTTGCTCGAGGCAATGCCCTTGTCAAGCAGGAACTGACGCAGCTCGTTGCTCATGAAGGACGAACCCCGGTCGCTGTGTACGTAGCTGGGGAAACCAAACAGGGTGAAGATGCTATGCAGGGCCCTAATGACTGTGTGGGAGGTCATGTCAGGGCACGGGATAGCGAATGGGAAACGGGAGAACTCGTCTACGACGTTTAAAAAGTAAACGTTCTTATTAGTTGAGGGGAGAAATCAATCACGAGGCGTTCAAAGGGCCTAGAAGCCTTGACCAGGTGGGCCCTGTCTGGTCTATAGGGCGAGCCGGGTGACCCCCGGGTGGCAGAGGTCATTGTAGATGACTTTCAATCGGTCAATCTGCGCGCTGGCGCATGTCCCGCGGGACAGGGCATCCGAAGGCTCGTTGAGCTTCCCGGGTCGATACTTAATGTCGTAATTGCAGGTGGAGAGTTCGATCCTCCACCTCAGAATTTTGTCGTTTTTAATTTTGCCCCTTTGCGAGTTGCCGAACATGAAGGCGACCGATCGTTGGTCGGTAATGAGGGTGAACCTCCTACCTGCGAGGTAGTGCCTCCTGTAACGGATAGCCTCCACAATGGCTTGTGCTTCTTTCTCGACTGAGGAGTGTCAGAGTTCTGAAGCGGAGAGGGTATGGGAGAAAAATGCGACTGGCCTCGATGCCTGATTTAAAGTGGCTGCAAGAGCTACCTCTGAGGCGTCGCTCTCTACCTGAAATGGAGTGGATTCATCCACCGCCCGCATGACCGCTTTGGCGATGTCCTCTTTGATGCCGTCGAAGGCCTGGCGTGCCTCAGCTGACAGGGGAAATCGTGTGGCCCTAAAGAGTGGACGGGCTTTGTCCGTATATTGAGGGACCCACTGGGCGTAGTAGGAAAAGAAACGCAAGCACCGTTTGAGAGCCTTGGGGCAATGGGGGAGGGGGAATTCTAAGAGCATACGGTAGGGTCTGGGCCCAGGACTCCGTTTTCCACGACATAGCCGAGGATGGCTAGTCTGGTTGTGCGGAAAACGCATTTCTCCTTGTTATACGTGAGATTCAGTTTCTGTGCCGTTTGGAAAAAACGGTGGAGGTTGGCGTCGTGGTCCTGCTGGTCATAGCCGCAGATGGTGAGAAGGTGACCAAACAGGTGGATGAGGGTAAAGCGGTTGATGTGGTGTATATGGATTTCAGTAAGGCGTTTGATAAGGTTCCCCACGGTAGGCTATTGCAGAAAATAAGGAAGTATGGGATTGAAGGTGATTTAGCGGTTTGGATCAGTAATTGGCTAGCTGAAAGAAGACAGAGGGTGGTGGTTGATGGCAAATGTTCATCCTGGAGTTCAGTTACTAGTGGTGTACCGCAAGGATCTGTTTTGGGGCCACTGCTGTTTGTCATTTTTATAAATGACCTGGAAGAGGGTGTAGAAGGATGGGTTAGTAAATTTGCAGATGACACGAAGGTCGGTGGAGTTGTGGATAGTGCTGAAGGATGTTATAGGATACAGAGGGACATAGATAAGCTGCAGAGCTGGGCTGAGAGGTGGCAGATGGAGTTTAATGCGGAAAAGTGTGAGGTGGTTCACTTTGGAAGGAGTAACAGGAATGCAGAGTACTGGGCTAATGGCAAGATTCTTGGTAGTGTAGATGAACAGAGAGATCTCGGCATCCAGGTACATAAATCCCTGAAAGTTGCCACCCAGGTTAATAGGGCTGTTAAGAAGGCATATGGTGTGCTAGCCTTTATCAGCAGGGGATTGAGTTTCGGAGCCACAAGGTCATGCTGCAGCTGTACATAACTCTGGTGCGGCCGCACCTGGAGTACTGCGTGCAGTTCTGGTCACCACATTATAGGAAGGATGTGGAAGCTTTGGAAAAGGTTCAGAGGAGATTTACTAGGATGTTGCCTGGTATGGAGGGAAGGTCTTACGAGGAAAGGCTCAGGGACTTGAAGTTGTTTTCGTTAGAGAGGAGAAGGCTGAGAGGTGACTTAATAGAAACATATATGATAGTCAGAGGGTTAGATAGGGTGGACAGTGAGAGTCTTTTTCCTCGGATGGTGATGACCAACACGAGGGGACATAGCTTTAAATTGAGGGGTGGTAGATATAGGACAGATGTCAGAGGCAGTTTCTTTACTCAGAGAGTAGTAGGGGTGTGGAATGCCCTGCCTGCAACAGTAGTAGACTCGCCAACTTTAAGGGCATTTAAGTGGTCACTGGATAGACATATGGATGAAAATGGAATAGTGTAGGTCAGATAGGCTTCAGATGGTTTCACAGGTCGGCGCAACATCGAGGGCCGAAGGGCCCGTACTGCGCTGTAATGTTCTATGTTCTATGTTCTATGTTCTATGGTGACATTGTCCAAGTACGGAAACGTGGCCCGCAGCCCGTACTGGTCCACCATTCGGTCCATTGCTCGTTGTAACACCGAGACCCCATTAGTGATGCCGAAAGGGACCCAGGGGAAATGGAATAGGCAGCCATCGGCCTCGAATGCCGTGTAGTGGCGGTCCTCTGGGCGGATTGGGAGCTGGTGGTCTGCAGACTTCAGATCCACCGTGGAAAAGAGCCGGTACTGGGCGATCTGGTTTACCATGTCTGAAATCCTGGGGAGGGGATACGCGTCGAGGAGTGTAAATCTATTTATGTCTGACTATAGTCGACAGCCATGCGGAATTTTTCCCCGGTCTTAACGACTACCACCTGAGCTCTCTAGGGACTATTGCTGGCCTCTATAATCCCCTCACTGAGAAGCCTTCGGACCTCTGCTCTGATAAATACCCTATCCTGCAGGCTGTATCGTCTGCTACGAGTGGCTACGGGTTTACAGTCCTTTGTGAGATTGGCGAAGAGAGGAGGGGGGGGGGATTCACAGCGTAGCAAGGCTGCAGATAGTGAGTGGGGGCAGGTGCCCGCCGAAGCTGAGGGTGAGGCTCTTGAGGTTACATTGAAAGTCTAGGCCCAGTAAGAGTGGCACGCAGAGGTCGGGCAAAACGTAGAGTTTGAATTTTGAGTAGCCAGCGCCTCGGATTGTGAGTGTCGCGGCGGTGCGCCCCTGGATCTGGATGGAATGGGAGCCTGAAGCGAGCGAGATAGTTTGTTGCATGGGGAAAACGGGGAGCGAACAGCGACTTACCAGGTCTGGATGTATGAAACTCTCAGTGCTCCCGGAGTCAAAGAGGCATGGCATTTTGTACCCGTTGATTTGGACCTCTGCCATCGAATTTCGCAGATGCTTCGGGCGTGATTGGTCCAGAGTGACTGCGCTGAGTTGCGGGTAGTCGGTGGCTCGATCAGCTATGCTGGAGTGGCCCCGTGATGACTGCCCTCTGAGTTCATTGTCGTATTCTTCCGATGAGTTGTCCGAGCGTGGAGATGCAGGTCGGGCCCGTGGATCGCACGTGGCGGGCGGCGAGGAAGATGGCGTCCAAGATGGCGGCCCCCATGAGCCGCACGTGGCCGGCCGCGTGGTGGAGGTTTGCCAAGATGGCGGTCCCCATGGATTGCACGTGGCGGGAGGGAGCGGAGTCGGGGCATAGGCCGCAGCGTTTCGGGCCCCGCGGGCCTGCGGGTGTGGGGAGCGATTACTTTGTGCCACTGGGGAGTTGGAAGCTGGGGCCCTTTTAGCGAGGCACACTCTTGCGTAATGGCCTTTCCCCCCGCAGCTGCTGCAGGTCGCATTGCGGGCCGGGCATTGCTGCCGCGGGTGCTGATTCTGGCCGCAGAAATGGCAGGCTGGAGCAGCATAGTGGCTGGCTGGGGCAGCATAGTGGCTGACTGGGGCAGTATGGTGGCTGGGCAGCCACGTAGCACAGGTCTGGGGGAGTCGCTGGTCAGGGGCCCATGATTGGGTTGCGGGGTCCGCGGGGAATGAGTTAAGGCTGCGGAAGGAGACCTCCATCGTGGTAGCAGCTTCCACAGTCATTTCTAAGTCTTGGGCCCCCTTTTCCAGCAGTCGTTGGCGCACATAATTAGACCTGAGACCCGCTACAAAAACATCGCGTACAGCAAGTTCTCTGTGTTCAGCCGCGGTAACCGCTTGATAATTACAGTCATTGGCCAAATTATTGAGTTCCCTTAGAAATTCGGCGAGCGATTCTGTAGGCCGCTGGCAGCGAGTCATGAACACATGGCGTGCGTAAACTTCGTTAATGGGCCTTACATATATCTTATCGAGTACTGCTAGCGCTGCAGTATATGAACTGGCCGAGTTTAGTTGCGTAGAGATTCTGTGTCTCACCCTCGCGTGCAGTGGACTTAACTTCTGTTCCTCTGTCGTTTCGGCTGTGCTTGCTTCTGCCAGGTAGGCCTTGAAGCACCGCAGCCAGTGGGAGAAGATTTCTTTAGCCTCTGCAAGCTGCGGGTCGAGTTCCAGGCGTCCAGGCTTGAGGGCTGATTCCATGATCGATCTTGACTGTTCTTAAGTAGATTAAATTGATGGAATCTTCAATTCACCAGATACGTGTTTCCGATATGAATATAGGCTTTAATCTACTTACTACAGAGCCAGCCTGTTACCCGTTGATGAACTCTCAGCGAACTGCAGGCTGACTCTGGACAAGGGTATTTATACAGCAGCACTAGGGGGAGGAGTCGTGGGCGGAGCCAAGGGTGGAGCCCTGTACAAGCTCCTGAGCATTCCCAGAGCTACTCCCCCTAGTGGTCGGATAACGCTACTGAGCTTACATAGATATAGTGTGAATTACCATGTTACATTCACCACACACACACAAACACTCTCACGCACATACGCTCATTCTCTCACACACACTCACTCTCGCACACACATACACACACTCTCACACACATAAACACTCTTGCACACACACTCTCACTCAAACACACACACACTCTCTCTTGTACATTCACACTATCATATAAACACATTCTCACACACCCAAACGGACTCTCATGCACACACGCTCACTCTCGCGCACACTCTCGCACATGTATACACACACACTCTCACACACACACACACACTCGCACACACATCTCTCATATGCACACACGTGCTCTCTCACACACACACACATTCTCACACGCACACATGGATGGACCACACGGCATCATCGGGCAAAGTGAAGGATGGAGGGGTTTGCCTCCTCATCAACTCCTTCTGGTGCTCGGATATAGCGACCCTGGCAAAGTACTGCTCCCCGAACCTGGAATATCTGACTGTTAAGCGCTGCCAGTATAACTTACATGGGAGTCACTTCTGCCGTCATCACAGTCATCTATATCCCACCACAGGTGGAAGTGAAGAAGGCGCTTGATGAATTGTACACCGCTATAAATAACAGTGAAACAGAATACCCGGAGGCCTTGTTCATCGTGGTTGGGGACTTCAACCAGGCCAACCTCAAGCGTGATGTGGAGATGCCGGCGTTGGACTGGGGTGCGCACAGTAAGAAGTCTCACAACACCAGGTTAAAGTCCAACAGGTTTGTTTCAAACACTAGCTTTCAGAGCACTGCTCCTTCCTCAGGTGAATTACTTCCTCATTCACCTGAGGAAGGAGCAGTGCTCTGAAAGCTGGTGTTTGAAACAAACCTGTTGGACTTTAACCTGGTGTTGTAAGACTTCTTACTAACCTCAAGCATGTGCTGCCAAAATTCCACCAACACATCTCCTGTCCACCAGGGGCACCAACATCCTTGACCACTGCTACATAAACATCAAGGGTGCCTCCGGATCCCTCCACTGACCACACTGCGGAAAATCGGACCACAAGATTGTGTCTGAGGCATTCAAGACAGACAACCCTGACCTATACAAGAAATTTTGGTACAACCTCCGCAAAGTCATCAGGGATACCAAGAGACAATAGCAGACTAAGCTAGAGTCACAGACTAACGACACAGATTCACAGCAGTTGTGGTGAGGCTTGTAAACATAATGGGCTACAAAGTAAAGCCGAGTAGAATCTCCAGCAGCGCACCCCTTCCCAATGAACTCAATGCATTTTATGCTCGGTTCAAGCAGGAAACCATCAAACCATTGTCAACTGCTCCAGCAGCCTTGGACACATCTATATCTACCGTCACAGCTTCCAAAGTCAGATCGGCCTGTTTCAAAGTAAACCCTCAGAAAGCAACAGGTCCTGATGGAGTCCCTGGTTGTACACTCAGGCCCTGCGCAGACCAACTGTGTTCGCGGACATCTTCAACCTCTCCCTGTTCTGTTGCGAGGTTCCCACTTGCTTCAAGAAGACCACTATCATACTGCTGCCAAACAAGAACCAGGCAACATGCCTCAACGACTAAAGTCTGGTGGCCTTGACATCGATCATTATGAAGTGCTTTGAGAGGTTGGTCATGAGACACATCAACTCCATACTCCCAGAATGCCTTGATCCACTGCGATTCGCCTACCGCCACAATCGGTTCACAGCAGATTTTATCTCCCTGGCCCTGCACTCATCCCTGGAGCATCTCAACAACAAGGACTCCTATGTCAGGCTCCAGTCATTGACTACAGCACCGCCTTCAACACCATAAGACTCCTCCCTCTGCAACTAGATCCTCAACTTCCTGTCCCATCGACCACAATCAGTAAGGATAAACAACAATACCTCCTCCACATGGGTGGCACGGTGGCACAGTGGTTAGCACTGCTGCCTCATGGCACTGAGATCTTGGGTTCAATCCTGGCCCCAGGTCACTGCCATGTAGAGTTTGCAGATTCTCCCTGTGTTTGCGTGGGTTTCACCCCCACAAACCAAAAATATGCAGGTTAGGTGGATTGGCCACGCTAAATTGCCCCTTAATTGAAAAAAAAAAGAATTGGGTACTCTAAATTTATATTTAAAAAAAACACACCTCCTCCACGATTGCCCTCAGTACCAGGGCACCGCAAAGCTGCGTACATAGCCCCCCACCATACTCCCTATACACACTGATGTGTTGACTAGTGCAGGCTTGAGAGATGAACAGATACTTCCAACACTGATGAAGGTTCAACTCAATTTTATTCACTACTTCTAACTAACTAACACACGATGACTGTGGGTCTAAATGATGCTAACTTGAACAAGAGACCTAAGCCTTGTCCGAACCAATTGATTCTCTCAGCACATGTTGTAAGTCTGTGCTGGGCTGGATGAGTTCCTGTTTCACTCAGAGGCAGCACCCAGAATGAGCGGGAACCGTGGTGCCCTCTGCCTTTATAGTGTGTGTATTCTAACTGGTAGTGAACCGCACCCTCAGAATGACGGTGCCATCAATTCTGGTAGGCTGCGGTGTTTGTACATGTTGATTGGTTCCTATGTGTGTCCATCAGTGTGTGTCTGCACCATGATATATTGGTATTTATTATGACATCCCCCCCTTGATCTAGGCATGTGCTCATAAATAGTGTGGGTGTGTGGAGAATGTACCTAGCTACGTGTGAAGTGCAAAGACATATGTACAAAGCTATATACAGGGAACAAGACTATTTACAGAGGAAGGTGCCTGGTGCTGATGACTACCATGAACTGGAACAACCAACAAATCTACAAATCACTGGATAACTAATGCAACAACAAAGGATATGGGAAAAAGAACATTTCAAAAAGTCCACATGTGTACAGTTCATAAATTCAGTCTCTGAGGTGGGCGACGAACTCTGGTTGACCGCCTCAAGGGTGGGGCAATGGCTGGCGCCTCAGGAGCCGGGAGGGCTGCAGCACTGTCAGGGGCAGGCAGAGTGACCGGAAACGCCACACAGTCCACGGCGGGATCATAGAAGAGCTGGTCGGAGGATCCCGTGATGACCCTGGAACCAGGCGAAGAGCACGCCTGTTGCGGCGCCGAATGGATCCATCCGGGAGGTGGATGCGAACCTTGTCATGTGGATGGATGTCAGGAAGGTCAGCAGCCCGTGAGTCGTATGACGTTTTCTGCTGCAGTTGAGACATGTGCATGCGGTGGAGCACTGGGACCTAGTCGAGGTTGGGAGCGAGAATCGATGGCACCGTCGTTCTGAGGGTGCGGTTCATTAGTAGCTGAGCAGGCGACAGGCCGGTGGAGAGCGGGGCGGAGCAATAGGCCAGCAGAGCAAGATGGAAATCTGAGCCGGCGTCGGCAGCCTTGCTGAGGAGCCGCTTGATGATGTGGACCCCGTTTTCCGCCTTCCCATTGGATTGGGGGTATAGGGGACCAGACGTAACGTGCTCGTAATTGTAGTGTCGGGCTAGGCCGGCCCATTCCTGGCTCGCAAAACAGGGGCCATTGTCTGACATGACCGTCAACGGAATGCCATGTCGGGCAAATGTCTCCTTACAAGCCCTGATCACAGCCGAGGATGTGAGATCGTGCAGCCTGATGACCTCCGGGTAACTGGAGAAGTAGTCGATGATGATGACGTAGTCCCTGCCCAATGCATGGAACAAGTCGATGTCCACTTTGGTCCAAGGCGATGTGACGAGCTCATGGGGCATCAGGGTCTCCTGTGGTTGGGTGGGCTGAAAACGCTGGCAGGTAGAGCAGTTGAGCACCACATTGGCGATGTCATCATTAATGCCTGGCCAGTAGACGGCTTCTCTGGCCCTGCGGCGGCATTTCTTGATCCCTAAATGGCCTTCATGGAGTTGCTCCAACACTAGCTGGCGCATGCTTTGTGGGACGAAGATGCGATCCAATTTCAGCAGCACCCCGTCGACACCCCGTTTACAATTACGGACATTGTAAAATTGCGGGCATTGGCCCTTGCGCCACCCGTCCGTCATTAGGCGCATCACCTGCTGCAGAAGTGGATCAGCCGCTGTCTCGTGGCAAATTTGCATCAGTCGTGCATCTGTAGCTGGCAAATGGGAGGCTGCAAACTGGACGTGAGCGTCTATTTGGCAAATGAAACCGTCATGATCACATGGAGTTGTGATCGACCTTGAGAGGGCATCGGCAACGGCAAGGTCATTGCCCGGGATATAGATGAGTTGAACGTCGTACCTGCGCTGCTTGAGTAGGATACGCTGGAGGCGAGGCGTCATGTCATTCAAGTCCTTTATGATAATATTTACAAGGGGGCTGTGGTCGGTTTCAACCGTGAACTGCGTAAGTCCATAGACGTAGTCGTGGAACTTCACGACTCCAGTGAGAAGGCAGAGACACTCTTTCTCGATTTGCGCATAGCGCTGCTCTGTGGGAGTCATCGCCCGCGACGCATACGCAACGGGGGCCCATGACGAGGCCTCGTCTCGTTGCAGGAGCACGGCACCAATCCCCGACTGACTGGCATCAGTAGGGATTTCGGTCTCTTTGGTTGGCACGAAAAAGGCCAATACTGGAGCCGTGGAAAGCTTGGCCTTCAGCTCCTGCCATTCACGCTCGTGAGCAGGGAGCCATTGGAAATCTGTGGTTTTGCGAATCAGGTGTTTGAGGGACGTGGTGTGTGAGGTAAGATTCGGGATGAACTTCCCGAGGACGTTCACCATGCCCAGGAACCGGAGAACCACTTTCTTGTCCTCGGGCGTCTTCATGGCTGTGATTGCTGCAATCTTGTCCTCATCCGGATGATGGAACCATCAATTCACTAGACACGTGCTTTAAGATATGAACAGTGGTTTTAATCTACTTACAACAGAGCCAGCCTGTTCCGCGTTGAACTCTCGATGAACTGAACAACTGGCTCTGAGCATTGGTATTTATACAGCAGTCCAGGGGGAGAAGTCATGGGTGGAGCCAAGGGTGGAGCCCTGTACAAACTCCTAAGCATTCCCAGCGCTACTCCCCCTAGTGGTCGGGCAACGCAACTGCGTTTACAAATGCATGGTCTCATGTATATACAATACAGTGTGAATTACGGAGTTACATTCACCACACCGGACGCACCCCCTGGTGGGAGATGTGATCCCCCAGAAACTTGATACTTGACTGGCCGAAGGAGCATTTGGCCCTATTGAGGCGGGGGCCGTGTTCGTGGATATGTCTGAAAACACGCTGAAGGCGGGCAGTATGTTCCTGCGGGGTGGTTGACCAGATAATAATGTGGTCAACATATACCCGGACGCCGTTGATCCTCTCCATCATCTGCTCCATGATCCGGTGGAAAACTTTGGACGCAGAGATGATGCCGAATGGCATCCGGTTGTAGCAGAACCTGCCAAAGGGTGTGTTGAACGTACACAGCTTCCTGCTTGACTCATATAGTTGGATCTGCCAGAAACCCTTCGAGGAATCCAGTTTTGAGAATAGTTTGGCGTGGGCCATCTCGGACGTGAGCTCCTTACGTTCTGGAATCGGGTAGTGCTCCCGCATGATATTCTGATTCAGATCTTTAGGATCAATACAGATCTGCAGATCGGCTTCTTGACACAGACCATGGAGCTTATCCAGTCTGTGGGTTCCGTGACCCTAGAGATGACTCCTTGGTCCTGGAGGTCCTGGAGCTGTTGCTTGAGGCGGTCCTTGAGGGGCGCTGGGAATCTGCGAGGTGCGTGAACGTTGGGCTTGAGTAAGATTTGAGTAAGAGTAAGATTGAGTGGTGTTGGGCTTGAGTAAGATTTTGTACGTGTAAGGGAGCATGCCCATGCCTTGAAAACATCATGGTATTGTTGGATGAAGGAGTCGAGTTGCGCCCTGAAGTCTGTGTCAGAGGATGCAGGTATATCGCTTGAGGAGAGAGAGTGTACTCTCGGCACTAAGTGGAGCAGCTTGCATGCCTGCGCACCAAGCAAGGAGGCTTTTGAGGCAGCAACAATCTCGAACGGGAGAATGACTGTGTGAGCACGATGTGTCACCTCAAGGCGGCAGGAGTCGCTGGCAGCGATGGCATTGCCATTGTAGTCGAGCAATTTACACGCGGATGGCAGGACAGCAGGCTGTACGCAGAGCTTGCTGAAATCAGATGACGCGATGAGATTGGCAGACACGCCAGTGTCCAGGTGGAACCTGACAGGAGACCGGTTGACCATAAGGGTGGCACACCACTCATCATCCTGGCTGACGCTGTGGACGTGGACAGGTTCAGTGCCAAGGTTGGGGGCCATCCTGTTAGTAGTAATGACGCCGATTTGGAACGGGACCTGTAGGTCATCGCAGGCACAGTCGTAATCAAGGTCCAGAGTAGGTTCATTGATGGCAGGCTGGATAGCCCTGACATCTCTGTGGGGCTGGGTGGATCTTCGAAAAACAGCAGGCGTGGAAGATCTGCACATTGCAGCGTAGTGGCCTCGTTTGCCACACTGCAGGCAGCATCGGGACTTCGCGGGACGTTGCTGCTTTAAGTGGGTGGAGCCGCAGTTGCCGCACGCCGGCACGTCGGGACGTTCGTCGCACCACCGCGCATGCGCAGGACGATCCAGCCTAGCACGCACCTGCGCAACCCGGCAGCCGGCCAATGGGGTTTCCAATTGTAGGCATCCCATGCCATTGGAAAATCTGCAACAGCGAGTGTGCTGCTGGCGAAAGAGAAGATGCGGCCAATGGTGAAACCAGCCCCCTATCTGGCTGCATCACAGCCTGGCATGGCAACTGCACTGAATGTAAGAAACTACAGAGAGTCGTGAACACAGCCCAGTCCATCACGTGAATCCACCTTCCATCCATTGACTCTGTCTACACCTCCCGCTGCCTTGGGAAAGTGGGAAGCATATTCAAAGACCCCTCCCACCCGGGTGATACTCTCTTCCAACCTCTTCCATCGGACAGGAGATAAAAAAGTCTGAGAACATGCACCAATAGATTCAAAAAACAGCTGCTACCAGACTCCTGAATGACCCTCTTATGAACTGAACTGATCTCTCCCCATATCTTCTCTACTGAGTGGTATCATACTCCGTATGTTTCACCCAATGTCTGCATCTATGTATGGTGTATCTATTGTATGTCCTATGTCTTTTCATGTATGGAATGATCTGTCTAGACTGTACGTAGAACAATACTTTTTACTGTACCTTGGTACATGTGACAATAAACCCAAATCCAAATCCATTGGGAGGAATTCTCCGTTTCAGAAACAGAGGGCAAAATTCTCCGGACTGGATTCTCCGTTTGTGAGGCTAAGTGTTGACGCCAGTGGAGGATGTGTGGCGTTTGACGACAGAAAAATTGACTCAACACCTGCACCGATTCAGCTACAATAAATGGGCGAGCACCATCGCCACGTGGAACGCAATCAATTCCATGATAAAGGGTGCAGGCCTCATCGGGTCTGTGATTGGCGCTCATGAGGCTAATACGCCGCAGCCGCAATTTAACGGTCCTTTCCCTCACACACACCATCCCAGCCAATGAGATGACTGGAAGGAGAACAGTACCACAGTTCAGGGATGCCAAGCTGGACACCCTCCTGGACGCCGTGGAGGAGAGAAGGGTGACCCTATACTCATATTTATACTCTGCCTACTGGGCAGAGCCAGCAGGCAGGGACTACCGTCGTACCTGTAGTACAGATCCTACCATACATCACCTAACATAGGTGCAACAATAGTTTACCACATTCACCCCCTGTTAAAATTGAGTCCGGCTGGGTTGGTGGAGAATTATGTACAACAATTAAATTTTACATATACAATTTTTGTGAGAAAAAAATGTCTTTTGAAGTCCAGTGGACCTGTTAGAGATTTAATGGGTCCGGGGCCCTGGTGTGCCGCTGGGAGCGACTCAGTGATGGCGGCGATGCCAATGCTGGTCTGGTCTTCGGTGACTCCGGGAGCGTGCTGAAATCCTCTTCATCCTCGGGCATGGGCAGGGGGAGGGTGGCGCCGGGGGAGGGGAGGGTGGTGCCAGGCCGGATGGTTGTGTGTGTGGGGAACCTGCTGGTGCCGGGTCCCTGAGGGAGACAGTATCCTGCCGGCCGTCAGGGTACGCCACGTAGGCATACTGGGGGTTCGCATGGAGCAACTGGACCCTCTCCACCAACGGGTCCAACTTGTGGAGTCGGACGTGCCTATGGCGAAGGATGGGTCCTGGAGCTGCGAGCTAGGTCGGGAGTGACGCCCCAGATGTGGACTTCCTGGGGAAGGCAAATAAACGTTCATGGGGTGTGTTGTTAGTGGCGGTGCACATTAGTGACCGAATGGAGTGTGGTGCATCAAGGAGGACCTCCAGCGAGAGGCTGGGAGGTTCCTGGACCATAGGGCCAGTTGGACGGCCCTCCAAACCATCCCGTTCTCCCTCTCTACCTATCCGTTTCCCCTGGGGTTATAGCTTGCCGTCCTACTGGAGGAGGTACTCCTGCTGAGCAGGAACTGACGCAGCTCATCACTCATGAATGAGGATCCCCTGTCACTGTGGATATAGTCGGGGAAACCGAACAGAGCGAAGACTGTATTGAGGGCTTTGATGACGGTGGCAGACGTCATGTCGGGGCATGGGATGGCGACGGGGAACCTGGAGTACTCATCGACCACACTGAGAAAATACGTGTTACGGTCGGTGGAGGGGTGGAGCCCTTAGAAATCCACGCTGAGGCGTTCAAAGAGGCAGGAGGCCTTCACCAGGCGCGTGCGGACAGGCTGGTAGAAGTGTGGTTTGCACTCTGCACAGACCTGACAGTCCCTGGTGATTGTCCTGACTTCCTCGACAGAGTAGGGCAGATTGCGGGCCTTTATGAAATGATACAACCATGTGACTCCCAGGTGACAAAGGCTGTCGTGCAGGGCCTGGAGTCGGTCTAATTGTGCGCTGGCACATGTACCTGGGATAGGGGGTCTGGGGGCTCGTTGAGCTTGCCGGGGCGATACAAAATCTCGTAATTGTAGGTGGAGAGCTCGATGCTCCACCTCAAGATCTTATCATTCTTGATCTTGCCCCGCTGTGTGTTGTTAAACATGAAGGCTACTGACCATTGGTCAGTGAGGAGAGTGAATCTGCCGGCCAGGTAATGCCTCCAATGCCGCACAACTTCAACGATAGCTTAGGCCTCTTTTTCGACAGATGAGTGCCGAATTTCTGAGGCATGAAGGGTGCGGGAAAAGAATGCCATGGGTCTGCCTGCCTGATTGAGGGTGGCGGCTAGGGCGACGTCTGATGCGTCACATTCCACTTGAAAGAACAGTGTCTCATCTACTGCGTGCATCCTGGCTTGGCGATATCGGCTCTGATACGGGCAAAGTCCTGTTGAACCTTGGCCGTCAGGGGAAAATGTGTGGACTGTATGAGTGGGCGGGCCTTGTCCGCATAGTTTGGGACCCACTGGGCGTAGTATGAAAAGAACCCCAGGCGCGTTTGAGGGCCTTGGGGCAGTGGGGGAGGGGGAGCTCCATGAGGGGGCGCATGAAGTCGGGATCGGGCCCCAGAACTCCGTTCTGGACCACATAGCCGAGGATGGCTAAGCGGGTCATGCTAAACACGCACTTCTCCTTGTTGTAGGTGAGGTTTAGGAGAGTGGCGGTGTGGAGAAATTTGGCAAGGTTGGCTATGTGGTCCTGCTGATCATGGCCGCAGATGGTGACGTTGTCTAGGTATGGAAAGGTGGCCCGCAAACCGTACCGGTCGACCATTTAGTCCATCTCCATTTGGAAGGCCGAGACCCTGTTGGTGACGCCGAAGGGAACCCTGAGGAAGTGACAGAGTCAAACGTCTGCCTCGAAGGCCGTGCATGGACGGTCCGCTTTACGGATAGGGGGCTGGTGGTAGGCGGATTTGAGGTCTTCCATTGAGAAGACCCGATAATGTGCAATCTGATTGACCATATCAGATATGCGGGGGAGGGGGAATGTGTCGAGCTGCGTGTACCGATTGATGGTCTGGCTGTAGTCCATGACCATTCTGTGTTTCTCCCCAGTTTTAACTACTACCACTTGGGCTCTGCAGGGCTGTTGCTGGCCTCGATGATGCCTTCCCGAAGCAGCCGCTGGAGCTCGGAACTGATGAAGGTCCTGTCCTGAGTGCTGTACCGTCTGCTCCTGGTGGCGACGGGTTTGCAATCCGGGGTTAGATTTGCAAAAAGGGAAGGTGGGTCGACCTTTAGGGTTGCGAGGCCGCACACGGTAAGGGGTGGTAGGGGCCGGCCGAATTTCATTGTTAGGCTTTGGAGGTTACACTGGAAGTTCAGTAGTAGGGCATTGCAGAGATTAGAGAGGACGTAGAGGCAGAAGCCGCTGAAATCTATGCCCTGGACCGTGAGTGTGACCGTACAGTACCCCCAGATCGCCACGGAATGGTATGCGGAGGCCAGGGAGATTCTTTGATTGATAGGGTGTACCGCGAGGGAGCAGCGCCTTACCGTACCCGGGTGGATGAAGCTTTTGGTGCTCCCGGAGTCCAGCAGGCAAGCGGTCACGTGTCCGTTGATCTTAACGCTGGTTGATGCAGTGGCCAGGTTGTGCGGACGAGACTGGTCTATGATCGCTGAGGTGAGTTGTGGTTGGTCATTGCTGGTGTCAGATGATGGGGAGCCCGGGGCCAAGGGTCCTGGAACACTGGTGGTGCCCATGTGCTGTGAGGAAATGGCGGCGCCTGAAGATCTTGGGGAGGACAAAATGGCGGCGCCCATGGGCCGCACGTGGCAGGAGTTGAACAGGATGGCTGCGCCCGTGGGCCGCATGTGTTGCGTGGAGGGTATGATGGCGGCGCCCACTGGCCGTGCTTGGTCTGAGGGGGAGACGATGGCGGCGCCCACTGGCCGCACGTGGTCCTGGGAGGTGAAGATGGCGGTGCCCATTGTCCATAAACGAGGGGGGGTGGGAGCGATTGCGGCAACTGCGCGGGCCTGGCACACCGCGGTGAAGTGCCCCTTCTTTCCGCAAGCGTTACAAAGGGCAGCACAGGCTGGGCAGCGTTAGCGGGGGTGTTTCTGCTGGCTGCAAAAGTAACATTGGGGATCCCCGGGGTTCACTGGCTGGCACATGGCGCAGGCGTATTGGCTGGGTAAGGCCCCCGCTGGGGCGGCTGTCTGTGGGGTCCACGATGCGTAGGAGGGTTGGGCCGCGCGGCTGGGAGTGTAGGCCTGAACATTGCGCGAGGCGACTGTCATAGAGAGCGCTAGCTTCTTTGTCTCTGCGAGATCGAGTGTGGCCCCTTCTAAAAGCCGCTGGCGTATGAGGTCCGACCCAATCACCGTAACAAAACCGTCCCGCATGAGGAGGTTAGAATTTTCAGTGGCCGTAATGGCCTGACAGTCATAGTCCTGGACTAGTGGGATTAGGGCCCGCCAGAAGTCTTCTATGGACTCACCAGGGAGTTGAGAGCGAGTGGCGAGTACGTGCTTGGCGAAGAGCATGTTTGCCTTCTGGGCGTAATCTTCTTTCAGTAGTGCCATGGCTTCGGTGTAGTTTGGCGCGTCCTGGATCAGCGGAAAGACGTTGGAGCTCAACCTCGAGTACAGTATCTGTATTTTCCGCAACACAATAACGCCCCAGGCTTTTCTCCATCGTCATCCCTTCACCAGACATTCTGACTGTCACCCAAACCAGTAATGGGATCCATGAATACCTGCGTGGTGTCATGCCAGGTATGTGGGCTGGACTGCCTAACGACTGGCATTTCACATCCCAACAAGATCAGCCGGCCTGTTCTTTCACAGTTCATAGCATGGTGTGCAGCGTTAGATGTGATTCCCGGATAGGGCAGCACTTGCTGAGCAATCCCGAGCATGCTGTGAAATTGCACTGACAACCAATTTCAGATTGTCAGTCTGGCTCACTTACAATGCGACTCACTCACGCTCGCTCAAAGCTCCCTACGTTCTTCTGCAGATCCCTGTTCTCTGCAAACAGAAACAATATGTCCAGGCTTTGAACTATTCTCAATCAAACAAAAGCCCAGGGGATAGCTGCTCCCTTGGTAATACCTTCATAGCAATGCCTCCACCAATCACAGTCCACCTGCCAACCAACCAATCAGCACTCACTTATCTCGTGCAGTATAAATCGTTGCTGCCTTTGGTCTTAACTCCACTATCCAGCCTGCCCCATTCCTGAATAATCCTTGATTCCCTTGTGGATCAAAAATCTGTCAGACTCAGTCTTGAATATATTCAGTGACAGCCTTCATTATTCTCTTTTCAGATTTCAGAATCTTTGGTTTCAGATTCCAGCAGCCGCAGTAATTTGCTTATATTTCTTCATTATTCTCTGTCAAAGTCAAACGTGAGAGAAAAATAACCCCCTCATCACTACCTTAAATGTGAAACACCTTATTTAAAGTCTTATTCAGAGACCCTCCTATTGAGAACTGCCATTGGAGCCTCTCCAAAAATGATTAATGTCATGGAACTATCCCTGACATTGAGCCAAGGGAGAGCCCCTCTTGGAATGAGAGAGTTTCTCTCAGACTGAGCAGATGCCACAGGAAAATATTCTGTTATTCACCCTGGGGTAACACGGACTGCAACAGGATGCAGATGAACTGTAAAGCATATACCAAATGTAGGCGGTGGTTCAATACGATTTATTGAACTTCTGTAACAATGCACACAGCTGGCTGTGGGTTGACACTCCTCTACTCTAAATGTACTAACTCTAACTAACCAGACCAGACTAGCTCTGATCCACGTGTAGAAGGTGCTGACTGATATATACACCCTGACTGTCACTACAGTTGTCACCAGTGGAAAGAGGCGGAGTGCTGATGCCTTGTGTGTTTTATAGTTGGAAGTTCTGTCTGGTGTTCTGTCTGGTGATTGGTTATGTTCTGTCCTGTATTGGCTAACCTGGGTGTCTGTCACTGCCTGCTTTTATCTCATGATGCGCATGGGTGCATATTATGACATCCTCCCTTTTAAAAAAAAAGATTTGTTGGTTGCTTAGAGCATATATGACATATTTACAGATATGACTATTTAAAGCAAATGGCGAGTGAGTGCATATAAGAACATAAGAACTAGGAGCAGGAGTAGGCCATCTGGCCCCCCCTCCACCATTCAATGAGATCATGGCTGATCTTTTGTGGACTCAGCTCCACTTTCCGGCCTGAACACCACAACCCTTAATCTCTTTATTCTTCAAAAAACGATCTATCTTTATGTTAAAAATATTTAATGAAGGAGCCTCTACTGCTTCACTGGGTAAGGAATTCCATAGATTCACAACCCTTTGGGTGAAAAAGTTCCTCCTAAACCCAGTCCTAAATCTACTTCCCCTTATTTTGAGGCTATGTCCCCTAGTTCTGCTTTCACCCGCCAGTGGAAACAACCTGCCCGCATCTATCCTATCTATTCCCTTCATAATTTTATATGTTCTATAAGATCCCCCCCTCATTCTTCTAAATTCCAACGAGTACAGTCCCAGTCTACTCAACCTCTCCTCATAATCCAACCCCTTCAGCTCTGGGATTAACCTAGTGAATCTCCTCTGCACACCCTCCAGTGCCAGTACATGTAAGGTATCTAGCATGCAGATACAGAATAATATGTACAAAGGAAATATTTATAAGTCAAATCTCTGGGGCTGGCGTTGGATCCTTGTCAATCGCCTGAGAGGTGGAGGTGGGGACGACGGCGCCTTGACAGGCGGGATTGCAGCCAGATTGGTGGCCTCATGGAACGAGGTGTCCAGAAAAGGCATAACGACAGCTGGGAATGTGAGATCCGGTGGTGGGCAGGCAGGTTTGCGTAGTGCCCTTCTGTTGCGCCTGACAACGAATCCATCAGCCATGCGAACCACAAACGACCTGGGAGCAGGCTGTCGAACAACAACAGCTGGAGCTAACCAACCTCCACCAGGCAACTTGATGTGAACAGCATCGTCCGGAGAGAGCTCAGGCAAATCAGTAGCATGAGCATTGTATGTCAGCTTTTGCCGGTTTCTGAGTTGCTGCACCTTTTGCAGCACTGGGAGGTGATCCAGGTCAGGTAAATGAATGGCTGGAACAGTCATCCGCAGGTCACGATTCATAAGGAGTTGTGCCGGAGACATACCAGTAGACAGAGGGGTTGCCCTGCACGCCAGGAGGGCAAGGTTAAAGTCAGAAGCTGAGTCTGCAGCCTTGCTTCACGATATGGACCCTTTTCTCGACCTTCCCGTTAGATTGCAGGTAATGCGGGCTTGAGGTAATGTGCTTGAACTGGTATAGCTTTGCGAAGTTGGACCACTCTTGGCTGTAGAAACAGGGACCGTTGTCGCTCATGACCGTGAGCGGAATACCATGCATGGCAAACATCTCCTTGCAGGCCTTGATGACAGTCCTTGATGTGAGGTTGGACAGTTTCACCACTTTGGGGTAACTCAAGAAGTAGTCAATTATAAGCACGTAGTCACGCCCGTTGGCATCAGAAAGGTTGATTCCCACCTTAGATCACGGAGTGGTCACAATCTCGTGTTGCTGGAGTGTTTCTTTGGGCTGAGCAGGCTGGAAACACTGGCGGGTCGCACAATTGAGGACCATGTTGGATATGTCCTCGTTGATCCCAGGCCAATAGACAGCCTGCCGGGCCCTGCGCCTGCATTTCTCGATACCGAGGTGTCCCTCGTGCATCTGTTTGAGCACTAAGCTCTGGAGGCTGCGAGGGATAACGATACGATCTAGCTTGAGGAGGATCCCCTTGACAACTGTTAGGTCATCCTTGACATTAAAGAACTGGAGGCATTGCCCTTTCTTTTTTTTTAAATTTAGAGTACCCAATTATTTTTTCCAATTAAGGGGCAATTTAGTGTGGCCAATCCACCTATCCTGCACATAGAACATAGAACATAGAACAGTACAGCACAGAACAGGCCCTTCGGCCCTCGATGTTGTGCCGAGCAATGTTAATCCCTACTCAAACCCACGTATCCACCCTATACCCGTAACCCAACAACCCCCCGCCCCTTAACCTTACTTTTAGGACACTACGGGCAATTTAGCATGGCCAATCCACCTAACCCGCACATCTTTGGACTGTGGGAGGAAACCGGAGCACCCGGAGGAAACCCACGCACACACAGGGAGGACGTGCAGACTCCGCACAGACAGTGACTCAGCCGGGAACCGAACCTGGGACCCTGGAGCTGTGAAGCATTTATAATAACCACCATGCTACCGTGCTGCCCAACATCTTTTGGGTTGTGGGGGCGAAACCCACGCAGACACGGGGAGAATGTGCAAACTCCACACGGACAGTGACCCAGGGCCGGGATTCTAACCCGGGTCCTCAGCGCCGTAGGCAACAATGCTAACCACTGTGCCACCGTGCTGCCCTGGCATTGCCCTTTCTGCCAACCACTTGCAAGATGATGTATGACCCGTTACAGAAGAGGATCCTTGGCAGTCTCTTCTCGAATGTTGATGACTCATTTGTCTAAGGCCAGGAGTTTGCTGGCACACAATTGCACCTGTGCCTCAATTTGGCGGATGAAGTCGACCTGTTCACAGGGTGAGGTGATGACGCAAGACTGGGCATCCGCAATGGTTAGCTCCTTGCCCGGTGTATAAACCAATTTGAAATCATACCTGCGGAGTCGAAGGAGAATGCGCTGAAGCCTGGGCGTCATGTCATTCAAGTCCTTGTGAATGATATGGACAAGGGGTCTGTGGCCAGTCTCTACTGTGAAGGAGGGTAAACCATAGACGTAATTCTGGAACTTTACAATACCGGTGAGGAGGCCAGGCATTCTTTCTCTAACTGAGCATACCTCTACACAGTGGGAGTCATGGCCCTTGACGCATAGTCCACTGGAGCCCAGGACGTGGAGTCATCCTTCTGCAGGAGCACTGCCGTCCTGACTGGCGTCCGTGGCGATTTTTATCTCCTACTCTAGGTCAACAAACGCCTGTATCGGAGCAGTGGTGAGCTTTGCCTTTAACTCGAGCCACTCTGCTTGATGTGTGGGTAGCCACTGGAAGGCAGTGAACTTCTTCACCAGATGCCTGAGAGCCATGGTGTGCAATGCGAGGTCGGGAATGAACTTTCCAAAGAGGTTATCCATAGCCAGGAAGCGGAGTACCGCGTTTTTGTCTTCCGGGGTCTTCATGGCGTTGATGGCCTTGACTTTGTCCGAGTCCGGTTGCATGCCCTGCTGGGATATTTGATCACCCAAAAACTTGATTGATGACACGCCAAAGGAGTATTTGACCTTGTTCAACTTGAGGCCGTTGGCATGTATGTGTCTAAAGACTTGTCGGAGACGAGATATGTGTTCCTCTGGCGCCGTGGACCATATAATGACGTCATCAACATAAACCCGCAAACCCTCAATGCCCTCCAGTATCTGTTCCATGATCCTGTGAAAGATTTCAGAGGCTGAAACAATACTGAACGGCATGTGGTTGTAACAGTACCTTCCGAAAGGTGTATTAAACGTGCAGAGCTTCCTGCTGGACTTGTCCAGTTGTATCTGCCAGAAGCCACGCGAAGCATCTAGCTTCAGAAGAATTTGGCATATGCAATCTCACTGGTCAGCTCCTCCCGCTTCGGGATCAGGTAGTGTTCCCGCATTATGTTCCGGTTAAGATTCTTGGGGTCTATATATACGCGCAGTTCTCCAGAGGGCTTCTTCACACAGGCCATTGAGCTGAACCAGTCAGTCGGTTCCGTCACTTTAGAGATTATACCCTGGCCTTGGAGCTCCTGCAGCTGCGCCTTTAAACGGTCCTTCAGAGGAGCCGGCACCCAGCGTGGTGCATGGATCACAGGCGTGGCATCAGGCCTGAGTAAGGTTTTATAGCGGTACGGCACCGTGCCCATCCCACTGAACACATCCGGGTAGTGTGACAGGATTTCGTCAATGTCAGCCTGAAGATTCACATTGGCAGAGGACATGGCGTGTACTCGCTGCACAAGATTGAGTAGCTGGCATGCATGGGCACCAAGCAGGGAAGCCTTGTCAGGCTTGACGATTTTGAATCGCTGTGTGGCATTGATGGCCTTGTTGGAGACATGCAGGTGACACGACCCTAACACAGTAATGGCATTGCCATTATAATCAAGCAGCTGGCAGGCCGGCAGAAGAATTTTTGGCTGCCTTTGAATGCGAGCAAGATCTGCTTGAGATATGAGATTGGCTGAAGCACCAGTGTCCAGCTTGAACCGGATGCTGCATTGGTATGACAGCACGCCATTCATCCACAGAATCCACGTTGAGGATAGGTAGGTGTGTTGCTGAATTTGAGGAGGCCTTGTCATACGTGGTAATGATGCCCACACGATATGGGGACTCCAGGCAATCGTCCTCTGGATCCATGGTGTTACCAGGTTCCGAATCCAGCAGCCCTTGCTGCACACTACGAACATTTTTGCGTTGGAACTGGGATCGCTGGCCCACGATCGGGGGTGCATACCTGCACAAGGCTGCGTAATGGCCAGGCTTCCCACAGTTTAAACATTGCCTGCCTCTTGCAGGGCATTGCCGCTTTAAGTGGGCGGTGCCGCACTTCGGACACGTCAAGACGTTGACGTTGTAACGCTTCATGATTGTCGCACATGCGCAGTGCGATCAGCCACCACTCGCACCTGCGCAGTGTGGTCTTCGGACGCTTCGTTCTCCCGTCCGTGGTGTGCATGCTTGGGACCCCGGGAAAAGCGATGCTAAGGCGCCGCATTCGGGCAATGGCCTGTAAACTCTCTGCCTCATGGGAGGCAAATTGGTCCTGTTCTGCATTTAAGGCGGGAGTAGTGACTTTTTGCCTGTTCATCCACTTTACACGCCTCAATGGCTGCTGGCAGGGTCATGTTTTTTAATTTTTAGGAACTGCTCCCACAGGGCATTGGAGCGGACCCCAAACACAATCTGATCCCTGATGAGGGAATCAGCGGTGTCACCGTAGTTACAGGATTGCGCTAATATGCGGAGATGAGTTAGAAAGGATTGGAAAAGCTCATCCTTACCCTTAAGTCATTGCTGGAAGACACAGCGCTCAAAGCTCTCGTTCGTTTTGATTTCACAGCGACTGTTAAATTTGGCTGACACGGTGTGGAACTTGGTCTTGTCCTCGCCGTTGGCAAAAGTGAGCGGATTGAAGATTTGGATGACCTGGAACCCGCAGTCGATAGGAACAGCACAATTTTTCTGGCATCGGACGCATCCTCGAGGCCCGAGGCCTCAATGTATAGACTGAATTTCTGCTTGAAGACCCGCCAGTTGGCGCCGAGACTTCCGGAGATCCGGAGCTGTGGGGGGGCCTGGATCTTCTCCATACCGCTGGAAGGCACTTGCTGATCGTCACTTAATTAATCAAGGTTTATTAAGTAGGCTCCTTTTATCATGTCGTGTTATTCACCCTGGGGTAACACGGACTGCAACAGGATGCAGATGAACTGTAAAGCAGACACCAAATGTAGGCGTTGGTTCAATACGATTTATTGAACTTCTGTAACAATGCACACAGCTGGCTGTGGGTTGGCACTCTACTACTCTAAATGTACTAACTCTAACTAACCAGACCAGGCTAGCTCTGATCCACGTGAAGAAGGTGCTGACTGTCACTACAGTTGTCACCAGTGGAAAGAGGCAGAGTGCTGATGCCTCGTGTGTTTTATAGTTGGAAGTTCTGTCTGGTGTTCTGTCTGGTGATTGGTTGTGTTCTGTCCTGTATGTTGATTGGCTAACCTGGGTGTCTGTCACTGCCTGTTTTTACCTCATGATGTGCATGGGTGCATATTATGACAGAGAATTCAACCGATTGCGCAAGTTAGATTTCTGTTGTTGATCCTAAGGGAAGGGCATTGACCCTAGATCTTCCATTCTTCTCTCTCCATCAAACGCTGCCTTTGGTGCTGAACATATGCAGAATTTTCTGTTTTAATTTGTGGTGCGTGATAACCTCCCTCATTTTTGGAACACGCTCCTTTGGCAAATCAAGGGGAAAGTTTTATGTGGAACACATTAACCACATGAGATCCCGAAAGCTGATGTATTTATTGCGGGCGAATACTATCAAGCCGAGGCCGCTGACAGCGCCAACACAAGCTGTCACTAACTGCTCCAGTAACACATGCCTGGCACTCTCAGAGGTATTGCATCTGCTGCTGGAACCTGTTACCAGCCCAGTGGGCACATCTGACGGTCTTGGATTCCTTATCCTCCAGCGATTCACTCAACCAACCAGCACTGAGGTAAAAATGCTGCCAACGCTTGGCGTTTGGTCAAGGCCAGCCGTCTTTCAGTATACAGACCCTTCAACTGAACTGGGTGATGTTACCGATGGCACAATATTTAAAGAAAAATAGAAAGAGGGAGTGAAAGGGTAAACAAAACTGGCAAATGGGCACATATGTGGGTGTACACATCTACATACACACACGAGTGACATGAACACACACAGGGACACTATCACAGATGCAGATATATGCAAAAACTCGTAGACACGCACTGCAGCCTGACTCACACAGACACACACAAGGACTCACACAGAGATACACAACCTACACAAACACCCTCACACACACTCATCCACAAACACGCACCCACCCAGAGGCACATATAGTGATACACGCACAAAAACTCACACACACATGCACCCCCAGAGGCACAGACATTCACTACATACCGTAGATGCACAAACACAGCTGGGGACACACACAGAGAAAATAAATAGATTGACTTGCAAAATGTTTATATGTAGACTAGGGAAATGGAAACGTGGTTTTGCCTTGAGATAATAGGAGCCAGAATGAGAAAATTAAATGACAATTACCTGGAGAGTGTGTGAATTACTAAGCAATGGGAGGTGAAAGAGAAGCATGAAAATCTGGCAAAATGGAATAGATTTGAGTGGCCCAGGAGTCTGAAAGGAGAAGAAGGCAGGTGAATAGCAGGAGAAAAGCCCACTCTGCTCCCTGTCCCCTGCCAGCCAAACCCTGGCAGCTGTGTTGTGGGGAAAATGAGTCCACGGCGAGTACCAACTGATCCCTCCTTCCACCCCTCAAACTCACGCTGCCAAGACCCATCTTTCAGTTCATGATTCACCTCTCATTCACCCTCTTCTTGTCTCCAGCTAATATAATTTCGCTACCTCCCAATATTTACGTGAATACTTTCTTTCCCTGTATTTAGCTATGTTTATGTCTTATCTGTCATCACCACCTTCTGTATGTTTTTCAATGTCGTTCATCTACAGCAGCTTCCACCTGATCAGCCTGCATTCAAACTGGGAGGTCAGAACTTAGTTTCAGTTCATCTGGCAGAAGAAATGGAAATTTTCACAAACCGTTCACAGGCAATCTGCTTCTGTATTTTAATGATGTGGAGATGCCAGCGTTGGACTGGGGTGAGCACAGTAAGAAGTCTTACAACACAAGCTTAAAGTCCAACAGGTTTGTTTCGAATCACTAGCTTTCAGAGCACTGCTCCTTCCTTGGGTGAATTCAACTGAGGAAGCTAGTGATTCGAAACAAACCTGTTGGACTTTAACCAGGTGTTGCAAGACTTCTTACTCTGTATTTTGATGTTAGTTCTCCTTCAACAATTGTAATGAAGGCATGGCACAAATACACCAAAAATGGATAAAGAGGGTGATATACCCTGAGAGACACAGGACAAGGCTAGAATGAATACTTTGTACCGGTATTTTACTGGAAAAAAAATGCCGACACAATCTTGGCAGAAACGAAGATGGTGGAAGCAATAGATGGAGTGAAAAGTGATGGGCCGTTGGAAATTCTTAGAGTAGATATGTCGCCTGGTCCAGATGGCTTGCTACCCAAGTTGCTAAGGGGAGTGGGAGTGGAACGACTTGCCATAATCTTCCAATCCTCCCTAGTTATGGGAGAAATGCCAGGGATTGGAAAGCAACAAGTATGACAAACTTGTTCAAGATTTGTGGGGGGGAGAAACAGTAACAGTCATTGGTCACGTGGGTGCTGGGGTGACGTGGGTACAAAAGGGGTCAATGGGCCCGGAGCAGGGGAATTATCTCCTGGGTGCGGGTAGACACACAACATGTAAGAATTTCTCAGTATTATCAAAAAACCTTTCTGATTATTAATCCCTGGTCGCTACTTACTGCAACTCAATACTTCTACACGGTGTCAGGAGTTGACAGAATGGCACAATGACTTTGCCACATCAACCCACTCGTGTTTGATGAAAACGTCGCAAACAACTGGACAAAACTTGAGGGCAGCATGGTAGCATTGTGGATAGCACAATCGCTTCACAGCTCAGGTTCGATTCCAGCTTGGGTCACTATCTGTGCGGAGTCTGCACATCCTCCCCATGTGTGCGTGGGTTTCCTCCGGGTGCTCCGGTTTCCTCCCACAGTCCAAAGATGTGCAGGTTAGGTGGATTGGACATGATAAATTGCCCTTAGTGTCCAAAATTGCCCTTAGTGTTGGGTGGGGTTACTGGGTTATGGGGATAGGGTGGAGGTGTTAACTTTGGGTAGGATGCTCTTTCCAAGAGCCAGTGCAGACTCGATGGGCTGAATGGCCTCCTTCTGCACTGTAAATTCTATGAAAACTTGAAAAAGAACTGATGCTTTTAGTGCGGTGCCGGCCTTTCGACAATCAAAGAAGGTACAGGCCTACATACTCTTAAATTTAATGAACACTAAGGCGGTCAAGAAATTTGCGTCTTTTGCTTTTAAATGGAGGAAGAGAAGGACCCTGAGCTATTGCTAAAAAGATTCGAGCACATGTGCACACAAGAAGATTATATTGGATAGATACACGTTAAATACTACCGACCAAAAATATGATGAATCTGTTCAGTTGTACGCTGTGACCCTAAAAATCTGGGCAAAGAAATGTATGGTTGGCGTCCTCACCGACGAGCTTGTGAGAGATCGCATCGTGTGTGGGGTTCATTGCCACGTTCTCCGCAAGCCATTTCTTCATCAGGAAAATCTAACGCTGGAATCTCCCATCAGCGTCTGCATGTTGAATGTGTAGTCAGAAAGAAACAGCAAAGAGTTGAGGCGGGAAACAGAGGATTTTGTGGTACAGATCACGCCCTGCCCAACTGCAGGAACCATCATTCACAGAACAGAACTTCATGTTTGGGGTTTGGTAAACACTGTAACAAGTGTGGCAAATGGAACCATTCTGTGAAATGCTGCAGTTCCAAGCATCAGCAACATATGTCATGAGCTACTTCACAGCCGTTCACTTCACCAGGGCTCGAAGTACGAACAGGATAAATGAATTGGAGCTCAATCAAAGTAACCAAGGCACTAAGCCTCCAAAAACATTGCTGTGAGTGTCGACTTCACAATGGAGAAGGGTAACATTTTCACCCCATTAAACATTGCCTGCAGCAGTGCAAAACTAAAAGTGAAGATTGACATTGGAACAAAGTGCAATGTCCTACCCAGGCAGAGGGAAATGGGCCATTAGATCCTATCAAACAGATGACCTCATGGCACATGGCGGTCAAACCATGCACACAGGGGCGGCCTCCGGTTTCATGTCATTGACCAAAACATAAAGCCGCTATTGGGTCTTTGCGACAGCATCATGTTGGGGTTAATCCATTTCATCCAGATGTCCACACCCTGCAACACCAGGCCCGAGAAATTATAGAATATAAAGACATATTTAACTGTGACGTGATTGGTTAGCTACCTGTAATATATATGAGGTGAGATGACTCAGTACCGCCCGTGGCATGTGCCCCGAGAAGAGTGTCTCTAGCGATGAAGCAGAAAGTGGTCGATGAGCAGGACTAGATGATGACACTGGGTATCATGGCACCCCATGGACAAGGACACTAGAGTAGCTTCCTGCAATGATAACCGCAGTAAAGAAAGACGGCACATCAGGATCAGTATTGACCCCATTCACCTGAATAAGGTACTGCTCTGACCTCATCACTCTATGAAGATGGTTGTGCAGTTCATAGCTGACATGCCCAATGCCAAAGCCTTCAGCATCTTGGATGCAAAGTGCAGGTTGTGGCAAATGCTGCTGAATGAAGAATCTTCGAAACTCAGTACATTCATGTCTCCGGTAGGCAGATATCGTTTCCTCTTCATGCTCCATGGGATCTCCACTCACAGTGAGGTCTTCCAATGTTATATGGAGCAGCTCTTTGCAGGACACCCCTGCCAAATCATAATTGATGACATCTTGGTGGGTGGTTGTACATGCAAGAATATGATGCACATTTTTGTCTCGTCCTTGACAGAATCAGGACCATAGTGTGAAAACTCAACCTTCCTAAATGCAGATTCAAGGTCAATCAGGTTCCTTAAGTGGGTCACTTACTCACAGTTGTTATTGTGAAGCCAGATCCAGACAAGGCAAGGGCTATATGGGCGGCAAGGTAGCACAGTAGTTGCCACTGTTGCTTCACATCTTTGGAGTGATCCTCGGATCCCACGTTCGATTCCTGCTTGGATCACTGTCTGTGCGGAGTCTGCACGTTGTCCCCGTGTCTGCTTGGGTTTTCTCTGGTGCTCCGGTTTCCTCCCACAAGTCCTGAAAGATGTGCCTGCTAGGTGAATTGGGCATCCTGAATTCTCCCTCAGTGTACCTGAACAGGCGCAGGAGTGTGGCGACTAGGGGATTTTCACAGTAACTTCATGGCAGTGTTAATGTAAGCCTGCTTGTGACAATGATAAAGATTATTAGATTATTTGACAGATTTCCCTTCCCAAGGACAAGCACACTTCCTTGGTATGAAGAATTATCTTTCCAATTTAATTTCTTGCTACATTGAGGTCACCAGACCACTTTGTCAGCTCCTCCACCAATATGTCGAATGGTATTTTTGATCATCCCAAAGATGTGCAGGTTAGGTAAATTGGCCCCTTAGTGTCCATGGATGTGCAGGTCAGGTGCAGGTATGGGTTTAGGGCAAGATAGTGGGCCTACGTAGGGTATTCTTTCAGAGGCTCAGTGTAGACTCAATGGGCCGAATGGCCTTATTCTGTACGATAGGGATTCAATGGTATTGACAGGTGCACCATACTGTTGCATTCAACAAGCTCAAGCAGGCTCTCTCAATTCATCCGGTGATACAATACTTCAATGCTCGAGCACCCATACTCCTATCAGCAGCTGCCTCCCAGCACAGACTTGGTGCCGTCTGCATCCAGAATGGCAGACCAGTAGATTTTGCACCAAAGACCCTCACTGTCACTGAGACTCATTATGACCAAATCGAGAAGGAACTCGTTGTCTTAGACTTCATTTGTCAGAACTTTCATGACTTCAAATAGGTCGTCACGTACATGTTGAAACTGGTCATCAACTACTTATAACCATTCTTAAAAAATCTCTTCATGCACGATGCTCAAGCTCCAGTACTACCAATTCATTGCCATCTACAAATGCAGTGAGGAGCTGTACCTTGCTGATGCCTGTGATGATACGCATAAGCAATCATGTAAATATTAATAGATATGATCTCCAACCAGTAGGAAGCAGGAAAGAACAACCACGTGACACTGTTACCTCGGGGAGTCTGCAGATAGTCGCAGTTGTAATAGCTTTTAGATAATTTAATACTCGTAGTATAGTAGTTAGTAGATTCTTATTTTTATCTGACCCATGTTATTATTCAACAATAAAGATTCAACTAGTAATGAAGGAGACATTCTCTCGTGCACTAATTCCATCCAACCAAGTACCAGAACATAACGTGGTACCGGGATTGGTTCTGAAGACATAAGAAGACCAGAAACCAAGATAACAAAGAAGAAAGAAGAAGGAAAATTTTCTACTAACCAAATGGAGTACTGACAGAATATAATTCAATGCACTGCTAGTCATCGAAGTCCAGGAGAGAAGGTCTGAAGACACCACACCGGCTTCAGGTCACTGGTAATGCAGATGTGAATTGGCCAGCTTTTAAGCAGCAATTCACACTCTACATAGTAGCTCTCGGTCTTCAGGCACAGTCTGATGAACTGCAAAAAGCGTTGCTGCTCACCTTAACAGGTCTGCAGCCAATAGAAATCTTTAATACCTTCACATTCGATAACGAAGCTGATAGAAATAACTTTGACAGGGCAGCATGGTGGCACAGTGGTTAGCACTGCTGCCCACGGTGCTGAGGACCCAGGTTTGATCCCGGCCCCGGGTCACTGTCTGTGTGGAGTTTGCACATTCTCTCCATGTCTGCATGGGTTTCACCCACACAAGCCAAAGATGTGCTGGTTGGGTCGATTGCTAAATTACCCCTTAATTGGAAAAAAAATAATTGGGTACACTAAATTAAAACAAAATTCGATCAACACTGTACACCGAAAAAAAAACCATTTGAACGGTACGTTTTTCACACGTGTACACAACAGCCAGGTGAATCGTTCAATAGCTTCTCAACCGATTTGAGGTTAAAGGCTCAGACAAGTGACTTTGCAACTTTACAAGTGTCCATGATCCTCAATCAAATTGTGTTCGGGATTAGCAATGACAAAGTCCGTGAAAGGTTGTTGGGTGAGAATGAACTCCAGCTATTTGCCATGCCAGCGAGTTAGCCTGGCAACAGATTCGCACTCAAAGCTTAAAGAATTTTAGCACAAAGATCGGAGATGCAGCCGATGCCAGTAGTGTTGTGACACATCCAAAGGTAAAAGGTGGTCACAGCAGTGGCTGCCATTTTAAATGAGTAATCGATGCCACCATTTTGTGCAAGCATTGCGGCAACAAGCATTCACAAAGGCAATGTCCAGCATTTGGAAAAGTCTGTTCTAAATGCAAAGGCAAAAATCACTTTGCAAAACAATGTTTTTTGAATAAAACATTGGAAATACAAGAATCAATCAACGTCATAGAAGAGATCAATCTGGAAGACACATTTTTTGTTAATGTGATATCTCGTGAAGATAAACATTGTAACGGGATGCAAGCTAAAATGTCTTTGAAGCAAATTTGCAATAATAGCAATGCAAATACAATTGTTTAAATAGATAACTGGACAGTTCCTCTGATGAATAATAATAAAACATTAGTCAATGTTCAACACAACACGGGAGTGAGGGTCAAACTGATAAGTTTATCGGATATGTACAAAATGAAAACTAAACTGCACTTTTTGAATGAAATTGTACTTTTGAAGGATTATAACAGCAAAAGCATTCCCACTCTAGGCATATGCGAAATAGAGGTCAGTGTGAAGAATAAGATGCAGAGAGTGAAGTTTTCCATTGTAGTAGCTAAGTGTGAATCACTACTGGAAGTGGAAGCACGTGAAACACTCAAATTGGTGCTGACTGTGCTGTAAGCATGCAAAGTACATCAGTGGATTTAATCCTTCAAGCATTTCCAGAAATATTTCAAGGATTCAGAATTTTGTCATTTACAAATCGGATACAACTGAAAGTGAATGCGTAACCAGTCATACATGCACCAAGGCGAGTACCAGCTCCATTAAATCATCAACTGAAAAATTAACTGGACAGGATGGCAAATCCTAATTTATCGGCAAAAATGACACGCTTGTGGGTAATTATCAAAAAGGCTACTATTTTCCAATGGTCTCAAAGACATGAGCAAGTGTGACGAATGCGACAGGAAGCATTGACCACAGCTCCAGTGCTGACATTTTTTGACCTATTGACTTCTATATTTTGATGCACAAGCTGTTTATTATATTGACCAAATGACCACACAGCCAGTATGTTAGCTCAATACACAGTTTATTAATAACACAAGACTTGTATCTCAATGCAATAATACATGCGGCTCCGTACTAAACTACACCTAACAACTCAGATGACCTTTACTTAACTTTGAGTGACCGGCACTGTGCGAGATAAGGCCTTTAACCGGTCCACGTGGTTGGTTGGAAGTTGTTGGGTTCGTCTCAGCTGGGCTCGTCCTTCAGGAATGGTCGCGGGTCCTTGAACTTGGTTGTTCTGCTGCAGTTGGTCGCGCACAAGCCGGTCCCAAAAGAGACACATCTCTAGTGCGCAGGGCTTTTTATCCTTCGTCTCTTTCGCGCCCTTTTGGGTGGTCCTTACTCCAGGTCCAATGGATCGATAGGATTTTCAATCACCCTCATCCATCTCAGCCAATTAGGGGGCGGATACCTCGATAGCTGGGCGGGTCCTAGCAATCATTGTCCCAGGCACATAGGCCTTTCCAAATAAGGGAGGGGTGGAGCCGATTAGTCTGCTACTGTTGTAACTCTTTAATTCAAACTCTATTGTCCTGGAGGAAATGGTGATCGACTCTTAATGGATACATGTTTCAGCCAAGTCTGGTTTCTTTGCACAATACATAGATTGACCACAATTCCCATGGTCCTTTGCAGGTGGCCATTTTACATGGCGACAGACCCTACATGCGTTGAAAGATAGGTTGGGAGTGTTATTACAGCAAGACAATGACAAGCTCAGAGTGCCTGAGTAAACCAAATACAAGGTTCAAGGACTATGTAATTAACTAGTCTACAAATGGACTTGATTTTTTAAAGGTGAGGGAAAGAAGACGTGATGGGCTATGCACCAGCTGCAGCAGTCCATTCAGTGTTTTGCACAATGTAAATAGTTGGGTGTTGTTAGTCCTGTTCAGCTTTGTATGTTGTAAATAGTCTTCACCTTGCGACTGTTCTCTTACGCTTTTACAGACCAATTCAACTGGTTGTCCCAACTTAAACAGGAAAGATATAGACCAGGTGTTAATGTGGACGCTGTGTGACGAGGGTACAAAATGGTCAATGTATCAGGAGCGTGGGAGTTCTCCCCTGGGCGTAGGCAGACACACAGCATGTGACCCAAGCTGGGAATCGAAGCTGGAACCCTGGTGCTGTGAAGCAACAGTGCGAACCACTGTGCTACCATGCAGCCCGAAAGAGAGGCAGAATGTTATTATTGCCACAAGAGGGAACGCCTGGCTAGGTAGTGCAGAACAAAAAAAAATCAACTAACTGTCGTACAGAGTGCAGATCAGATACTGCGGAATCCGCTGTTACTGCGCATTCTCTGTATCAGGTGACTGCTGTTAAACCTGTACCATTGCAGTGACGGTGCAGGTAAATGGGCAATTGATAGCGGATGGAAATGGTTACCGGTGCTTCGGCTACTGTTGTTGGCAATCACAAGTTGGAATACCTCTGTGAAGAGAGTAAACCGTTGACATTGAGGCGCACGTCCACCCAACTGGGAACCTACACTCGAGAGCCCATTCATGCAGCTTTTCTGGTCTGCTGCAAACAGCCAAACTTCCTGTAATGGTTATCGAGGGGGAGGGGCTCATTTGGATCGAGATGAGCTACAAACAAATTAACTAGACTGGTCTGAAATATTCCATTTGATGTCCAAGAATTCCTGAGCTATTGAAGAAATTTGAATCTGTTTTTCAGCATGAATTGGGTAGCACGGTAGCACAAGTGGCTAGCACTGTGGCTTCACAGCGCCAGGGTCCAGGTTCGATTCCCTGCTGGGTCACTGTCTGTGTGGAGTCTGCACGTTCTCCCCGTGTCTGAGTGGGTTTCCTCCGGGTGCTCCGGTTTCCTCCCACAGTCTAAAGACGTGCAGGTTAGGTGGATTGGACATGCTAAAATTACCCTTAGTGTCCAAAAAAAGGTTAGGAGGGGTTATTGGGTTACAGGGATAGGATGGAAGTGAGGGCTCAAGTGATCGGTGCAGACTCGATGGGCCGAATGGCCTCCTTCTGCACTGTATGTTCTATGTTATTTGAATTGGAAAATCTAAAGCGTGTGTAAGCAAAGATACACTTCATACTTCGGCAATACCACACTTCCTCAAGGCCCAGCCAATGCCTACTTCCTCTCAGGCTGAGAAGAGCTACTGCCAGCTGGAGAAAGAAGCTCTGTCGGTTGTGTTTAGTGTCAAGAAATTTCACCAAGACCTACACGGGCGACATTTTACAATTGACCATAAGCTGGCGACAGGCTTGTTCAGCAAAGATAAAGCTATCCCATTTATAGCTTCAGTGAGAATCCAATGTTTGGTCCTGGTGCTATCAGCTTACGAGTACACATTCATTTACCGCCCTGGCTTGCATGTGGCCAATACAGATGCACTTCATCTTCTTCCGTTACTGGACAGTCTTGTCGTCACACCCATTCCTCAAGGATTTGTGTTGTTTTTAAATATCCTGGATTCATCACCTATATGCACTAAACAGACCAAGAATTGGACAAGTAGTGACCCAGCACTGCCAAACGTTAAATACTTTATTTTACAAGGCTGGCCAGGTACCATTGTGTCTGGTGACCTGTGCCCCTTTTATTCCAGAGTCACTGAACTGAGTTGTCAGATCAGAATCTTGTGGTGGCGCTTCAGAGTCATGGTCACTTTCCTGGGCAGAGAGGCATCTTGGGAGAGGTTCCTGGTGCACATCCAGACGTGTCAAGGATGAAGAATTTGGCACATAGTTATGTTTGGTGGCCAGGTTTAGAAAATGACATTGAGAACATGGTTGGCCACTGTTCCCTTTGCCAGTAACACCAAAATCAGCCTCCTTCAGCTCTCTTCACCCATGGGAATGGCCTGGCCGTCCTTGGATCAGACTATGTAATGACTTTGTGGGACCTTTTTTCGGCACCATGTTCCTGTTACTTATAAACGTACTTTCAAAGAGGCTTGATGTCTATGAGGTAAAGGTGACAACTTCAGCTGCAAGTATTGAGAAGCCGAGTCACTGGCTCAGTTTACAGGGTTTGCTGAGATCATTGTCTCTGACAATGGGACAGCTGTCACCAGTGCAGACCTGAATGGCTTCCGGCATCCTTCTTCAAATGGTCTCACCAAAACACCTGTCCAGACCTTTAAAAATAGTATGAAAATGTTGTCTGGGAGTAATTGTCTTTGCAGATTGCTCCTGTAAAACAGCTCAAACTTCACCTGGCTCCACGCCATCAAATCCGCTGATGAAACTTCACCAGCGCACTCGTCTGAATTTGATGTTTCCTAATTTGGTGGGGAAGGTGAGACAGAAACAAAGCGGTCAGAAACTAAACCATGACACAGAAGTGTGCATACGTTCAAAATAGGTGACCCCCATGTACGAGTCTTTTCAAGTTCAAGTTGAGAACAAAGTAATGTGCAGACACGTGGATCACATCCGAGGAAGGGGAACATCCCAAAGAAGGCAGGGTCGCCCTGCAGCTGTTGTTCCTGATACACCGAGCGAGGTGTCACATGCAGGGCCAACCAGTTCCAGGGGCGCATCTTTTTCTGCAGCTCAAGATCACGTGATTCCTGTTGCAGAAACTTGCCTGGTAGAGTTGCATCACTCCGGTCATCCCCGCAGGGCACCTCATAGATTTGACATGTAGAGGAGGGCAAGTTAAAGGCTAATTGCGTATGATGTTTAGTTTGTATTGGAAACATCTATGGGGAGGAAATGTGATAGCGGGAGTGGTTACTCCTCCCTCTTGCCAATCAACCAGTGGGTGGCACCAGTGCCGTGCTCCAGGTAGTAAGATGGCAACGAGCCTGTAAGCATGTCACTGTGTATTCCCAATAAAGTTTCTGTTTATTTACAACAAACTGGCTTTTACGTCAAGATACCGCATCCTGTGTCTGTGGCTCTTGCTGCAGTGCCAAGGCTTGTATGAAAAAACACAGTCAGTTAAGATAGTGAAGGACTAGTCATTTTTAAACCCAATGTCGCGACCTGCGGGTTGGTCATCAGCAGGTGTCGGGAGGGTCCGTGCATCATGGCTTTCCAGTTGTCGGAAATAGTGCCCAACGTCCGCAACCATCTTTTAAAAAAGCAAGCTGCGATCGACTTTCAGAATGCCGGCCATCTCGCGCATGCATGTCCCGTAGTAGTGCACAGGCCCGGAGCCAAGCGGGACAAACCGCCTCCTCCTAATGTCAGCGCGCAGATCCAGGAGCAGATTTGTTTTTAAATCGATAAAGCCTTCCTTCCTGGCGAGGCAGCAGAGAGCAGGTCATGGATGTCACTTGCTCAAGGACGAGAGTGATTCCTCCATTTTATTAGCAGCAAGCAACCAACAGGACTGAAGAATTTAAAATGGATCATTTTGTAATAAGGAAGAGAGGGCCAGAGACACAAACAGGCCAGGATCTCACAACTAAATCTGCTGGAGATTGTGCTCGGTACAAGCAAACACAAAGTTTGTGAAAGTTTACTGAGGGAGAATGAACTCCAGCTCAATGATGTCGTTAAAACCTGTTATGCCAGCGAGCTATCTGCACAGCAGATTAGTACGCTAAACTTAAGAAATTTTAGCCCGAAAATTGGAGATGCAGTCAACGCCATTGTAGTTGTGATGCACCCAAAATGTGGTCTCAACATTTTAAACGATTATCCAATGCCACCATTTTGCGCAAATTGTGTGGCAACAGGCATTCGCAAAGGACATGTCCAGAATTTGGGAAAGTGTGTGCTAAATGCAAAGGCAAGGCAAGAATCACTTTGCAAAACATAGCTATTCAAATAAAAAAATAGAAATGCACAAGTCAATAAATGTTGTTGATGAGGTAAATCTGGAAGACACATTTTTTATCAATGTTGTACCTAGCGATGATGGGTTTTATAAACCGAAGCAAACTAAAAAGTCGTCGAAGCAAAACTGCAGTAATAGTAATGAAATTGTGATTGTTCATTACGATAACCACAAGTGGATAGCACTGTAGCTTCACAACGCCAGGGTCCCAGGTTCGATTCCCCACTGGGTCACTGTCTGTGAGGAGTCTGCACATTCTCCCTGTGCCTGCGTGGGTTTCCTCCGGGTGCTCCGGTTTTCTCCCACAGTCCAAAGATGTGCAGGATAGGTGGATTGGCCCTTAATATCCAAAAAGGTGAGGAGGGGTTATCGGGTTACGGGGATAGGATGGAATTGAGGGCTTAAATGGGTCGGTGCAGACTCGATGGGCCAAATGGCCTCCTTCTGCACTGTATGTTCTACAACAAGATAAATCTCCAGGTCACTGATGAGTGTGACTCTGGAGAAAAACCATTGGGATGTTAAAAAAGATTGTGTTTATTTCGTCATTTTCTTTGAGCACTTTTTAGCTGAAAATGGGGATAATATAAATTGGGACTCTGGCGCTGTGAAGCCACAGTGCTAGCCACTTGTGCCACCGTGCTTATATTATGTTTTGTAATATCTTGTTATTCATTTCCTTTCTGTCAGAATGGACGTATGCATGATGTTCAGTAACACTCGAAGTCTTCAAATAAAGCAAATACTATTTATTGAGATTCACCTGAGGAAGGAGCAGTGCTCCGAAAGCTAGTGTTTTAAACAAACCTGTTGGACTTCAACCTGGTGTTGTAAGACTTCTTACTGTGCTCACCCCAGTCCAACGCCGGCATCTCCACATCACCGTTTATTGAGTAACGATAATAAATTAACTATGAGTTTGTTCACTCTTCAATAACTATAACCATATTAGATTATTAAGATTAAATATATATAATGATGATTAACTGCACCTGCGCACTAAGCTATCTCTCTCTAACTCTGTTCACTAGTCAATCCTAACACGAAGAGGCGGGAACTCCCTCTGAGTTTATCTTTTATTCCTATATCTGGTGCTGCCATCTAGTGGTTATCCAGCAGTTGCTTATGTATGTTAACCCTTTACATACACTCCGATATACAGATCACTACAGTCCTTTAATTCCTGGAGACTCCCTTCAACTGGAGACTCCAGATCATTCCTGGAGAGTTGTTTTTTTTAAATAAATTTAGAGTACCCAAGTCATTTTTTCAATTAAGGGGCAATTTAGCATGGCCAATCCACCCAGGGTTGTGGGGGCAAGACTCACGCAAACACGGGGAGAATATGCAAACACCACACAGACAGTGACCCAGAGCCGGGATCGAACCTGGGACCTCGGCGCCATGAGGCAGCAGGGCTAACCCATTTCGCCTCCATGCTGCTCTTATCCCTGGAGAGTTGGCAACACTTGCAGCCTGGAGGAAAACCTGAAGTGAGGCTTCAACCGACAACGTGATTCTAATTGCGAGTGACACTTCGGAAAATAAATTTACAAAAGGAAAATGAAGGTGAATTTCAAGATTTTAGTGGCATTGTAACGTATCCAAAGCCAATTCCTCCTTCCCTCTGGCTTGTTCATGCCAGTATCCCCATAACCGCTCCTGAGGTGCCAGTTAAGCCACTGGGATTCTGGGGTGTGCAGAGCAGCTTAATCACTGTTACTGAGGGGATTGGATAGTTGAAGGGAGCACTCTATGTTGTCTGGCAGCCCATTGAACACAGCACCACTGACTGATTTTCAGTCAGGCGACACTGAAATCAGTATGTTGCCAGACTCTTACAGTCTGATCCAGTGTGGTCTCTCCCAGAGATTACTGAAAGAGGAAAAGAATTAAGAAGGCTTACATTTATATATTTCGGTTACAGATAGTTACAGAACCAGGATGGGTTTTTCCATGACGGAAGCAACTCACCATCGGCTGGGAAGATTGCTGCTGGAATGTTAGATTCTCATCTCTCTCTCTCTCATGCATTCACTCTCTCTCATACACACTAGGTGTGATTTAATGGAAAGATCTGGAACTCGCCATCCAGGGTGGGCTGGTTAGATAGCCCAGCGCAAATCTCGATTTTGGCCTTTCTCACTGTTCACCCCGTACACCCAGATCCACGCCGGGCACAACGCGGTAGTTAAATCACACTAACTCTCTCATTCTCGCTCTCATTCTCACTCTCACACACTCACTCTTTCACACACTCACTCTCACTCACTCAAACTCACCTCTTTCACACACTCACTCTCACTCACTCACACTCACCTCTTTCACACACTCACTCTCACTCACTCACACTCACCTCTTTCACACACTCACTCTCAATCTCTCACAAACAAACATTCTCACACATACTCTCTCACGCACTCACACTCTCACACACTCTCACACACACTCATTCTCTCATACACTCACTCATTCTTTCTCACTCTTGTCACAAATATAGCCCTCTGCCTAGAGCCGGATGTCACATGACCAATGTCTGATGCCACTTCATGTTTGGATGTTACACTGCTAAGTGTATGCAATATTATTCACAGGCATATCATCACATCCCCCTTCCTTTGGAGATGTTGATCTACAAACAGGATTGGTATCATTACCTTACACATGTGGGTTATGTATGAACAGATTTAACTCATGTGTCCATAGGGGCAGCAAGGTAGCATGGTGGTTAGCATCAATGCTTCACAGCTCCAGGGTCCCAGGTTCGATTCCCGGCTGGGTCACTGTCTGTGCAGAGTCTGCACGTCCTCCCCGTGTGTGCGTGGGTTTCCTCCGGGTGCTCCGGTTTCCTCCCACAGTCCAAAGGTGTGCGGGTTAGGTGGATTGGCCAGGCTAAATTGCCCTTAGTGTCCTAAAAAATAAGGTTAATGGGGGTTGTTGGGTTACTGGTATAGGGTGGATACGTGGGCTTGAGTAGGGTGACCATTGCTCGGCACAACATCGAGGGCCGAAGGGCCTGTTCTGTGCTGTACTGTTCTAATTCTAATTCTAAAAAACATGATATGCCTGCTAGGTGTGTGTCCTTTATGCACAGCTGATTGTGCCTTCCAAATGGGATTAACCTGCTGATTTTGTCAGCTGTTTTGAAGACTGGTTTTCATGCCGGTCTCTTGCTCCTTATCCTTTTGACGCGATGCTTTTTGAAGGCATGTATCCTTGTTGGCCACACCTGCGTCCCCAGCTTCTTCTTTTTCCGTGTCCTTACACGATGCTCTTTGCTGCTGCTGCACCGTTGTGTATTCTCTGGCTTGTTGGACACAATGTCCTCTTGCTTGATGTCATCAGTGGGACTCACGGCCTCAACCATTCTGAAATGAAAATGAAATTAAATGAAAATTGCTTATTGTCACGAGTAGGCTTCAATGAAGTTACTGTGAAAAGCCCCTAGTCGCCACATTCCAGCGCCTGTTCGGGGAGGCTGGTACGGGAATCGAACCGTGCTGTTGGCCTGCTTTCAAAGACAGCGATTTAGCCCTGTGCTAAACAGCCCCTTCTCTTCCTCTTTTTTGTGTTGATTACCAGTTTGTGACGGATTGTGTGGGTTCTCTGCTTTTTGAGTTTGGGTTTGGTAACCCCCGTCTTGCCGCTGATCTGCACCATGGGAGCAGCAGTGTGCGAGTCATCAGTTGGGACTTCTTGTGCCGGTGTGTTCCGAGGAACTGTGTGGTGACGACCAAACCAGTGCCTTTAATGGGTGGTTGCAGAGCCTCGCTCTCTGCTGCCTGGGTTGGGGGCCACATCTATAACGTCGGGTGCTGGCCCTTCATCACGTGTTTGAGTTCTGAGTGATGGCTCCTTATCATCCAAAATCACAATACATGTTCTTTGGTCCTGACAAACCTGGTGATGGCTCATTCTGTTCTTGCAATATTATGTACGTGTCATCCATCATCATAGAGCTGCATACCGATATAGTTACCAGCTCCTCTATCTCATCTTTCGGTCGAGTGGCCTCAAGTATCGGGGAGTCCACCACCGGAACCATTTCATAGGCCTGAGAAGTTTCCACATGTGCCTTTGCATCCAGTTTCTCCAAAGTTGCTTTTGTGTCTTCTGCGATTACCTCACCACTCCCTCGAAACAATCTTACCTGCGTTTCATCATCTCCCTCATCTGACTCACACTCCGAATTTTCACTTTCTTCTGATGCTCGATCAATGACTCCAGAAGCGAGATTGGACGACAATTGAAGGCTTTATTGGACTAGATGTTTCCCCCAGCAGCGTAGGTACAGAATGCAGCTGCTAGGGAGACACAGACTCTTATACTCCGTCTTACTGGGCGGAACCAGCAGGCAGGCTTCACCAATGATATTGCTGTCTCAGGTACCTCCCACACCAATGGTCTTACAGCATCAACCTGGGTACCGTAATACCCCCAATACCGACTACCACATTCACCTCCTGTTAAAAAAAGAGTCCAGCGTGGATGTTGGTCTCGCGTCATACAGTGGGAGAGGTTGAGTTTATGGTGGTGCCCGGTATATATTAGTACAGTGTTTTACCTCGTTACATGTTGCAACTATTTACAGCATTTATTTACATTCAAAATGAAGCAATTAGTCGATTGGGGGCCCTGGGGCCATCCTCTGCGATCGTCACAGTTTCGGCGGTAATGCAGGTGTCGGCTCGGGCATCGGTGGCTCCGGGAGCATGGCTTTGGCTTCTTCGGCTGCTTCGGCACCTGGATGAGACCAGTGGGAGGACTAATCCACCTGGGAAGGGGGCGGCTGTGAGATGCGACGGTGGGAGGGAGGGTGGGGGTCATGGTGGGGGTGGGGGTGTGGGTGTGGGTGGGGATCCAGCGGGCGCCAGGTCCCGAAGGGAGACCGTGTCCTGTCGGCTGTCGGGGTACGCCTAGTAGGCGTATTGAGGGTTGACATGGAGGAGGTGGACCCTCTCGACCAATGGGTCCGACTTGTGCGCCCGCACATGTTTGCAGAACAGGATGGTTCCAGGAGGTGCCAGCCAGGTTGGGAGCGAGGTCTCGGAGGAGGACTTCCTAGGGAAGACAAGGAGACATTCGTGAGGTGTTTGGTTGGTCGTGGTACACAGCAGTGATCGGATGGAGTGGAGAGCATCAGGAAGGACCTCCTGCCAGCGGGAGACTGGGAGATTCCTGGACCATAGGGCCAGTAGGGCGGTCTTCCAGACCGTTCTGTTCTCCCTCTCTATCTGTCCGTTTTCCCGAGGGTTGTAACTGGTCGTCCTGCTCGAGGCAATGCCCTTGCTGAGCAGGAATTGACGCAGTTCGTCGCTCATAAAGGAGGACCCCCTATCGCTGTATATGTAGGCGGGGAAACCGAACAGTTTAAAGATACTGTGGACGGCTTTTATGACGGTGGCAGCAGTCATGTCGGGGCAGGGGATGGCGAATGGGAACCAGGAATACTCGTCAATCACGTTCAGGAAGTACGTGTTGCGGTCGGTGGCCGGGAGGGGCCCTTTGAAGTCAATGCTGAGGGATTCAAAGGGACGGGAAGCCTTTATCAGGTGCGCTTTCTCTGGCCTGTAGAAGTGCAGATTGCACTCTGCTCCGTTCCTGGTGGCGGTCCTGACCTCCTCGATGGAGTAGGGCAGGTTGCGGGTCTTAATGAAATGGAAGAATCGAGTGGCCCCCGGGTGGCAGAGGTCCTCGTGGAGGGCCCGGAGTCGGTCCACTTGTGCGTTGGCACATGTGCCGCGGGATAGGGCATCAGGAGGCTCGTTTAGCTTCCCGGGATGATACAGGATCTCATAGTTGTAGGTGGAGAACTCGATCCTCCACCGTAAGATCTTATCGTTCTTTATCTTGCCCCGCTGTGCATTATCGAACATGAAGGCTACCGACCGTTGGTCAGTGAGGAGAGTGAATCTCCTGCCGGCCAGGTAATGCCTTCAGTGCCTCACAGCTTCTACTATGGCCTGGGCCTCCTTTTCAATGGAGGAATGGCAGATTTCTGAAGCGTGGAGGGTGCGTGAGAAGAAGGCCACTGTTGCTCGTTCTGGGTGAGTGTGGTTTACGCTCAATTTGGCTCTGTTTCATTCCTTAGATTTAGTGTCGCCAGTTATCGTTAAGATACCGTCACAAGTTTCAAGTTCAAGTTCAGACCAATAACTCCATACACCAATTAGTAAGTTCAAACAAGAAACGTTTATTATAATACAGTTATCTACTAATCATGCATATAAAACTATAAGACTAGGCTAATCCTACCACTAACAGGCCAATACTTATCTGGATAAGGGAACTGCCGGATCAGGGATCAATGGTCTCTTGCACTGCACTGGGTCCGCAGGCTTCCAGTAGTTATGGACTAAAGGGGGTCAGGAGTGTCTACACTTGTAGCGTGCATTGTATGACACTTAGGTGATGGCGGCTGCTTTCCAGACCTCTCCTCCTCAAGGTTCTTCTGCTGCAACGGTGTTCTGCTGGGAGGGCTGGCTGGTCAAGGAGAGGCTGGCAGAGAGAGAGAGCTGGGGTCGGGGTCTCTGTCTTATACCTCTCTCAAGGTCTCGCGCCCACCTGGGCGGACCCTCTATACACTCGCAATCGATTGGGTCTCTTCCCAATCGATTGATTTGAATTCCCCAATAACGGGTCAGTCCCTCGATCACTGGGCGGTTCTTGGGACTTATTGTTTTGGACTTCGTTTGGCGCCGAGAAGTCTGGCCTTCCATTTAATGTATCGATTTGTGTTAATTTGTTTCCATTGTACCTGGGGATCGCCCGGTATCGCCTCATTAGTATGCTAAGTTGTTCTTTTCACAGTGCTGTCTGGTTTCTGCAGCAGTCAGAACTGGTTTCTGCAGTAGTCAGAATACACAAGCGCTTTTGCAAGCTGCTTGCTTTTGCAACATGTCCATTTTCCCTGCATTCCTTGCAATCTTCCATTTTGTGTTGGGCAGTGGTCACCCCAGGTGGCTACACCACGGTTCTGCCCGCTTGGTTGCGGGGGGCCACCAGAGCTACGTCGGACACGTCACTCTCGATTTGGAAGGGAAGGGATTCATCGATTGCGTGCATTTTGGCCTTCGCAATGTCCGTTTGATGCGGCTGAAGGCCTGGCAGGCCTCTGCCGACAGGGGAAAAACCGTGGACTGAATTAGTGGGCTGGCCTTGTCCGCATAGTTGGGGACCCACTGGGCATAATATGAAAAAAATCCCAGGCAGCGTTTCAGGGCCTTGGAGCAGTGTAGGAGGGAAAACGCCATGAGGGGGCGCATTCGGAATCTGGGCCTATAACTCCATCATACACTATGTAGCCGAGGATGGCTAGACGGTCAGTGCTGAACACGCATTTGTCCTTGTTGTAAGCTAGGTTAAGGATTTTTGCCGTATGGAGGAATTTACGGAGGTTGGTGTCGTGGTCCTGCTGTTCGTGGCCGCAGATGGTGACGTTATCGAGGTACGGAAACGTGGCCCACAAACCGTACCGGTCAACCATTCGGTCCATCTCCCGTTGGAAGAATGAGACTCCATTTGTGACACCGAAGGGAATCCTTAGGAAGTGGTAGAGCCGCCCATCTGCTTCGAATGCAGTGTATTTGCAGTCGCTGGGGCGGATGGGGAGCTGATGGTAGGCAGACTTTAGGTCCACCATGGAAAACATGATGTGGAGATGCCGGCGTTGGACTGGGGTGAGCACAGTAAGAAGTCTTACAACACCAGGTTAAAGTCCAACAGGTTTGTTTCAAACACGAGCTTTCGGATCGCAGCTCCTTCAGTCACCTGAAGAAGGAGCTGCGCTCCAAAAGCTCGTGTTTGAAACAAACCTGTTGGACTTTAACCTGGTGTTGTAAGACTTCTTACTGTGCTCACCATGGTAAAGACCTTGTATTGTGTAATCTGATTGACCAGATCAGATATGCGGGGGAGGGGGCATGCGTCGAGTTGCGTATACCTGTTAATGGTCTGACTGTAATCGATGACCATCCTGTGCTTCTCCCCGGTCTTTACAACCATTACTTGAGCTCTCCAGGGACTGTTGCTAGCCTCAATAGTACCTTCCTTCAGTAACCGCAGGACTGCCTACCTAATGAAGGTCTGGTCCTGGGCACTGTACCGTCTGCTCCTGGTGGCGATGAGTTTGCAATCCGGCGTGAGGTTCGCAGAAAGGTAAGGCGGTTCGACCTTGAGGGTCGCGAGGCTGCAGACTGAAGGGGGATATAGGGCCGCCGAATTTAAAAGCTAAACTTTGGAGGTTACATTGGAAACCTAACCCTAGGAGCGTGGCAGTGCAGAGGTGAGGGAGGGCGTAGAGGTGGAGATTTTTTAATTCCCTTCCCTGGACTGTGAGGTTCGCTACACAGAACCCTGTGATCTCTACAGAGTGAGATCCGGAGGCCAGGGAGATTCGTTGATTAACTGGGTGGATGGGAAGAGAACAGCGCCTCACCGTGTTGGGGTGTATGAAGCTCTCTGTGCTCCCGGAGTCAATCAGGCAGGATGATTTATGTCCATTGATGAGCACGGTCGTCGTCGCAGTCAAGAGCGTTCGGGGTCGAGACTGGTCCAGGGTCACCGAGGCAAGTCGTGGCAAAAGCTGGAACTTTTCTTCAGGCGATGTGTGGTCATCTGAATCAGGGTCCTGAGACTCCAGCCAAGATGGCGGCGCCCACTGGTTGCACATGGCCGGGGGGGGGTGCAAGGTGGCAGCGGCCATCCATCGCACGTTGTCCCTGGGGAACAAGATGGCGGCGCCCAGGGCCCACACGTGGCTCGGGAAAAGGAAGATGGCAGCGCCCGCTGGCCGCACGTGACTCGTGGAGAGGGTTGGGGTGGTGGTCCCGGTTCGGCCCCGGAAACCGCGCCGACCGCCCGGTCCTGGCATACCGCTACAAAAATGGCCCTTTTTGCTGCACCCTTTGCAGGTGGAGAAGCGGGCCGGGCAACGCTGCCGGGGGTGCTTGGCCTGCCTGCAAAAATAGCAGTGGGGCTCCCCGGGGTTGCCAGGTAGTCATGCAGCACAAGCTTGTGGGGTGATGGGGGATGCATCGGAGTCGGCCGCGGGGGAGTTCCCCGCTGCCCAAGGGGCTGCCGCAAGGTCAGGGACGTACTGGGCGAATGTAGTGTCCTTTCAACAGGGCCATCGCGGCCTCGAAATCATCCACATCCTCGATGAGGGTGTAGATCACTTTGCTCACCCTCGAGTGCAGAACTTGCATCTTCTGGTCCTCTGTGGGTGTAGTAGTGGCCATCCTGAGGTACCCGTTGAAGCATGCCAGCCAATGTTTGAAGGTTGCCGCTGCATTTGCTGCGTGGGGGCTGAGTTGCAGACACTCCGGCTGGATTCGGAGCTCCATTCTTCAAAAACTAGTCCAATAAATTGATGCGCGATCAATGACTCCAGAAGCGAGATTGGACAACAATTGAAGGCTTTATTGGACTAGATGTTTCCCGCAGCAGCGCAGGTACGGAATGCAGCTGCTAGGGAGACACAGGCTCTTATACTCCGCCTTACTAGGCGGAACCAGCAGGCAGGCTTCACCAATGATATTGCTGTCTCAGGTACCTCCCACACCAGTGGTCTTACAGCATAATCCTGGGTACCGTAATACCCCTAATACCACTACCACAACTTCTTCATATTCATATTCTTTGCAAATATCCTTATCATCGGAGTCAATATCCTCATACACATCATCATCACCTTCGTGAAGTATAACGCTGCTCGTGGAATTATGTGTTCATGCAGGAATTGACCTATTTTCAAATCAGCAGCGAGTCTTGCTGCAGAGTTTCCATCCAACACTCCATGTTTCGGAACCTCAGGGGGAGTGAAGAAGTTGAAAAAAAGAGTCATTTAGTGCTGTTTTCATGACTGTTTTACGAGTAGGCCAACCCTAATGCAACTGCTTCATTCCAATGGTTTTCATTGTGACATTTTCTCCATTCTTCCAGTTGATGTGGCAGCCTGTGCATCCCGTGATTGTAAATACAAAGAAGCCTGTCCCATCAGGCCGTGACTCCATCTGGTATGTTTTTGCGAGCACCTCATTCGTGGAGTACTCATTCGATTCAAACTTGAACTCCAGAGTAAAGCTCATTGGCTGCCCGGGATCTGTGAGGTTTATGGCAATGTCTGGTAGATGCTTTAATATGGGCTCATCATGCTGCTATACCATGTGACTGAGCAGAACCTCATTTTCGAAAGCCACTAACCGTTAACTCTGCAGTGTCCTTCGGATCCTCCATCTCTGTCTCTGGTTGATCTTCCCCCATTTTCACTATCACTTGTATCTCATCAGATAGTTGCGCCAATGTATCAAGTTGCAAATCGCAGTAATCTTTTGTCGGCTCGCTGACTGGGACGTACAGCCGCTCCGCTAGGCTCAGGGCCTCACACACCTCCGGCCCTTCGATAGATTCATGTTTCATGTCCACAATGGAGAATGGTACGACCTGTCTTCTGTTGTGTACCCATGCTTTGAGATCACACTACCCCAACGTCTCAAACTCATTCCTACTGTAGTCGATGAGCATTCTTGGTCGGGTTATGACTTTTGGCTGCACTCGCAGGCCACGTATATCACTCAGACTGAGGAGGTTTGCTTTCGCTCCCGTATCGTGTTTGCATTTTATGAGTGTGTCATTGAGCATCACTGGAATGGTCCATCTGTTTTCAACGTATCAGCTGGATTAGTACTTTTGTTCTAACTGGACATGAAAACTTCTTCCTCTTTTGTATTCGGACTCATCCTTGGTTGAAATTAGATCAATGAAAAATAATTCATCACAGGTCACCTCCTCAACTGCATTGATTGACCCGATTTGGTCCACTGGAGGATACGAAAAACATTGTTTCGCAACATGATTTATACGACCACACCTGGAACAAATGTTTCCATATGCTGAATTTAAAAAAAAAAAATTTAGAGTACCCAATTCATTTTTTTCCAATTAAGGGGCAATTTAGCATGGCCAATCCACCTAGCCTGCACATCTTTGGGTTGTGGGGGCGAAACCCACACAAAGGCGGGGAGAATGTACAAACTCCACATGGACAGTGACCCAGAGCAGGGATCGAACCTGGGACCTCCGCGCCTTGAGGCAACAGGGCTAACCCACTGCGCCACCATGCCGCCCCCATTTGCTGGGTATTGCCGTGGGCCATGACAGTTACCACATTTCTGGCATAGGATTACGACTCTGGTCAGCAGCTTAAAATGGTCACTCGCACTGAGACCACGTTTCTCATTGGCCTTTGAGTCAGTGCTAATGGCGCTGGCGTCGTCTTCCAAATTGGCACCAAAATCTTTCAAGCTGAGTGTACTGATTTGCTGTGCAGCCAGCTCACTCACAGACAAATCTTACCTGTGTTTTCCAATTTCAGGTCTTCCTCCCATAACAAACTTTCACAGAGCTTATCATTTGATATGTCAAATATTATTTGGTCGCGTATCATCGATGATTTTAGATCACTGAAATTGCAGAACTGGGCCTTCAGCCTCAAGTCGCTTACAAAACTGTCGAAAGATTGGCCTGGTTGCTGGGTATGGGTTTCATTTTGTTTCGGAGAGCAATGCCGATCGAAGTACTTAATCACCTCTTGTATCTCTTGCTCTCCTCTTAGCTATCAAAAGCAAATGTATTATCGATTTCAATTGCTTGTGGACCCGCCACCGTGAGCAGCAACATAATGCACCTTCCGTCAGGCTGTGCCTGCAGGCCAAGGGCTGGGACATAGAGTTTAAACAGCTGTTTAAAAACGTGCCAGTTTTTGTCTGATACCTGAGACTTGAAGCTGATGGGGTGCTTTCAAACCATCTCAAACCTCAATGCCGCTTGTTGCATTGAGTTGCCAATGGCCATAGTTCACCAGGTCGGTGGAAGAACCTTCTCTTTTTCGTTCTTCGTCTTTTCTGCTGTTACCTTCAAATCTTTAAAACGCCTGGTACCATGTTGTGTTCTGTCACCTTGTCTTTGCAATGATTCATACAGAACTGCTGGTGTCTTAACTAGAATGATGATTTATTGATTTACACGTGATAAGGTGTAAATTGAATAAGGTGTATATACACGTGATCAGAATGCTATACAGTTATTGTTTGAGTTACATGGACTGTCCTGAACCTACCATTATGTGTGACTGTCCTGGTGTACACCTTACAACGCCAGATGTCACATGACCGATGTCTGATGCCACCTGCTGATTGGAGGTCGCATTGCTGAGTGTATACAATATTATTCACAGGCACATCACCACAACTTTCACGCCCACACTCTCTCTCACACTCACTCTCTCAAGCACACACTCTCACACACATTCTCTCATACACACTCTCTTCACGCACTCACTCACTCTCTCAGGCACACATTCTTTCTCAACCACACACTCTCTCTCTCTCACAGACACCTCCCTCTGGGTTGGCTCCTCTCCTTCTCCCGGTTCCCAACTCCTGGTTCCCCCAACCAACTCGCCCACCCCCTCTTGCAGGGCCCGCTCTCATCACCGCTCCTTCTCCACGCTCATCCTGATCTGTATAATTTGAGTTTTGTGCTGTCTCCAGCTCATCAAACCAGAGGCTTGATTCTGGAGAAGCCACCCTCTGATTGAAAACAGCACAAAATGCAAATTATAGATCAGTCTAGCCTCCTGCAGTACCCCAGGTTCTGCGGAACCCAATTTGGGAACCCCTCGATCTAGCATGTGCCAATTTGCTCGCAGCTCAGTTAATGATCCAGATACCTTTAATTTGGCCCCAAGCTGCCAAAGGCTGCCGAGGCAGAATCTCGTTCCTCGTCCTACTTGGATTGAAATGAAAAGTCTCCACAGTCCCCAAGGCCCATAAGCTGCTCTCCCCTTTGGAGAGAGAGCTGACTGGGGGTAATTTAACTGAGCTAACCAACCCCCCTCTAACAGCAAAGTGGCTGTACCAACACCACACAGCTTTGCTGTGCTTCAAGAAGGTGGCTAATGTTCTCGAGGGCAATTAGGAATGGGCAATAAATGTTGGCCTTGCCAATAATGCCCATCTTCCTTTGAATGAATTGTAAAAAATATTTATTCATAACCATGGTCGCACCTTCTGCCTTCTCACACAAGTCAGCTTTTTATTCTCTAATAGGCTTTACTCTTTCCTTAATTATGCTTTTCCTCTTTATGTATTTATTAAAAAAATGTTTGTTTTGTCTTGATTTTCCCTGCCAATATTCTTTCATTGTCACTTTAGTTTCTTGATTTCCTTTTAAATTTTGCCCCTGCATTTGCTGTACTCCTCGAATGCTTTCTGCACTATTGAGTTCATGGTATCTTACATAAGCTTTGCTTTTTTGCTCCTTCCTCCTCTTCATGCTCTTTGATATCCAGGAGGTGAAGATTTGAGAGACCACCCTTTTCATTTGTGGGAATATATTTGTTCTGAACCTTCTCACTTCACACGCCCACTGCCCCAAAACGGGTTTGCCTTCAAGTATCAATTCCATGTCAACTTTTGCCAAACCATTTCTCAGCAGTGTAAAATAGGACTTCCCCAAATTTCAAACATTTACTATTGATCTACCATTGCCATTATCATTACCATGCTAAATCTAATTGAATTATGATCACTATTACCAAAATGCTCTCTCCACTTCCACTACCAGCCCCCCCTTTCTCATTTTCGAAATTTAAGTCCAGAATTGTTCTGTTCTATTTTTGGTTCAAAAACTGTTGCCTAAAAAGATTCTCCTGAATATATTCGAAGGGAGTCAATGTACCATAAAAAGAAGAGTATGCTAGAAAAACTAAGTGGTGCCAACATATCCTTGAATTTTTTATAAAATTCCATTAGGAACCCATCTGGCCCAGGCTTCTTATCCGACTGCATCTTCCCCATTGCTGCCTGCAATTCTTCTACCCCAATTGGTTTCTCCAGTCTCGTTCTCTCCTCCTGCCCCAACACCGGACACTCCAGTTGCTCCAGAAATTCCCTCATCTCCGACTCATCCTCCGGTGGCTCCGACTTATAAAACTCCTTATAAAAGTCTTCAAACATCTTATTCACCTGCTCCGGCACCACCAACTCACTCATTGCTGCCTGCCAATGGAGCTGGCCCACCAGCAATTAACTTCTCATCATATTCATAGGCGACCCGCTTTGCTCACCTCAGCTGATGGACTGCTCTCCCCATGGATAGAAGATCAAACTTCGCCTGCAATTCCTTCCTCCTCAACAAAAGCCTCAGTTCAGGATCCTCCGCATATTTCCCATCTACCTGCAAAATCTCCTCTTTTAACAGGTGTTGTTCCTCCCTATCCACCTTTGCCTTGAATGAAATGACCTCGCCCCTCAACGCCTCCCAGATCACCAATGGCAAGATCTCTCCATTCCGGGTAAACTCCTCAGACTCCTCAATCACCTTCCCCATTTTAGTGCAAAAGTTCAGGTCCACCATCGAATCCCATCTAGCCTCCATGCCGGCCTCTGGGCTGGACCTTTCCCCAAGACCACATCCACCCAGTGCGGAGCATGGTCTGATATCACGATCGCCAAAAACACTGCCTTCTTTACGCCAGCTAGCAGTGCCAGCCCTCCCATCGCCTTCATTAACCAGGCCAACACCTTCAGTCCCCCCCGAAGTCCAGCGAGCGTAGTGGGGACCTGTCCACCTTCTGGTTCAACACCATATTCCCATCCCCACCCCCTCCCCAATATCAACTGTTGAGTATCGAATTCCAGTATGGCTAGCATTTCCAGTTCCAGCTAGCATTTTCCTCACTAACCCAGCGTTGTCCCAGTTTGGGGCATACACACTAACCAACACCACCAGGTTCCCCTCCAATGCACCGGTTACTATCACGTACCTGCCCCTCTGGTCAGCCACCACCTTCTTGGTCTGGAACCTCACCCATTTATCCACCAGTATCGCTATCAAAGCCCGAATGAAACACCTGGCTCACCCAACCCTTCCTCAGCCTCATCTGGTCCTTTACCCCCGTCTGAGTCTCCTGGAACAGCACCACATCCGCTTTCAGGCCGTGGGAAAACTCGCGCTCTGCACAGGTCCCCCTAACCCTCGCATGTTCCACGTCACCACTCTGACCGGGTATCTCTCACAACCCCCCCCCCCCCCCCTCCCCCCCTGCCTTTCCTACCCACCATGACCATCCCCCCAGGTCCCACCTGACAGGCTAGACCCAGCCCCGGTCCTAGTCACCGTCACACCTCCCTCCCCCCCTTCCCAGAGACCTCCCCCAACTACGTCCTGTTGAAAACTTCTCACCCGGTATCATCCCCATTCCCCCTCCATTCACACCTCCCAAGCCCAATGGAACCTGCCTGTACAGGTGGCAGCCGCACCCATCCCCCTCACCTCCGTTCACTCACCAACATTGCGTTTCCTAGAATTGCGGCCCTGCCAGAGTCTCCTCCCCACATCAAAAAAACACACCAACTCCAAAGCTCCCCACGTCCACCACCTCCAAACTCTCAACACCCTACATCCAAACAATTCCCACAGCCCAAAAAACCATAACCATCCTCCCCAAACCACCCCAGCCCAAACACGTTTACAAAAACCATAACATCAAAAGACCCAGTCAAAAACCATCAAAGTCCAAACTCAGACCAGTCCCAGGCCTTCTGCCTTCACAAATGCCTCCGCCTCCATCTCAAATAATAGTCCCTGCGTGGCCCTCGGCTTCGCCGGGTAGACCACACTAAACTGCACGTTAACGACCGAAGGCCACCCATCTCCTCATCAGCTCCATCGTTAGATTCTGCTTTATGCTTATACCATCCCCCTACACCTCCCTCTTCTGCTTCGCCCACCTCAGCATCTTCTCCTTTCACTTGAAAATGGCGAAACCAGACGATCATAGCTCTCGGCGGTTCATTCATTTTTGGTTTCAGCTGGAGCGACCAGTGAACCCTATCCAATTCGTAATGGGATGGGTCCTTCCCCCCCCCATCAGCTTCGCCAGCATCTTGCTGAAGTACTCTGTATAGGCCTCCTGCCCTCCAACTTCTCAGGCACACCTACGATCCTCAAATTGTGCCTTTGTGACCTGTTCTCCAGGTCATCGATTTTGGCTCTCAGCCCTCTGTTGATCTCTGCCACCTTCTGCAACTCCTCACCCATCGAGGTGAACTGGTCACTGTGCCGTGACAATGCCTCCTCCATCGACTTTGTTTCCTCTCCTTGCTGCTGTCTAAGGCAACTCCTCTCTCATCAGGTCATGGGTCTCATCTATAGGTGAGGATGTCATCTCTGTCCGATGCCTTTCAAAATGTCTTGAGAACAGCCACTCAACTCCCCAGCCATCACTTCAGCCATCCTTTACACCATGATGGATGCGGCCCACCTGACGAGCTTTCTCCCGCCATCTTTTCTGCTGCTGAACTCCTCGCCACGTTTTACGACGGACTTTCGCTCACTCCATTTCTCCCTGGCTTCTTTTTCCTGGTTTTTGACATTCTTGAAATGCCTCAGACCTTCCTACAACTTCTCACATAAGAATTTTCCCTAAAGCTGGGTGTAAAGAGCCTAAAAAGCACAACTCTGGCAGGAGCCACCAAACATGTGACCTCCACCTACATGCCACAACCAGTTGTCGGTCAAAAATACAATTATGACTTTCATAAACTGAAACCTATCCCTAACTTAAAAAACTTAAAACTTATCAAACTTAAAATTTGTTGGACAACTATTTTTTTTAGTTTAACTCTCTGCCCTCACTTAGAAGTAGAGTAAGAAGTCTTACAACACCAGGTTAAAGTCCTACAGGTTTGTTTCAAACACGAGCTTTCGTAGCACTGCTCCTTCCTCAGGTGAGGAAGGAGCAGTGCTATGAAAACTCGTGTTTTCATGAAAACTCGTGTTTGAAACAGACCTGTTGGACTTTAACCTGGTGTTGTAAGACTTCTTACTGTGCTCACCCCAGTCCAACGCCGGCATCTCCACATCCTCACTTAGAAGAACAGACAATGCTAATACATGTTAAACTATAACCTAAATGAGCCCTACAATGTCACCGCATGATTCTTTTTTCACTGAATATATATAGCCAGTGCTCCTCTTCTAACCCACACTCTATGCTCACACACTTTTGTAAATGGGAACAAGAGCTGGATTATATGCTGTTCCTAAGGCCAGCATGAAAACCTGAAGGGATCAACTGGGTGATTGTCAAACTGGCACCATTGATGGCATTAGGAAATTGGAATACAGGAATGGTAGGAATAGGAGCAGGCCATTATGCAACTCGCATTGAATCCACTCTGTCATTCAGCTAGATCATGTTTTTTCTGTAGCTCAATTCCATTTCCTGCCTTTGCTTCGTATCCCTTGAGGCTCTGATCCAGCAAGAATCTATCAATCTCAAGACTCAAACATTCCAATTGTTTGCTTTTGATTTGATTTGATTTGATTTATTATTGTCACATGTATTAGCATATAGTCAAAAGTATTGTTCCTTGCATGCTATACAGGCTGTACATAGGGAAGGAAGGAGAGACTGCAGAATATAATGTTACAGTCATAGCTAGGGTGTAGAGAGAATATCAACTTAATACGAGGTAGGTCCATTCAAAAGTCTGATGGCAGCAGGGAAGAAGCTGTTCTTGAGTCGGTTGGTACATGACCTCAAAATGTTGTATATTTTTCCTTATGGACGAAGGTGGAAAAGAGTATGTCCGGAGTGCGTGGGCTTCTTAATTATGCTGGCTACCTTTCCGAGACAGCGAAAATTGTAGACAGAGTCAATGGATGGGAGGTTGGTTTGCGTGATGGATTGGGCGACATTCACGACCTTTTGTACTTTCCTGCACCAACGTCCACCCAGAACCACTGCCTTTTGGGGGAGGATGTTGATGAGTTCCTCTGCCCTTTTCATGAAACAAACTTCCTACTTTTCCTCATTAATTGTTGAGTTCTAATTGTAAAATCATGGGGAAGATTCTCGAACTCCCGGCCGCCTGTTTTTTGCCGGTGGGAAGCAACGCATTGTTCGTTGGCGGCAGGATTCGCTGTTCTCGGGAATTTCATTGAAAGCCACCCTGTGCAGCGGGCGGGGTGCACTGCTGGTGGGAACAGAGAATCCCGCCATCAGCGAACGGCCAGAGAATTCCAGCCTATGTCTCCTTGTGCTTGCTTTACCAATCACAGGACAAACATAAAACATAGAACATACAGTGCGGAATAAGGCCATTTGGCCCATCGAGTCTGCACCGACCCACTTAAGCCCTCACTTCCACACGATTCCTGTAACCCAATAACCCCTCCTAACCTTTTTGGTCACTGAGGGCAATTTAGCCAATCCACCTAACCTGCACGTCTTTGGACTGTGGGAGGAAATCGGAGCACCCGGAGGAAACCCACGCAGACACGGGGAGAACATGCAGACTCCGCACAGACAGTGACCCAGCGGGGAATCGAACCTGGGACCCTGGCGCTGTGAAGCCACAGTGCTATCCACTTGTGCTACCATGCTGCCCCCTCCAAAGAAGGTGGTAGTTTCTTTGTATCTACTGTATCAAATCCTTTTAATATTGCAAGCACCTCCAACAAATCACCCCTCAATCTTCGAAGCTCAGTGGAATAAAAGCCAAATTTATGCAACCTTTCCTCATACTTAACTTCCTGTGAACATGGAATCATTCCAATGAATCTGTGTTCCAATCCTGCCAAGGACAATATATCCTTCGTGAGGTTCTGTGTCCAGGGTTGAGTGCAACATTGCAGCTGGATTCTGACAAAGACACTTACATCTGCTCAATACCAGCCATCTCGAACTGACCTACTCCTCCATGTCTGATAATGAGCAGGAGCTCACGGTTAATCAAAAAACAATGAAATGCTGCCTGGATTCCTGACTGGGTTCCAAGGCATGTCACCCAGCCCGGCGAAGATTCATCGCTCTAACCGTTGTTACTAAAAATAGGTTATTTGGTTATTTATCACATTACTTGTTTGTGGAATCTTGCTGTGCAAAAATGGGACCTTGCCACAGCAAAAGGTTACAGGCTGTTCATTAAATTTATTGCTGAAAGATTAGTCTTATCTGACTTCAAGGTTATTTATTGCAAATCTGAACAGTACACAATACATAATCACCAAGTAGTGTCAAAGGTCACTTTCTCTGAGATAGCACAGTGCTCAGTCAGCTACAGTTTCTGCACAGGTATGGTGACTGTTACTGCACCAGATTAACACTACGCAAGAGTTTCCATACAAACAGTAGAACATCAGAAATAGGAGGAACCATAGGGCTTGTTGAGCCTGCTCGGCCATTAAATATGTTCTTAATCTTGTTCTTATCCGTTGATTTATTGGGAATAGTATGTCAATCAGGAGAGAGGTCGCAAAAGTGTGAATCAGGCTTTCCCAAGCAACCGACTTCATCCTTTTGCTTTTAAAATTCTCAGACGGGATTCTCCATCCAGTGATTCTCCATCATTGGCAGCTGTGCCGTCAGTTGTCCAAGCCCTGAGGTCTGTAATCCTCTCTACGCTTGCTACCTCTCGCTTGCCCCCCTTGAGACACGTCTTAAAACTACCTCTTGAACCAAGCTGACCTGATATCTTCTTATGTGACCATGTCAAATTTTGTTCGCTCGTACACATAAACATAAAAAGAAAAATGAATGTAAGCATTCGCCCATTCGAGACAGAGAGAGGTGAGACGATCATGGAAATAAGGAAATGGCAGAGGTATCATAGCAGAGGGCTCTGTGTGTACCAAGGAAGATAATTCTACGAAGACCATGGTGAAAAAGGAGGTATTATTATACAGGGCCTTACTGAGACCACATCAGGAATACTGGGCGGGATTCTCTGAAAATGGGACTGTGTCCCCAGCCGGCGGGAAAACCGGCGGCAACGACTCCGGCATCAACAACCCACAAGATGAGGAATTCTCACCTTTCTAGGGGGCGAGGTTGCCGCCGGAGCCGTCCCAGCTGCTCCAGCGGGTGGCGAAAGGTCGGTGCGAGTTCACGCATACGCGAAACGGCCGGTGTATTTCCACGCATGCGCGGAGGTTCTTTTCTCCGCGCCGGCCCCCAGGCAATACAGCGGAGCCCTACAGGGGCTCGACGTGGAGGAAAGAAGGCCCCCCACAGAAACAGCCCGCCCACAGGATCGGTAGGCCCTGATCGCTGGCCAGGCTACCGTGGGGGCCACCCCAGGGTAAGAACCCCCCGCACCCCCTCCCAGGTCCACCCCCCGCATACACACCTGCCAGGCCCCGCCATGTGTGAGGTGAGTAATTCACACCGGCGGGACTGGCCAAAACTGGACGGCCACTCGGCCCATCGGGCCCGGAGAATCGCTGGGGGGTAGGGGGGGTTGGGGGTGGGGGGGGCTGCTGTCAACGGCCCCCGACCGCCGTGGCGGGAATCCCGCCGCTGCCCGAAAATCGGCACCAGAGAATAGGTCAGCCGGCGTTGGGGCTGCGGGCGGGATTCGAGCTTCCCCCCGGGGATTCTCTGATCCGGCGGGGGGGGGGGTCGGAGAATCCCAGACACTGTGTAGGGTTTTGGTCTCCTTATCTGAGGAAGGATGTTCTTGCTCTAGAGGGAGTGCAGCAAAGGTTTACCAGCCTGATTCCTGAGATGATAGGATGGACGTATGAGGAGAGATTGAATCAGTTAGATTATATTCACTGGAGTTCAGAAGAATGAAGGGGGGAGTCTCATAGAAACCTATAAAATTCTAACAGGATTAGACAGGGTAGGTGCAAGAAATATGTTACTGATGGTGGGTTTATCCAGAACTAGGGGTCACAGTCTGAGGATACAAAGTGAATCATTTAGGACAGCGATGAGGAGATATTTCTTCACGCAGAGAGTTGTCGGCCAATGGAATTCGTTACCACAGGAAATGTTTGGGGCCAAAACATTGTGGGCGGGATTCTCCATTTCAGAGACTAAGTGCCAACGCCGGGACAGAATTGATGGACTTCTACGACAGCAAAATTGGCGCAGCTCCCGGAGCAATTCAACTACTGTTAATGGGCTAGCACTGACGCTGCGTGGAACACAGGAGATTCCAATGAAAAACGGTGTTGGATTTGCCAGAGTCAGGATTGACACTCGAGAGGTTGACAAGCTGAAGCTGCATATTAGCACTTCTCTCCCCATACACACACTTAACCCACCAAACAAGATGGCAGCACGGAGAGTAGCACCCTGGTTCACTGACGCAGAGCTCAGGACCCTGCTGGACGTGGTGGGGGACAGGCAAGCTACCATGTACCATGGGGCTGGAAGTAGGCTGCCACCCACTGCCATATACTGGGCCTGGGTGGAGGTGGCAGACGTCGGGACCTCACCGCCAGGACTGGCCAGCAGTGCCACAAAAGACTGCACAACTTCCTCATGCCGGCCAGGGTGAGAAGACAGCATTGTGCTCCGGCACCAACCACCATCCCGCATACCCGCAACCCCAACCCCCGCCACCTGGAGGGGGACTGAACCCCACCTGCCAGCGGTGTGCGCGCACACCACTCTGCACTAGATGCTAGCACCCATACCGACTGCCATGGCCGGGAGCCCTGGCCATGAGGGTCACGAGCTACCCACCCCCTGTGCTGCATGTGTCTGACTACTTAACACTGTGCCCTTTTGTTCTCCTCTGTTGGCCACTTTAGCGAAGAAACTCCTGGGGCACTATCTGGTGCACACCACACATGAGCAGCAGTACATCAGGTGGAGATAGGAGTCCCTGAGGAAGCGGACGGTCAGAGGACGGCCCGACACAGGGACAAGCTACCATCCGGACGGATTTCGATCTTCTGGAAAGGGCGGTCCCATCGACAGCGGAGATGCAGTCACAGAGCCAGGGGTTATATAGAATAGAGAAATACAGCACAGAACAGGCCCTTCAGCCCACGATGTTGTGCAGAACTTTTGTCCTAGGTTAATCATAGAATTTTGGACACTAAGGGCAATTTATCATGGCCAATCCACCCAACCTGCACATCTTTGGACTGTGGGAGGAAACCGGAGCACCTGGAGGAAACCCACGCAGACACGGGGAGGATGTGCATACTCCATACAGACAGTGACCCAAGTCGAAATCAAACTTGCGACCCTGGAGCTGTGAAGCAATTGTGCTATCCACAATGCTACCGTGCTGCCCTTAAGAAGAAATTAATCTACACTCCATTATTCTACCCTAATCCATGTACCTATCCAATAGCCGCTTGAAGGTCCCTAACGTTTCCGACTCAACTACTTCCACAGGCAATGCATTCCATGCCCCCACTACTCTATGGGTAAAGCATCTACCTCTGACATCCCACCTATATCTTCCACCATTTACCTTAAATTTATGTCCCCTTGTAATGGTTTGTCCCACCCGGGGAAAAAGTCTCTGACTGTCTACTCTATCTATTCCCCTGATCATCTTAGACCCTCTATCAAGTCGCCCCTCATCCTTCTCCGTTCTAATGAAAGGCCTAGCACCCTCAACCTTTCCTCGTAAGACCTACTCTCCATTCCAGGCAACATCCTGGTAAATCTCCTTTGCACATTTTCCAAAGCTTCCACATCCTTCCTAAAATGAGGTGACCAGAACTAAGTACTCCAAATGTGGCCTGACCAAGGTTTTGTACAGCTGCATCATCACCTCACGGCTCTTAAATCCAATCCCTCTGCTAATGAACACAAGCACACCATAGGCCTTCTTCACAGCTCTATCCACTTGAGTGGCAACTTTCAAAGATCTATGAACATAGACCCCAAGATCTCTCTGCTCCTCTACATTGCCAAGAAGCCTACCGTTAATCCTGTATTCCGCATTCATATTTGTCCTTCCAAAATGGACAACCTCACACTTGTCAGGGTTAAACTCCATCTGCCACTTATCAGCCCAGCTCTGCATCCTATCTATGTCTCTTTGAAGCCGACAACAGCCCTCCTCACTATCCACAACGCCACCAATCTTCGTATCATCTGCAAATTTACTGACCTACCCTTCAACTCCCTCATCCAAGTCGTTAATGAAAATCACAAACAGCAGAGGGCCCAGAACTGATCCCTGCGGTACGCCACTGGTAACTGGGCTCCAGGCTGAATATTTGCCATCCACCACCACTCTCTGTCTTCTATCGGTTAGCCAGTTCGTTATCCAACTGGCCAAATTTTCCACTATCCCATACCTCCTTACTTTCTGCATAAGCCTACCATGGGGAACCTTATCAAATGCCTTACTAAAATCCATGTACACTACATCCACTGCTTTACCTTCATCCACATGCTTGGTCACCTCCTCAAAGAAGTTAATAAGACTTGTAAGGCAAGACCTACCCCTCACAAATCCGTGCTGACTATCCCTAATCAAGCAGTGTCTTTCCAGATGCTCAGAAATCCTATTCCTCAGTACCCTTTCCATTACTTTGCCGACCACCGAAGTAAGACTAACTGGCCTGTAATTCCCAGGGTTATCCCTATTCCCTTTTTTGAACAGGGGCACGACATTCACCACTCTCCAATCCTCTGGTACCACCCCTGTTGACAGCGAGGACGAAAAGATCATTGCCAACAGCTCTGCAATTTAATTTCTTGCTTCCCATAGAATCCTTGGATATATCCCGTCAGGCCCGGGGGACTTGTCTATCCTAAGTTTTTCAAAATGCCCAACACATCTTCCTTCCTAACAAGTATCCCCTCGAGCTTACCAGTCTGTTTCACACTGTCCTCTCCAACAATATGGCCCCTCTCATTTGTAAATACTGAAGAAAAATACTTGTTCAAGACCTCTCCTATCTCTTCAGACTCAATACACAATCTCCCGCTACTGTCCTTGATTGGACCTACCCTCGCTCTAGTCATTCTCATATTTCTCACATATGTTAAAAGGCCTTGGGGTTTTCCTTGAACCTACCCGCCAAAGATTTTTCATGCCCTCTCTTAGCTCTCCTAATCCCTTTCTTCAGTTCCCTCCTGGCTGTCTTGTACCCCTCCAGCGCTCTGTCTGAACCTTGTTTCCTCAGTCTTACGCAAGTCTCCTTCTTCCTCTTAACAAGGCATTCAACCTTTCTTGTCAACCACGGTTCCCTCACTCGACCATCTCTTCCCTGCCTGACAGGGACATACATATCAAAAACACGCAGTACCTGTTCCTTGAACAAGTTCCACATTTCACTTGTGTCCTTCCCTCACAGCCTATGTTCCCAACTTATGCACTTCAATTCTTGTCTGACAGCATTGTATTTACTCTTCCCCCAATTGTAAACCTTGCCCTGTTGCACGCACATATCCCTCTCCATTACTAAAGTGAAAGTCACAGAATTGTGGTCACTATCTCCAAAATGCTCCCCCACTAACAAATCTATCACCTGCCCTGGTTCATTACCAAGTACCAAATCCAATATGGCCTCCCCTCTGGTCGGACAATCTACATACTGTGTTAGAAAGGCTTCCTGGACACACTGCACAAACACTACCCCATCCAAACTATTTGATCTAAAGAGTTTCCACTCAATGTTTGGGAAGTTGAAGTCACCCATGACTACTACCCTGTGACTTCTGCACCTTTCCAAAATATGTTTCCCAATCTGTTCCTCCACATCTCTGCTGCTATTGGGGGGCCTATAGAAAACTCCCAACAAGGTGACTGCTCCTTTCCTATTTCTGACTTCAACCCATATTACCTCAGTAGACAGAACCCCCACGAACTGCCTTTCTGCAGCTGTTATACTATCTCTAATTAACAATGCCACTCCCCCCCCCCCCCCCCCCACCTCTTTTACCATCCTCCCTAATCTTGTTGAAACTTCTATCCAAGTTTCCGTGATGGCCACCACATCGTAGTCCCAAGTACCGATCCATGCCTTAAGTTCACCCACCTTATTCCTGATGTTACCTTCCCCACTGCATCACTACGTGCTTTGGCATCCTGAATATCAGCTTCCTTAGTTGCTGGACTACAAATCCGGTTCCCATTCCCCTGCCAAATTAGCTTAAACCCTCCCGAAGACTACTAGAAAACCTCCCCCCCCAGGATATTGGTGCCCCTCTGGTTCAGATGCAACCCATCCTGCTTGTACAGGTCCCACCTTCCCCAGAATGCGCTCCAATTATCCAAATACCTGAAGCCCCCCCTCCTACACCATTCCTGCAGCCACGTGTTCAACTGCACTCTCTCCCTATTCCTAGCCTCACTATCACGTGGCACCGGCAACAAACCAGAGATGACAACTCTATCTGTCCTGGCCTTTAACTTCCAGCCTAACTCCCTAAACTTGTTTATTACCTCCACACCCCTTGCCCTACCTACGTCGTTGGTACCAATGTGCACCACAACTTCTGGCTGCTCACCCTCCCCCTTCAGGATTCTGAAGACATGATCCAAGACATCCCTGGCCCTGGCACCCGGGAGGCAACATACCTTCCGGGAGTCTTGTTGGCGACCACAGAATCTCCTATCAATTGCCCTAACTCCTATCACTATTGCTTTTCTATGCTCCCCCCTTCCCTTCTGAGCCCCAGAGCCAGACTCAGTGCCAGAGACCTGGCCGCTAGGGCCTTCCCCGGTAGGTCATCCCCCCCAACAGCATCCAAAACGGTATACTTGTTTTGAAGGGGAACGGCCACGAGGGATCCCTGCACTGTCTGCCTGTTAGTTTTCCTTTCCCTAACTGTAACGCAGCTACTCTTGTTCAGTACCTTGGATGTGGCTACCTCCCTGTAACTCTTCTCGATAACCCCCTCTGCCTCCCGGATAATCCGAAGTTCATCCAGCTCCAGTTCCCTAACACGGTCTCTGAGGAGCTGGAGTTGGGTGTACTTCCCACAGGTATAGTTAGCGGGGACACCAGTATCCCTCACCACCCACATCCTACAGGAGGAGCATGCAACTGCCCTAGCCTCCATCCCCTCTTACTTTACAGAATTAGCTGCCCCGTAGACCAACTGGACCTCCGCCCTCCGACTCTGCTTCCAGTCAGCTGTACTCTAAACTCCTGGTTCCCTTCATGCTCTTTGATAAATATAGGAAATGAAATGTAAGGAGCACCTTACTCCCTCCTCACCTAACTCCCTCAGTCACCAAACTCTCACTGTAGCACTCAAATGCAACCAGTTCAGCACTCACTCAGTCACCAAACTCTCACTGTAGCACTCAAATGCAACCAGTTCAGCACTTCAGTGCAAACAAAGTCTGCACTGTAACTAGCTCAGATTTATACTGTGACTCTAGCCTCTGAAAACTGGCCTAATCCAATTAACTAATTAACAAGCTCCAGCTGCAAGTACCTACAAGTAGAACCTTGTTTAAAGCTGATTCAAAATTCACCTTCTTATAGACCAAACAGTAACTTTTAAGTGAATTAACTAAATAAAAGAAATACTAGACTTTAAATAAAAATGAACCCTTATACTCCCTCAGTCACCAAACTCTCACTGTAGGGCTCAAATGCAACCAGTTCAGCACTCCAGGGGTTGCATGAGGGGTTGTCAGCAATCATCCAGTGCCTGCAGGTGCAGTTGTTAGCACTGCTGCCTCACAGCATTTGGGACTGGGGTTCAATTCTAACCTCGGGTAACTGTGTGGTGTTTGCATATTCTCCCCATGTCTGCGTGAGTTTCCTCCGGGTGTTCTGGTTTCCTCCACAGGTTAGGTAAATTTGCCAGGGTAAGTTGCCCCAAAGTGGGATTACAGGGGTAGGGTGTGAGATTCAAGCTCTTTCGGAGGGTCAGTGCAGATCCAATTGGCCAAATTCTATGATGTCGCTGGTTTTTTTTGCCATGGATTCTCCCGTTCCCCAGTCTCTGTGTGGCAACTGCTGGTAGTGCGGCATTTGTTGGCGGCGGGGTTCTATCTTCCCCCACTTGTCAATGGGTTCCCCATTGTAACCACCACACGTCACCAGGTACCCTACTGGAGGGGTGCACTGCCGGCGGGAAAAGTGAATCCCAACAACCGGAGAATTCCGGCCGAGGTTTCTGGCTTGCCATCCACCCGCCAGTGGGAACAGTTTCTCCCTATCTATTGTCTAGCTTCCTCATAATTTTTATCTCCTCTCAACCTTCTCTAAAGAGAACCTTCCAAACTTCTCCAATCTATTGTATCTTGAAGTTCTTCATCTCTGGAACCATTCTTGTAAATCCTTCCTGCGTCGCCGCTGAAACCTTCACATTTTCTTTCTAAATTGCATTGACTAGACATTGGACATGAAACCCGCATTGGGGCGATCTGTACTTTTATAGTTTCATCACAGCTTCAGCTCTGAGAAAAAGTCACATTCGTCTCGAAACATTAACTTTATTTCTCTCCTCACAGATGCTGACAGACCTGCTGAATATTTCCAGATCTTTCTGTTTTTGTTTTCAAAACTATCTCACTTTTGTGATCTGTGCCCCTATTAAATAAGCCCAGGGTCATGTATGATTTATTAACCGCTCTGTCAACCTGTCCTCCCCCCTTCAATGATTTTCCACATACGAGCTAGATCCTTTTGTTCCCACACTCCCTATAGAATTATACCTTTTAGATTATGTTGCTTCTCTGAAAATCAGACCTCTACAACGTTTGTCAAACAGCTTTTTCTTCGTAGTCTTCAATCATTTTTATCAATAATAAGCCAATTTTAAACTAAAATGCTTAAAAAACCCCAATCTTTCTGCCCTGTGATTTGTTCACAATAGGAGATTAATGTCTTATTCCTTGAGGCTCCAGGTTAAGGTTGGAGAGTTAGCAATCACACATTCAACAGCATGGAACTAGGGCGGCGATTCTCCGCTCCACGGACCAAGTGCCCGTGCCGTTGTGAACGCCGTCGCGTTTCACGACGGCGCGAACAGGGCCCGGGCACGACCTATTCTTGACTCCACAGAGGGCCAGCATGGTGCTGGAGTGGTTCACGCCACTGCAGCGTCCCTACGCAGCGCCAAATGGGCGCATGCGCAGTTGGGGCAGCTCAATCCTGCGCATGCGCGGGGAACTACTTGCGCGCGCCGGCCCCGACGCAATATGGCATGCGTGTTCAGGGGCTGGCCGTGGCGGAATGCAGGCCCCGGTGGGGGGAGAGGCCGGCCCGCCGATCAGTGGGCCCCGATCGCGGACCTGACCCCTTCGGAGGACCCCCCCCGGTGAAGGAGCCACGCTCCTCCCCACAGGCCGCCCCCTGAGCGTTCCTGCAGAGTTCCCACTGGCAGCGACCAGGGTTGGACGGCGGCGACGGGACCCTGTCGTGTTGAAGTGGGCCGCTTGACCCATCCGGGCCGGAGAATCAGCGCTTGCCGTTTGCGGGAATTCTCCGAGCGGCCCGGTGCAATTCGCACGGCGCTGGTTTCGGGGTGGGGGGGGGTGGGAGAATCGCGTGTGGGGGTCAGGGTGGCGTGGCACGATTTGCGTGGTGCCCCGGCGTTGGGGGGTGGGGGTGGGGGGGGGGTTAGGGTGTTCACTAGACTGTGCAGTTTCTGAGTATTTGATCCAGGATTGTTGAAGGGAGGGAGTTATTTCATCTTCTGTTACTATAGAAGTTGCTGAGATAGTAGACAATAACAGAAAAAAATATCCTGAATCAGCAATGTGAATCAGGAATGTTACAGTGGTTAGCATTGCTGCTTCACAGTGCCGGGGACCCTGATTCTGTCTGTCTGTGACTGTCTGGTGTTTGCACTTTCTCCGTATGACTGCGTGGGTTTCCTCCAGTTTCCTCCCACAGTCTAAAGTGCAGGTTAGGTGGATTAGCCATGGTAAATTGCCCCTTAGTGTCCAAAGATGTGCAGGTTAGGTGAGGGAGTGGGCCTGGGTAGGGTGATCTTTCAGAGGGTCAGTGCAGACTCAATGGGCCGAATGGTCTCCTTCTGCACTGTAGGGGTTCTATGGAATTAATGGACTCTTCTTATTAACATTAGATCCTGGAGCTAATGTGCTGACTAAAAAATTTGGATGCCGTGCTACTTCTTGGAGTATATACTTCACAGTAAATTATTAATAAATGATTCACAGACTGCGCATTGGAGCAGTCCATGTGTAATAATAAAAGTGGGCAGCACGGTAGCATTGTGGATAGCACAATTGCTTCACAGCTCCAGGGTCCCAGGTTCGATTCCGGCTTGGGTCACTGTCTGTGCGGAGTTTGCACATCCTCCCCGTGTGTGCGTGGGTTTCCTCCGGGTGCTCCGGTTTCCTCCCACAGTCCAAAGATGTGCAGGTTAGGTGGATTGGCCATGATAAATTGCCCTTATTGTCCAAAATTGCCCTTAGTGTTGGGTGGGGTTACTGGGTTATGGGGATAGGGTGGAGGTGTTGACCTTGGGTAGGGTGCTCTTTCCAAGAGCCGGTGCAGACTCAATGGGCCGAATGGCTTCCTTTTGCACTGTAAATTCTATGATAATATGATCTATGTGCAGTAGAGATTCAGTAGACGTACTGGTGGTTGGGAATAGCGGGTCAATAGGTCAGTTGCATGAGGACTGTGGTGTTCTTTGTGTTGCTAATTTTAAGGATGGTTGGCGTAATGTTCACAAAGACCACAAATAGCTTTTAACTTGAACAAAGCTGTACATTTATTCACACTACTTAATTGGATTCAACACTTACTCCTATATAATATGCAATTGATAATAAACATATAATCTACACTCATCTACAATTAATCCCTGCATTATTACATTAACTATGATCTGCTCTCACTCACACTATGTTTCCTTCAGTGTGTCTCAAGCTTTCTTGTCAACCTTTCACACACATTGATGCCTTATATAGTTGTACTTCTAGATACCTCTAGTGGTTGATTTAGACATTACATTGTAACCACGATCCGGAGTGTGATGTGCAGGGGCCAGAAATAGGAACCTAGGGCGGGATTCTCCGACCCCCCCCCCCCCCCCCCCCCCGCGTCCCGAATTCTCCGTCACCCGAAATTCGGCGGGGGCGGGAATCGCGCCGCGCCGGTCGGCTGGCCCCCCGCGGCGATTCTCCGGCCCGCGATGGGCCAAAGTCCCGCCACTGACAAGCCTCTCCCGCCGGCGTGGATTAAACCATCTACCTTACCAGCAGGATTGGAGGCGCGGGTGGGCGCTGGGGTCCTGGGGGGGGGGGGCGCGTTGCAATCTGACCGTTCCCCCACGGTGGCCTGGCCCGCGATCGGGGCTCATCGATTGGCGGGCGGGCCTGTGCCATGGGGGCACTCTTTTTCTTCCGCCTTCACCATGGTCTTCACCATGTCGGAGGCGGAAGAGACCCCCTCCCCTGCGCATGCGGCGATATGACGTCAGCAGCCGCTGACGCTCCGGCGCATTCGTGGACTTACGCCGGCCAAGTCCTTTCAGCCCCAGCTGGCGTGGTGCCAAAGGCCGTTCACGCCAGCCGGCGGAGCAGGAACCACTCCGCCGTTGGCCTAGCCCCTCAATGTGAGGGCTTGGCCCCTAAAGGTGCGGAGAATTCCGCATCTTTGTGGCGGCCCGACGCCGGAGTGGTTCATGCCACTCCAACCCGCTGGGACCCCCCGCCCCGCCGGGTAGGGGAGAATCCCGTCCCTAATATCCGCACTGCCATTCATTCCGATCTGTACCTCAGCCCCATTCACCTGCCTTTCATAGAATCATAGAATTTACAGTGCAGAAGAAGGCCATTCAGCCCATCAAGTTTGCACTGACCCTTGGAAAGAGCACCCTACTCAAACCCACATCTCCACCCTATCTCCATAACCCAGTAACCACACTTAACCTTTTTTGGTCAGTAAGGGCAATTTATCATGGCCAAGTCGCACATCTTTGGATTGTGGGAGGAAACCGTAGCACCTGGAGGAAACTCACGCAGACCGGGGAGAATGTGCAGACTCCGCACAGACAGTGACCCAAACTGGGAATCGAACCTGGGACCATGGAGCTGTGAAGCAACTGTGCTACCGACTGTGCTACCGTGCTGCCCTTAGCTCCATAATCCTTGGCTGTAGTTATGCGGCCCTTTTCACCGGTGGACCTTCCGGTCCAGCTGATGGTCAAACCCCCCCCACCACCACCACGTGGCGGAGGTTGCGAACCACAGCAAAAGTCATTTGCATCAGCGGGACTGGAAGACCAATGGCGGCCCACCTCTGCTTTCGCCGAGTGGGGGACAGAAAATTCAATCCCTTGATACGCTTATCAAAAAACATTACAATCAGATCACCCCAAACCTACCAAACACAAAATAATACAAACCAAGTTCATGTGTCCTGGCTACTACTTATTGCTCAACACATCTTTCCCTTCCAGCATCTCCCATTTCACTTGGGGCCAACACAATGCCGGTTAATTCCCCTTCTCCATGTCCTCCCGTCAGTCACCCATTCCTCTTCCAAACCCACAGTGTTTAATTCTCTCACCACCACCTCTTTCCATCTGCTCTTGGGCCTTCTTCTTCTCCTTCTTCTTGACCGTTCCACCTCCAGCTGTCCTCTCACCACATTCCCCCTCTTCCCCCTTCTCCTCTCCCCCTCCCTCTGCAACAGATGACCTGTCCGGAACTTATTATTACTGACCTGCCTGTTATTTATTATTGAATGAATATAGATAAAAGAGACATCTTGTTGGCTAGCTCATTACTGTTTGTGGGATCTTGCTGTGTGCAAATTGGCAGCTCTCCCTATATGAAAGCAACGACTCCGCTTAAAAACATTCCTTGGTTGTAAAGCGTGTGTGTTCTGAGAGTTCAAGGGGCAAGATCTTCCGGCTGTTCATGCCGACGAGATCAGCTGGACCTGATGACATCACACCCCAGTCATGGATTTCCCGGCGGTATGGGGTGGATTCAAAGGCAGGGGGGTGGGGGACGAGAAGATCCCGTTGACAGCCAACAGCAGGTCGCCTCCTGCCGCTGGGAAGCTTGTCGCATGAAGGCCAGAGAATCTCGCCCCAGGCCGGAATTCTACATCGGTTCACGTTGGCGGCATTCTCCAGTCCCGCTGCAGTGAATAAAGTTTTGGCTGAGCGCCAAATTCTCCGTTTTCACAGGCAGTACTGGCGGAGCTAGAAGTCATAGAATTTACAGTGCAGAAGGAGAGTAATTCGGCCCATCGAGTCTACACCGGCCCCTGAAAGAGCACCCTACCTAAGCCCACACCTCCACCCCATCGACGCATCCCAGAACCCCACCTAATTTTTGAACACCAAGGGGCAATTTAGCATAGCCAATCGAACTAACCCACACGTCTTTGAACTGTGGGTGGAAACCGGAGCTCCCGGAGGAGACACGGGGAGAACATGCAGACTCCGCACAGACAGTGATGCAATCCGGGAATCGAACCCAGTGCCTGGCGCTGTGTGCTAACCACTGTGCTGCCGTGCCACCCACAGGGGCAGTCGTGGATTGGAGAATACTGGCTCTAGTCTTATTTTGTGCTTCCTAGAGAGGTGAGGAATGTTTCAAACTCCCTTTTAGTGAAGGGAACCTGCCGTGCTGCCCTAGCCTGGCCTCTATGTGGCTCCATTCCCGAGTAAACATGGTACCATTTCACAGCCAACTGAGGTGGTCGAGCCAGCCATTCAGTCGTAATAAATCTGCTGCAACAAAGCCTAAAATCTGCTGTGTGACTTGACTGAGCCAATGAACCTGCTCCCTCTCAGCATTGTGGTTGTACTTCCACGGCACAGACAGCAGTCGTCCAAAACAAGGCCCAAAACCACCTACTAAGGAATGGGGAATAAATGCCAGTCTTGCCAGCAACATTCACATCCTGCGAATAAATATTTAAAATTTACAAGCAGGAAGCTGCCATTCCTGGAAGGTGTTGTTTTCAAAGTAATAAAAGCATAATTATTGCTGCCGCAGCAGTCCATTTCTCTTTAATAAAAACATATCAGAAACAAGTGATTAATGAATTATTGCTCTTGTTTCATTTATAACAAAACAGCTTGTCAACAGATATTAAATTATCTGCTGATCCTGGATAATTGTCAGCTGTCATAACACTTTAATCTCTGAGTCACAAATTCTGGGTACAAGTCCCCCTCCAGAGCTAGAGTACAAATGTCAAGGCCGGTGACTTCAGGCCATAATGGAGGGAGACGCGCACAGATACAGAGTCATATACAGACCCAAAGTCACACAGAAAAATCAGAGACACACAGAGATACATCCATATACAAAGACACACAGAGACACGTACAAACACAGAGATACACAGAGGCATGTGCAGATCCAGAGACACGTATAGATGCAGAGACACTTACAGATACAAAGACACACAGAAACATGTATAGATCCAGAGACTTGTACAGATTCAAAGACACAGAGATACGTACAGGTAAAGAGATACATAGGGATATGTGCAGATCCAGAGAAATGTACAGATATAGAGACACACACCGATACAGACGCATACAGATACAGAGACACATGCAGATACAGACACATGCACAGATACAGAGACACACATAGACACAGAGACACACACAGTTACAGAGACACGTACAGATACATGTACAGATACAGAAACACGTACAGATACAGAGACGCGTATGATGTGTTATTTGAGTTGGTCTAACATCGACTGCAACTGGATGCAGTGAGACTCGAATCAGGCTTCCGACACAGGAGATGGTCCAACACTGTTTTACTGAACTTGCTTGTTGCTGTACATAATCTGCTGTGGGTTGACACTCTATTAACTGATACTCTCAGACTGGCTTGACCAGACTAGCTCTCTGTCACATGGAGAAGGTGCTCATGGCCTTGTGCACTCTAACTATCTCTATAGCTGTATCCAGTGAGAAGAGGCAGTCTTAATGCCTCGTGTGTTTTATAGTGGTGGTGTCCTGACTGGTGATTGGTTGTTCTGTGTTGTGTGTGTTCATTGGTTATCCTGTGTGTCAATCACTGCCTGTCTGCATCTCATTATATCCATGAGTGGATATTATGGCATCTCCCCTTTTTGAAATAAATTTTGGAATGTGGCTGTAGATAGATGTGTGACTATGTACAAGTGGTGAGTGAATGAACATATGTACATGGGAAGGTGTCTAACGTGCAGATACAGAGCAAACTGAACAAAATTTACAGGATTCAAGTCTATAGATTCAGTCTTTGTGGTGGGTGACAAATTCTTGTCGATCGCCTCAGAAATGGAGGGGGGGGGGGTTGCTGGCATCTGGACAGGCGGGATTGCTGCCAGATCGGTAGCCTCGTGGACAGGTGGGATCGCTGCCAGATCGGTGGCCACTTGGTGCAAGATGTCCTGAGGCGGCATGATGACATGTGGAGAAGTGCGGTCAGGTGATGGGCAGGCATCTTTGCGCAGCGCCGCCCTGTTGCACTGAAGAATTGAGCCATCAGCCATTTGAACAACAAAAGACCTGGGGACAGCCTGTCTGACGATAACAGCTGGGGCTGACCAGCCTCCCTCAGGCAACTGGATGCGAACAACATCTTCTGGAGCCAACGCAGGCAGATCAGTGGCATGAGCATCATACGTGATCTTCTGCTGGTCCCTGGATTGCTGCACTTTCTGTAGCACTGTGAGGTGCTCAAGGTCTTGAACATGGATGGCTGGAACAGTCGTCCGCAGGTTGCAGTTCATGAGCAGCTGCGCCGGAGACAAACCAGTCAACAGAGGGGTTGCCCTGTATGCCAACAGCGCCAGGTTAAAATCAGAGGCTGAATCTGCAGCCATGCACAGCAACCGCTTGACAATATGGACCCCCTTCTCGGCCTTCCCGTTTGATTGCGGGTAATGAGGACTAGATGTAATATGCTTGAAGTGGTAGGATGGTGCAAAGTCAGACCACTCTTGACTGTAGAAACATGGACCATTGTCACTCATTACTGTGAGTAGTATCCCGTGCCTGGCAAACATCTCTTTGCAGACTTTGATGATGGACTTGGACGTGAGGTCCGACAGTTTCACCTATCCCGGGTAGCTGGAGAAATAGTCGATTAAAAGCACATAATCAGGCCCATTTGCGCGAAAGACGTCTATCCCCACCTTGGACCACGGAGAGGTCACGATCTCGTGCTGTTGCAGGGTTTCATTGGGCTGGGATGGTTGGAATTTCTGGCATGTTGTGCAGTTGAGGACCATGTTGGCAATGTCCTGGCTGATGCCAGGCCAGTAAACTGCCTGCCGAGCTCTGCATCAACATTTCTCGACCCCAAGGTGATCCTCATGGATCTGTCTGAGCACTATGGTTTGCATGCTTTAGGGAATGATGATTCTAACCAGTTTCAGAAGGATCCCTTCAACAACCGTTAACTCGTCCTTAACGTTGAAGTACTGGGGCACTGCCCCTTTTGCCAGCCATGGGTGAGCTGTTGCATCACACGCCGCAGTAGAGGATCTTTGGCAGTTTCTTCGCGTATTTGGATAACTCGTTCATCAGTGGCTGGGAGGTTGCTGGCACACAACTGCACCTGTGTCTCAATGTGGTGAATGAAGTCTCCCTGTTCACATGGCGTGGTGATCAGTTCCTTACCCGGTGTGTAGACGAGTTCAAAGTCATATCGGCGGAGACGAAGAAGAATTCGCTGCAGCCAAGGTGTCATATCATTTAAATCCTTCTGGATTATGTGGACTAAGGGCCTGTGGTCAGTTTCCACCGTGAACTTTGGCAGGCTGTATACGCAGTCATGAAACTTGACTATTCCTGTCAGGAGACCCAAGCACTCCTTTTTGATCTGGGCATACCGTTGTTCGGTCGGAGTCATGGCCCTGGAGGTGTAAGCCACTAGAGCCCAGGACGAGGAGTTGTCTCGCTGGAGGAGCACCGCCCCAATGTCGTCCTGGCTTGCCTCTTTGCATATCTTGGTATCCTTGATTGGGTCAAAGAACGGCAGTACTGGGGCTGTAGTGAGCTTCGCCTTCAGCTCAAGCCACTCCGCTTGATGTGCGGGAAGCCACTGGAACACTGTGGACTTTTTTACAAGATGCCGGAGGGCTGTGGTGTGGGACGCCCTGTTAGGAATGAATTTCCTGAGAAAATTCACCATCCTGAGGAAATGGAGGACTGCCTTTTTGTCCCCTGGGGTCTTCATGGCATTGATTGCCAGCACCTTGTCAGCGTCAGGTTGCACACCCTGCTGTGAAATGTGGTCACCCATAAACTTGATAGCGGACCGACCAAATGAGCATTTGGCCCTGTTGAGCTGGAGGCCATTTTCGTGGATCCTCTGGAAAACCTGTCTAAGGCGAGCGATGTGATCCTCGGGCGTCGTGGACCAGGTGGTCACGGCGTCCACATAGACTCGCACCCCCTCGATGCCCTCCATCATTTGCTCCATTATTCGATGAAAGACTTCGGAAGCTGAAATTATGCCAAAAGGCATGCGGTTGTAGCAATACCTGCCGAACGGAGTGTTAAACATGCACAGCTTCCCACTGGACTCATCCAGCTGTATCTGCCAGAACCCATGGGAGGCATCCAGCTTGGTGAAGAATTTGACATGAACCATCTCACAGGTTAACTCTTCACGCTTTGGGATCGGGTAGTGCTCTCGCATGATGTTGCGATTCAGGTCTTTGGGATCGATGCAAATGCGGAGTTCACCAGAGGGTTTCTTGACGCAGACCATGGAGCTGACCCAGTCTGTTGGTTCCGTGACCTTTGAAATGATGCCCTGGTCTTGGAGCTCTCGTAGCTGTGTTTTCAGACGATCCTTGAGAGGAGCTGGCACCCGGTGAGGTGCATGGATGACTGTGGTGGCATTTGGCTTGAGTAGTATCTTGTAGTGATATGGGAACGTGCCCATCCCATCAAACACATTGTGGTATTGCGTGAGAATGTCATCTATCTCAGCTGTAGCTTCGCATTGGGCGAGGCAGTTGCAGGTGTGGAGGACATGGCATGGACTCGCTGGACCAGAATTAGGAGTTTGCATGCGCATTGTTGCCTTGATTGCCTTGTGAGATACAGCAAGCTGGCATGATCCACTGGCAGCTATGGCATTGCCATTGTAGTAATTAAGCTGGCAGGCTGGTGGAAGAATGCTAGGTTGGTTTCGGATGCTGTCGAGGCCTGACTGTGATATCAGATTCACAGACGCGCCAGTGTCCAATTTGAATTGGATGCGAGACTGGTTGACCGTGATGACAGCACACCACTCATCGTTAGGATCCACACTCAGGATCCACACGCAGGCACGGGGGAGACCAGCTCGTGTGTGGTGATGATGCCTACCTGATACGGAGACTCGAGGCAGTCAACATCGGGGTCTGTTGGGCTTTCGAGATCAGAATCCTGCATGCCTTGTTGTACGCAGCGGACAAGTCTGCGCTGCAGCTGGGATCGCTGATTGTTGCTCAGTGGAGCGGACCTGCAGAAGGCCGCATAACGCCCAGGTTTTCCACACTGTAGACATAGCCTGCCTTTGGCTGGACATTGCCACTTTAAATGGGCGGAGCCACAATTTGGACACGTCACGACGCTGACGTCAGTGCGTTCTGTGCGCTGTCGCGCATGCGCAGTGTGGTCGGCCGACGTTCGCACATGCACAGTAGGGTCTTCGGCCTCATCGTCCTCCCGGTCGTGGAACGCATACGTAGAGATCCGGGAAAAGCGCACGAAACAGCCACTCTCCTCGATGCTCAGGCCTTGCATTTTTGCGATGGCCTGCACCCTTTAGGGGCTGGTAGGGGCTGGTTTAGCTCACTGGGCTAAATCGCTGGTTCTTAAAGCAGACCAAGCAGGCCAGCAGCACGGTTCGATTCCCAGTACCAGCCTCCCCGGACAGGCGCCGGAATGTGGTGACTAGGGGCTTTTCACAGTAACTTCATTGAAGCCTACTCGTGACAATAAGCGATTTTCATTTTCATTTCATTTCTGCCTCGTGGGAGGCCAGTTTTGCATTTTCTGCTGCCCTGATGCTGGAGTAATGATTTCTGGCATGCTCATGGACAATGCACGTTTTGATGGCAACGGAGAGGGTCAACTGTTTGATTTTGAGTAGCTGCTCCCGCAGGGAGTTGGACTGGACCCCAAAAACGATCTGATCCCGGATCATGGAATCAGCTGCTGAGTTATAATTACATAACTGCGCTAGGATGTGGAGATGGGTCAAGAAGAACTGAATAGGTTCATCCTTACCCTGAAGCTTCTGTTGGAAGATGTACCGTTCAAAGATCTCATTCACCTTGACTTTGCAGTGGCTGTCGAATTTCAGCAGAACTGTCTTGAACTTCGTCTTGTCTTCGCCATCGGCAAACGTGAGCAAGTTAAAGATGTGGATGGCGTGATCCCCCGCAGTCGATAGGAACAGCGCGATCTTCCTGCCATCCGATGATGCCTCAAGGTCGGAGGCCTCGATATACAGGAGGAACTTCTGTTTGAAGACCTTCCAGTTGGCACAGAGGTTATCGGAGATCCGGAGTTGCGGAGGGGGCAGGATCTTTTCCATGCCGTTGGAGGTTTGCTTGCTGGTCGGTGCAGAGTCACTCGAGGTAAGTTCGTTAGAGTTAATAATTCCCTGGTACCATGATGTGTTATCTGAGTTGGTCTAACATCGACTGCAACCTGTAGTAAACCGCGCTTGCATGACTTCCTGGATCCGGTGGTAAGTGGGTCCTGAGAGGGGCAGAGAATTGCAGAGGCCCCGGGCATAGTGGGTCAAACATGCTAATCACATTTAAATGCATGCAAATGTAAGTTTTGCACTCGGCTGCTAGCGTGGGGCGCAAACCTCTTTATCGCCACCAGGAACCGGAGCATGGCACCCGAATCAGCACCGGGGGCAGACCTCTATTTTGGCCGGACGCTCGATTCTCCGCCCGAACGCGGTTGGTGTTTACATGTTGCGAGGCTGAGAATTTCACTCAGAATAAAAACAAAATATACAGATGCTGAAAATATGAAATAAAAACAGAAAATGCTGGTGAAATACAGCAGGTTTGGCAGCATCTGTGGAGAGAGAAACAGAAGTCAACCTTCTGAGTCCACGTGACCCTTCTGTCAGATAAGGTGCTGCATCGGTAGGCCTCAGCCAAGGAGTTGAAGAAAGGGAGGGAAATGAGTCCAACGGGAGATGGGGACAAGTGGGTGGAGATCAGAAGGGTCTGGTGATGTCAAGGCCTGCAGTTGGAGGGAGCAGAGGAGGGAAGGATGGAACAGAAAGGCCGGGTAATTGTTCAGTTGTGAGAGTGGAATGCAAGGGTTCAGTGGGGGCAGTGTATGGGGAAAGGGATGACCCCAGTATTGTTGTGGGAGGTGATGTGTTGGGTACTCTGGATCTGTGGAGACTGCGTTTACCTTAGCAGTGACATAGACAGGCTACCAACACTTGTAATAGTACAACACTATTTAATTAAGCTAGGAACTGTTGAACATACTTGCACTGTGGGTTGACACTATGTTAGATTAACTAAAGACCAGTCTAAGACCTATCCTGACCAGTCTAAACTGTTAGCACATGGTGAAGGTCTGTGCTACAAGCTGTGAGCTCTGTCCTTCTCAGGCTGCATCCCAAATGAGCGGGAAAACTAGTGCCCTCTGGCTTTATAGCGAGCGTGCCCTAACTGGTGATTGGCTGCTGTGTTGTGTGTGTTGATTGGTCTTGCAGTGTGCCAGTCAGTGTGTGACTGCACCATTATATACTGATGTGTATATTATGACAGTATGAGAAGCAGATTAGCTGGGTGGGCCAGGTCGAAGCATTCCTCTGCCACACAACCCACAAGTAGGCCTGGAACAACACTTACTACCGGATCCAGTTGGACTCTCCGGCTGAGTGTCCTGAGGAACGTAAACCCATCCCGGCCAGGGTTAAATTTAAAGTGGAAGTAAAATCTTGAGGTACGCAAACTCATGGAAATAGTTAAATGGGTAACATGCTTCCTCAGAGGAGATTGGTTCTCTGAAACAAATCCCTCCCCATTAAAGTTGAGTCTGGGCAGGATTGAGGCAGAATGGGTTTGGTCTGAAATTTGGTTCTTTTTAATTATTTTTATTCAGATTTTTTTCAAAACAAAATGTTTTACAAAACCATTAACAACATTTAACAAAACTAGGTGAATGTTATAGGTCTGAATTTTTTTATATTTCAACACCCTACTGACTGATTTGGGGATTAAAATCCCTCTCCCCTGTGAGGCAGTTTACAAGTTGCCAACTTCCAAAACTAAATGGAACCCAATCAGTTAACGGTACCACTCTTGTTATTCCAAACCCTTCTCTCACAGGTATTTTATATTTTTCTCTCTGGACTGGAACATAGATGCTTGTCACTCAGTTCAAACCTATGGATTTGTATGAGATGAATATTCCTTTACATTCGTGCTTGGATTACCTTGATGTCAATGCTCTCCTGCTTCCCGTTCTATCCTCCATAACATTCAGCTCATCCAAAACCTTGCTCCCCATATCCTATCCCGCACCATCACATTCACCAGGCCCCACCCCACACCTCCACCTTTATTCTCTAAATTAGCTCGTTAACCCCTCTCCTTCAAAACCTCATTGAGATGTGCTGCTTTGACCAAGCTTATAGCCAGTCGCCCGACTCTCTCCTTTGGCTCAGTGTCGAACTTTGATTGTTGCTTTGTTAAGAACGTCGAGTGGTTTTTCTATGTTAAAGATGCTATGTAAATGAAGGACTTTTGTTATTATTTTAATCACGAGGAATCCCGACAAGGGTAGAAACTGATTACTTTAATCAAAAGTGAAGTAAGGCTGCAAAGTGGCAGGAAATACAACTCGCCCCAGCCTGGAGAATCCGAAGATGACAGTTCCCTTTTGGGCCGGCCTTTATCTGGAGAAATTAATGAGCCCCACTGTTGTGCCTCTCCACTCCACCCCCCCCCCCCCCCCCCTGCCCCTCAGCAGGGGAGCTCGTATTCCATGCGCCCCACGGAGAGATGAATCAGGTCTTCCCTGAGGATCTTGTTGGGGGGGGGGGGGTTATTGTGAACTATTAACTTGGTTTTGCTAATTACCTAGACCCAGTGAGTAAAGTCTGGGTGCAGCAAATAGAGGTTAATGTACCTTGTCTCACTTCCTGCAGCAAATTAAGGAATTGTTAGAATACATTAGCTATCAGTCCTGTGAGGAAAAGGTGGGCGAGGAGCGAATGAAGAAATCTGGCTTGGGTGAATATTTAATTCAATTAAAGATATTGCTAGGCAATGAAAATTATCTTATCTATCAACATGAGCTAGGTTGAGAATTGTAAAGACTGCACTCAGTTCTATTTCTGCAACCTACTTATCATTCTGCACCTCTGCAATATAAAACCTTTGAACTTTTGCTCCCAGATTAACATTTCTGTCAAAGCTGACTTGGCCGGAATCCTTGAGAATATTTCAAAATATGCTTTTTTGAGTTGGAATTCAAGGATCAACTGGCAATCTGCCAGCGTAAACATTGGGAGCAGGAACTAGCAACTCAGTTCCAAATGGACTTATCTTCTCTGGCCTTTCTTGGCCTTGTTAGGTTTCAATGAGGAGAGGCCCCGTTAAGGTTGAAATGCTATCAGCGGAAGGATTACACCATATGGACAGAGCCCATTGGCACCTGAGCCCTATCGCTACCATTTTGTCAGACCTATTAACCTGTCTAATCTCTGGCATGCACTATCATGCGATGTGACCTGTGACACACCATGCCCTCTGTAACTTTTCTGACCCATTGCCCAGCACCTGAGCTTGCAAGTGAAGCAATCATTTAGAAAATAGACACCAATAAAAGGGGCAAGAGGATTGGGGCTGAGGGGCACTAAGTGCACTTCTGGACGGACTCCCACACTTGACTCTCCATAAGTTTGAGCTCACCCCAAACTCTGCTGTCCCGTGTCTTTACTCATACAGAGTTCTGTTCACTCAGCACTCATTGCTCACTGACTGACTCTCTGCCAAGTTTTTTTAAACATATATTTCTATTAGAGATTTATAATGTTTTACAGAAACGCAACAAATTTTCAAAACACAACTGGTAGAGTATAGAATAAAACTTTCTTCAGATGTAAGAACAGAGAAAGACAGGATAAATTCAGAAAAACAGTCCTTAAGAGCTAGTGCCTTCATTTATAGATCGGATCAGTCAGAAAATGGGGGGCGGTGGTGGGGCGGGGAGGCTGAGGGAGGAGGCAGAGCGGGAGAGAGGATAAGGCCATACAAACTTGAAAGGATAACATACAGGACACACACCTTCATATACAGCAAGATCGCGACTTGCAGTATGGCTCATTGGAAACCTAACAGGGGCAGGTCAGACAAGGTGGAGCTTATAAATTTAAGATATGGGGTCTCACACTTTAACGAATGTGTCCGACTTACAACAGAACACAGACGTCAAGAATTCCATAGGGATGCATTCCATGACTATTTTAAGCCAATTTTGAATCAAAGGATACTTGTTACTGATCCAGGAACAGGGGATAGTTTTACAAGCTGCAAAAGTTAGGATGTTATACAGCCTTTTGTCATTAGCATCAATAATTCTACCATGTGGAAGACCCAGATTAGGAACAAAGGATCAAATTCTATGGCCCTGTAAAATAGCCTTGCAAGCTCCTTAACTACACAGACCAATAGGATTAACTCTTGACACAAGTCTATATGCAATGTATATAATCTCCCTAACTATCAGACACTTTAGGCACATCATGGATTTAGCAGGATCAAAATCTATGGCTTAGGCTCAGTGTGATATGCAAGCGGTGCAGCATCTTCATTTTATTGCACACCCAAACTTTATTGGCATAATCCCACATACTACCCCTGGTCTCCTCATCATTATTAGTTGCCAAGTCTTTTTCCCAAGACTACAAGGTAGCATTGGACTAACACAGGATCCAGAACATAAGATATGATAAAACTTGCTAATTAACTACTTAAGCTCTGTAGAAATCAGGATTTCTTTCCAGCGGTGAAATAGAAGAGTAAAGATGTAAAGTTGTCTTGTTAGGAATAAGTGGTGGAATTCTCCGACCCCCACCCGCAGGGTTGGGGAATCGCCCGGGGCCTTCATAAATCCCGCCCCCACCGTGGCCAGAATTCTCCACCACCCAGGAATCGGTGGGGGCGGGAATCACGCCGCGCCGGTCGGCGGGCCCCCGCAGCAATCCTCTGGCCCGCGATGGAAGTCCCGCCGCTGTCAGGCCTCTCCCGCCGACGTGGTTTAAACCACCTCTGGTGGCAGCGGGAGCTGGCGGCACGAGCGGTCCCCGGTGGCCTGGCCCGCGTTCGGGGCCCACCGATCGGCGGGCGGGCCTGTGCTGTGTGGGCACTCTTTTTCTTCTGCCGCCACCACGGCCTCCACCATGGAGGAGGCGGAAGAGACCTCCCTACCGCGCATGCGCCGTGGTGACGGCAACTGACGGTCCTACACATGCGTGGCCTCATGCCGGCCGGCGAAGGCCTTTCGGCCAGCCGTTCGCGCCAGCTGGCGGGGCAGTAAGGCCGTTCACGGCGGCCGGCGGGGAGCCAAAGGCCACTCACACATTCGGCGGGGCGCCAACCCCTCCGGCGCGGGCCTAGCCCCTAAAGGTGCGGAGAATTCCGCACCTTTGGGGAGTCCCGACGCCGGAGTGATTGGCGCCACTCCACGATGCCGGGACACCCCGCCCCGCCAGGTAGGGAAGAATACCACCCAAGTGCCGGGATTATCCCCTACCCGGCGGGGCGGGGGGTCCCAGAATACCGGACTGGCGAGGACCACTCCGGCGTCGGGCCTCCCCAAAGGTGTGTAATTCTCTGCATCTATAGGGGCTAGGCCCGTGCCGGAGTGGCTCCCGCTCCGCTGACTGGCGCCAACGGCCTTTGGTGCCCTTCCGACTGGCGTCGGGGCAGGCCGAAAGGCCTTCGCCGGTCGGCGTGAGTCCGCGCATGCGCCGGAGCATCAGCGGCCGCTGACGTCAGCACCGACGCATGCGCGGTGGAGGAGGTCTCTTCCACCTCCGCCATGGTTGAGGCCGTGGCGGTGGCGGCAGAAAAAGAGTGCCCGCACGGCACTGGCCCGCCCACCGATCGGTGGGCCCCGAACGCGGGCCAGGCCACCGTGGGGGCATCCCCGGTGCCCGATCGGCCCGCGCCCCCCCCAGGACCCCGGGGACCGCTCGCGCCACCTGCTCCCGCCGACACCAGAGGTGGTTTAAACCACGTCAGCGGGAGACGCCTGTCAGCGGCGGGACTTCGGCCCGTCGCGGGTGGAGAATTGTCGCGGGGGGCCCGCCGATCGGTGGGCGCGATTCCCACCCCTGCCGATTCCTGGGTGGCAGAGAATTCCGGCCACGGCTGGGGCGGGATTAACGAAGGCCCCGGGCGATTCTCCGACCCTGCGGGGGGTTGGAGAATTCCGCCCAAAGTCTCTAAGTTGTAGATACCGGAAAAATGGAATGTCTTGAAATGTCAAATTGTTGGTATAGCTGCTTAAAGATGACAATGAAGCACCACTGAATATATCTCCCAGCCCACTATGCTTCTATCTCTTCAAGTATTGAATCCATGGTCCAAGGACCAGGTGGGAAGTCCTGGCTGCCCTGGATGGAAGAAAGAATGGAAGTCAATTTAGATCTTCCTTCTAATTGACATGCTCTAAAAGTTTAATAATCATAGGATTTTCGAAGAACCTAGCAGGCCGACCTAAAGTCCCTGCAAAATAACAAGATCAGTAAAAGGAAATCTGACTGCTTCAATACCGAGCCAAATGGAGGTAGGGTTCTTTCTAACCCAGTCCCTTATAAATCTAAGATGAGAGCCTAATTGGTACAGTCTAATATTCGGGACCCCCTGCACTCCCCCTTGGAATCTAGGAGCTGCACAGCTCGGTGAACTTTTATCATAGAACTTACAGTGCAGAAGGGGGCCATTCGGCCCATCGAGTCTGCACCGGCCCTTACAAAGAGCAACCCACTCAAGCCCACGTAGCATGGCCAATCCACCTAACCCACGCATCTTTGGATTGTGGGAGGAAACCAGAGCACCTGGAGGAAACCCACGCACACACGGGGACACCGCACAGACAGTGACCCAGCCGGGAATCGAACCTGGGACCCAGGAGCTGTGAAGCAATTGTTCTAACCATTATTCTACCGTGCTGCCGTACTTATACAATGTTTCTTTTTATTCCAAATAAACAAGCTAATCATTCCAATTAATCTCCTTTGAGGCTCGAGCAGACAACAAGACTGGCAACATCTCAAAGGATACAGCAATCTAGGCAACACATTCATCTTAAAGCAATCCTACCCACCCACGATACCGGCAGGGAGGACCAACCAGCCATGTCCCATCTAATAGATGCAGGGGAAAATTGGCCTCCTTTAGTTGTTTGAAAAAGGGGGTAATTGCAACACCCAGTTAAAAGAACCCTGATGAAGGCCACTTAAAAGGAAATTTAGCAAGGCTACCCCTCAGCTCTCCCAATAACATAGCTTCTGATTTTGTGAAATTAATCTTAAAACTGGAGAAGGTGTTAAATCTATCCACCTCGTCAGCTTCATGAATTAAATTTGGGCAGGGTGATTGAGCAAATGAAAGGTGACTTCCGCAGGTGGGACGTGCTCCCGCTGTCAATGGCGGGGAGTGTACAGTTCTCCCGAGATTGGTGTTTGTGTTTCAGTATCTCCCAATCTTTATCCCCAAGGCATTTTTTTAGGAAAATGAAAGCGGTGATCTCGGGTTTTATATGGGCTGGGAAAGCCCCAAGGGTGAAGAAGGTCTTTCTTGAGCGGGGGCGCGGGGAGAGAGGCTTGGCCCTTCCGAACTTTATTAATTATTACTGTGCGGCTAATATTTCAATGTTTAGGAAGTGGGTAGTGGAGGAGGGGTCATGTGGGAGTGGGTCGAGACGGCATCTTGTAAGGGCATGAGCCTGGTGGTTCTGTTAATGGCACCTCTGCCATTCTTGCCAGCTCGGTACTCCACAAGCACAGTGGTAGTGGCAGCCCTAAGCGTGTGGGGGCGATGGAAGCAGCATATGAGACTGGAGGGGGCATCGGTGTGGTCACCAATCTGTGACAATCACTGGTTCACTCCTTGGGACCTAGCTGTCCCCTCCCATTCTTGGGGTCTAATTTGTACTTCCTCCTGTGACACTCGATCACTTTGCATGATGGAAAGTTGCTTCTCCCTCTCCACAGAGGACCAGTAACCAGCCCTCCTCCTATGTCCAAGCCCTTACGTTTTTCCATACTTCACTCCATGCTAACCCTCATGGCCTACTAATTTATTTTGTGCCCTGGGTGGGTGTTTCCGGGATGGTGACTCAGGGGGTATGATGCCAAATGAGCTTGATGATGAACTTGCGATTCTCTGGATATGCCTTCAGGAAGGGCCAAGGAGGTGATTGGAGAGGACAGACTCTTCCTGTCATGCACCCCCAATTCTATGAGACAGAAAACACTTCGGGCGTGATTTAACGTGCAAGAAAGATTCCTGTTTTGGGTGTGTATAGCGAGTATAAGAACTCCGCTATCAAACAGGCCTCGGCAAGGAACGCCCCACCGAGGCTACACTTACCTCATTTCCTCAGGAAGAGATCGGGCACCATTTTAAAATTCCACCCTGATCTCTCGACGCTCCTCGGACACCCACCGTGGCCATTGGACCCCCCCCCCCCACTGCCTCAACTGACCTCTTAGGGGGGGCCTCAATCCTCCGATCACCCCACCTCTTAAGGGCAGGGCACCCCAGGCCCAAACGCTGGCATGGGCAACCTGGCAGATGGGTATTGTTGGTCGTTCTGGGTGAGTGTGCTTAACACTCAATTTGGCTCTGTTTCTTTATTTAACAACTGAGTTTATTATAATACAATTATAATAACTACCCATGCACACGCTAAAAGGATTAAACTATTCCTACCGCTAAATAAACTAATACTTATCTCGAAGGAACTGCCGGGTCAGGGAACAAGGCCTCTTGCTCTGCTCTGGTCTGCAGACTTCAGGTTGGTATAAGTTAAAAGGGGTCAGGAGTGTCTATCTCTGGTAGCGAGCGTTGTGAGACACTTACTTGCTGGCAGCTGCTGTCCGAATCTCTCTCTCTCTCCTTCAGGGTCTTCTTGGCAAAAGCTGGTCGAGATGCTGGTCCACGGAGGAGTGCTGGTCAAAGAGAGAGGAGGGCTGGACAAGAAGAACAAACAAAGTGTGGGACCTGTCTTTTATAGGTCCCAGGGATCCGCGCCCCTTTCGGCGGACCACTTTACCTGCTCAGAAACGATTGGGTCTCGTCCCAATCGATATGTTTGAATCCCCCCAATACTGAAGCTGTTCCTTGGCTACTGGGCGGGCTTTCAGGTACTTTGTTTTCGGACCCCGCTGGTGCCGGGGTGTCTGGCTTCCTATACAATGTTGCAGTTACTTCCCCATTTGTGTCCATTGTCTCTGGGATCGTTCCATTACTATGTTAACTATCCCGGAGATTGCCTCATTAGTATGCGGAATGTTTGTTTCGGTGCTGTCTGCTCTCTTAGCAGACAGAATCCAGATTTGCTTGGTGCAGCCTGCTGGTGCTGCAAACATTGTCCATTTTAACCTGTATGCTTTGCGTTCCTCCATTCTGTATTTAGGGAATGGCCAACTTCGATGGCTACAGTATCTTGGCACTGCCAGTGTGACACATGGGCAGTGCCAAGGTGCTGGGTGCCAGGATACCACCTTTCCCAGAATCCGATGGCTGGGAGAACCCCCCAAGGTGCAATTACGCCTGGTCCATGTTTGTGTGGACCAGTGCGAAACAATGCCATGGCATGGGCGTTAGCTTTCGGGTCTCAGAAGAATCGGATACAGACATATTTAAATGAGCCTAATGAAATCTTGAGGGATCTCGTTAGATCTTGCGAGGCATTCCAAGCATCGCAATCGCAAGAGAGACAGGCTCAATGGGCCGAATGTCTTCCTCCTGCTCCTGTTTCTTATAATCTTGAGTTCTTGTTCCGAAGAGGCACAAATGATTTCATCTATTCCTGCAGCAGAAAGTTTAGAGTTACACCATGAGATGTTTTGCTGTCAAATGTTTTGGGAACATTCTGTCCTCATTTGAAAGGGAAAAGTCCGGTCGATGCATGAGGAAGAAACACCTTATCACGACTCCGTTCGGAAGCTCAGTAAACACACATCAAAAGCATCAACATCCGTGTGGTAAAGGAGTCCGTCACTAACTTTGCTTTGTTTACTCTTTCAATATTAAAGGCAATTTCTTTAATGTACACAAACACATTGGCTGAAGGAACAGGTGATGAGGATACATTGGAAGTTCCTGAAACAATATTTAGCTGAATTGGAGACTCTGAACTGTAACAGGAGTCAGCAGGTATATTTATCACAGGATGGGCTTTACTTCCTGAGGCTGCTTGCTCCCTGATCTGTGTCAGCCTTCAGCCTGGCTAGTGTCAGTGACTGAGCTGGCAGGGGTGGGGATACCCACGTCAAGCCCCTTCACCTTGAGACTGACTGTGCCAATGTTTATTGCTTTTCTAAATATTCCGGAGGAGAAGTTAGCTAACTCCCAAAAATGAGCATGGGGATCGTGGTCGGTGAGTAATATGTGTCCATTCATTGTGTGACAGGGAGCACGTTACATTGCTACATACAGCCGCACTCTTCACATTGTTCATTGCATGCATGAGGAGGGAGGCCTGATACCACAAGTGGCCATGCGGTGCTACTTAATGCATCTCTTGAGGGGAGGTGCATTGTGACTTTAAGAAGTGGCGGGATAATTTGAAAACGGGATCTGAAACTTTGAGCGATGGCTGTAGATGTGGGACAGAGTGCACCGGGGAGGGGGCATGAGGACCCCCAGACACATGGCCAAAACACAATGAGAACAAGTCGTAGCCAAGATCAGTTTCTGGAACATAGCTTCAAGAATATGGTGGCAGTGGAGGAAAGAGTTTAATGATCTCACTTGAGTTGCCAAGATGAGTGAGTTTACCTTTCAATGGCATTTTCCACCAACGGCACCACTATCCTCATCCATTGCTTAATCCACTCTGCCCTCATCACCCACCAACCAACAATCTGTATCAACGGTGACTCAACCTCATGATTAATATCCTTCACCTCACCCTCACACATGTAATTGTAATAACCCCTACGTGGCCCACAGTGATACCCAGACTGATCTCCCCATGAGAATGGTGGAATATGAAATTCCCGCTTGTGGGCACAGACCCACCCAGCTGGAGCTAATAATTATCTCATATAAACTCCTGCCCAGACAGGGACCAGCATGTTGGTTAGCCCAATGGGTCTTATACTGTGTGTGTATTTACTGCCGTGGGCAGATTCTTATGACCATGAATAAACTGAACTATCGTTCGTCTTCCTGGTCTTTATAAGAACACTATTGCAAACCTTACACCCATCACTCACAGTTTACCCAGACTCGTGGTGATTCAACTCTGACAGCCACCTTGTCCTAACACATGGCAGGACACTCACTAACACACACATTTTTTCTTGCAGGAGAAGGTGGCTCACAGCAGCAGATGGCTGGAATTAACTGGAGCAGGAAGAGAATTCCTGCATGTTTTAATTCCGCAGAGAGGAGAGAGAATGCTGCCATCATGGGAAGGGACAATACCGAGGCCATGATCATGGGAGGGACAGAAGCAATTGACGATTGGGGTGTCAAGTCCAATCCTCCTTCAATCATCCCACTTCTCCCTCACCCCTCAATCCCTTCTCACCAAGAAGCGACAGAGAGTGTAAGGCCCGCACATCTTACTCTCTCCTCCCTTATCACCAAAACCTAAAAGTTGTCCTTTTTTAATTACAGATTCTCAAGAGGTGGAATTTGCCCGGGAAGTGGTGAAGGAGATTGTTGTTTGATTTGGAATTTGCAGCCACCAGCTCCGATCCTGAAACTGTGTCTTCCAAAGGATTGGAGAGAGGAGGGATTGACACATGGTGAGACACTGAGAACAAGTGTGCCCGATTCATGAGTGGGGCCTTGGGGTATAGGAATGACCTTCCCCTTTTCTCTTTTGTACATGCAGATTTCCACACATTACTTTGTGCACACACATCCTTATATAAACACACATGCATCAGTATAAACGCAGAACCACATAGATTTACTGCATACATGCACATCTATAGAAACTCTGACCTCCTGAAACATTAGTCTGTCCTTTCCCTTCACAGATTCAGACTGATTGCTGCATTATTGCTCAGTGCTTTTTTTCCCTGTTCTCTGCACTACTCCCTCCTGCGCATATGAACCAGTTCTCCAACGGAAGCAGCTCCACAATACACAGCCAGACTATCAACAGTGTTCCTGCAGAGACGTATCACCATCTGTTACCCCAGCTCCCTGTGGCCTGCACTGACTTATAGTGTCCTGCCTCACTGATTGTGTCCATGGCTCTGCATCTATATGTGTCTCTTTATCTCTTTCTGCCTCTGCCCCGTCTATCTGTGTGATTCTCCATTGCTGTGTATATCTCTGTATTTCGGAATCTATGCATGTCAATCTCTGTGTATCTCTTTATCTTTATTTGTCACTGAATCTATATGTGTCACTGAATCTGTATGTATCTCTGTCTTTGTACATGTCTCTGTGCGTGTCTGTGTTTTTAAAAAAAATTAATTTATGGGATGTGAGCGTCACTGGTTAGGTCAGCATTTATTACCCATCCCGACCTGCACTTCAGAAGGTGGTGGTGTGTTGCCTTCTTGAACCGCTGCAGTCCTTGAGGTGTAGGTACACCCACTGTGCCGTTAGGAAGTGAGTTCCAGGATTTTGACCCAGCAACAGTGAAGGAATAGCGGTATATTTTGAAGTACCATCAATTACCACGAGACGAGAATGGTGAAACAATCGAGGCTTTATTGCACAAGATGTTGTGCCTCCTGTAGCTGGAACCAGAATGGGAGCAGCGCAGGAGAGCACAGAGTTTTATACGCCGTCTGCTGGGAGGAGCCAGCAGGCAGGGATTTGCCGTAGTGCCTGTAATACACGGGCAGTGCCATAATACATACAATATATCACTAGTGGTGTCTACCACATTCACCCCCTGTTTAAAAAAAGAGTCCGGCTGGGGTGACAAAAACATTACAGATGAAGTCTGTCGGGGGCTTTGACCCTCCGCTGCGATCACCTCAGTCCTGGTGGTGATATGAGTGCCTGCGACTCCGGGAGCGTGTTGTCCTTGAACACGTCACCCCTGAGTGGAACCAGTGGGAGGACGGATCCTGCTGGGGTGGGGACAGCGGTGAGGTTCGCTGGAGGGAGGGTAGGTGGCGCAGGGGTGAATGAGGCAACTGGGGGGGGGGAGGAGCGGTGTCAGGTCGGGGATCGTGGGTGGGTACCCAGCGGGTGCCAGGTCCCAGAGGGAGACTGTGTCTTGGTGCCCATTGGGGGGTGTGCCACATAGGCGTACTGCGGGTTTTCATGTAGGAGGTGGACTTTCTCAACCAAGGGGTCTGATTTATGGCTCCACAGATGCTTCCAGAGGAGGACGGGCCCAGGAACTGTCAGCCATATTGGGAGCGAGACCCCGGAGGTGGACTTCCTAGGAAAGGCAAACACACTTTTATACGCCGCCTGCTGGGAGGAGCCAGCAGGCAGGGATTTACCGTAGTACTTGTAAAACATGGGCAGTGCCGTAATACATACAATATATCACTAGTGGTGTCTACCACAAATTTCCAAGTCAGGATGATGCGTGATTTGGAGGGGAACCTACAAGTGGTGGGGTTCCCAGGTATCTACTGCTCTTGTCTTTCTAGATGGTTGTGGTCGTGGGTATGGAAGCTGCTCTCTAAGGAAACTTGGTGAGTTACTGCAGTACCTGTGCTCATCACTACAAAAAAACTGGCAGCACGGTAGCACAAGTGGATAGCACTGTGGCTTCACAGCACCAGGGTCCCAGGTTTGATTCCCTGCTGGGTCACTGTCTGTGCGGAGTCTGCATGTTCTCCCCGTGTCTGCGTGGGTTACCTCCAGGTGCTCCAGGTTTCCTCCCACAGTCCAAAGACGTGCAGGTTAGGTGGATAGGCCAATAAATTGCCCTTTTGGCCAAAAGGGTTTAAGAGGGGTTATTGGGCTACGGGGAGAGGGTGGAAGTGAGGGCTTAAGTAGGTCGGTGTAGACTCGATGGGCCGAATGGCATCCTTCTGCACTGTATGTTATATGTTCTATGATTAACTCGACCCCACCTCGACCCTATGTTTTCATCCCATTTCATTTTATCTGTTATAAGAACATAAGAACTAGGAGCAGGAGTAGGCCATCTGTCCCCTCGAGCCTGCTCCACCATTCAATGAGATCATGACTGATCTTTTTTGGACTCAGCTCTACTTTCTGGCCTTCTTCGGCCTTTCCGGCCTTCAAAAAACTATCTATCTTTATCTTAAAAACATTTAATCAAGGAGCCTTAACTGCTTCACTGGGCAAGTAATTCCAGAGATTCACAACCCTTTGGGTGAAGAAGTTCCTCCCAAACTCAGTCCTAAATCTACTTCCCCTTATTTTGAGGCTATGCCCCCTAGTTCTGCTTTCACCCACCAGTGGAAACAACCTGCCCGCATCTATCCTATCTATTCCCTTCATAATTTTATACGTTTCTATAAGATCCCACCGCATACCTCACGGTAGTAGGGGCCTCACGGTAGCATGGTGGTTAGCATCAATGCTTCACAGCTCCAGGGTCCCAGATTCGATTCCCGGCTGGGTCACTGTCTGTGTGGAGTCTGCACGTCCTCCCCGTGTGTGCGTGGGTTTCCTCCGGGTGCTCCGGTTTCCTCCCACAGTCCAAAGATGTGCGGGTTAGGTGGATTGGCCATGCTAAAAGTGCCCGTAGTGTAAGGTTAATGGGGGGATTGTTGGGTTACGGGTATACGGGTTACGTGGGTTTAAGTGGGGTGATCATTGCTCGGCACAACATCGAGGGCCGACGGGCCTGTTCTGTGCTGTACTGTTCTATGTTCTACTTCTAAATTCCAACGAGTACAGTCCCAGTCTACTCAACCTCTCCTCATAATCCAACCCCTTCAGGTCTGGGATTAACCTAGTGAATCTCCTCTGCACACTCTACAGTGCCAGTGCGTCCTTTCTCAAGTAAGGAGACCAAAACTGAACACAATACTCCAGGCGTGGCCTCACGAACACCTTATACAATTGCAGCATAACCTCCCTAGTCTTAAACTCCATCCCTCTAGCAATGAAGGACAAAATTTCATTTGCCTTCTTAATCACCTGTTGCACCTGTAAACCAACTTTTTGCGACTCATGCACCCAGGTCTCTCTGCACAGAGGCAAGTTTTAATATTTTATCATTGAAATAATAATCCCTTTTGTTATTATTCCTACCAAAATCGATAACCTCACATTTGTCAACATTGTATTCCATCTGCCAGATCTGCCCATTCACTTAACCTATCCAAATCCCTCCGCCTCACTCTGTGGCCTCTGTATAGGCATCATCAGCCATGACCGCAACTGGTAACCCCTGTCGCCCAGCAACCACCCCCTCAGCCGGGGGAGGGGGGTCCCTCGAACATGCCGGGGATGTAAGACTGCGCCAACACGTATGAGTCATGTACTCTGACCGGGTACCGGGCGCAGACATAAGAACATAAGAACTAGCAGTAGGAGTAGGCCATCTGGCCCCTCGAGCCTGCTCCACCATTCAATGAGATCATGGCTGATCTTTTGTGGACTCAGCTCCACTTTCCGGCCCGAACACCATAACCCTTAATCCCTTTATTCTTCAAAAAACTATCTATCTTTACCTGAAAAACATTTAATGAAGGAGCCTCAACTGCTTCACTGGGCAAGGAGTTCCATAGATTCACAACCCTTTGGGTGAAGAAGTTCCTCCTAAACTCAGTCCTAAATCTACTTCTCCTTATTTTGAGGCTATGGCCCCTAGTTCTGCTTTCACCCGCCAGTGGAAACAATCTGCCTGCATCTATCCTATCTATTCCCTTCATAATTTTATATGTTTCTATAAGATCCCTCCTCATCCATTTAATTCCAATGAGTACAGTCCCAGTCTACCCAACCTCTCCTCGTAATCCAACCCCTTCAGCTCTGGGATTAACCTAGTGAATCTCCTCTGCACACCCTCCAGTGCCAGTACGTCCTTTCTCAAATAAGGAGACCAAAACTGAACACAATACTTCAGGTGTGGCCTCACAAACATCTCATACAAATGCAGCATAACCTCCCTAATCTTAAACTCTATCCCTCTACCAATGAAGAACAAAATTCCATTTGCCCTCTTAATCACCTGTTGCACCTGTAAACCAACTTTCTTTGACTCGTGCACTAGCACACCCAGGTCTCTCTGCACAGCAGCATGCTTTAATATTTAAGAATTTAAATAATAATCCCGTTTGCTGTTATTCCTACCAAAATGGATAACCTCACATTTGTCAACATTGTATTCCATCCGCCAGACCCGAGCCCATTCACTTAACCTATTCAAATCCCTCTGCAGACTTCCAGTATCCTCTGCACTTTTTGCTTTACCACTCATCTTAGTGTCGTCTGCAAACTTGGACACATTGCACTTGGTCCCCAACTCCAAATCATCTATGTAAATTGTGAACAACTATGGGCCCAACACTGAACCCTGAGGGATACCACTAGCTACTGATTGCCAACCAGAGAAACACTCATTAATCCCCACTCTGCTTTCTATTAATTAACTAATCCTCTATCCGTGCTACTACTTTACCCTTAATGCCATGCAACTTTATCTGATGCAGCAATCTTTTGTGTGGCACCTTGTCAAAAGCTTTCTGGAAATCTAGATATGCCACATCCATTGGTTCCCCGTTATCTACCGCTCTGGTAATGCCCTCAAAAAATTCCGCTAAATTAGTTAGACACGACCTGCCCTTTCTTAACCCATGCTGCGTCTGCCCAATGGGACAATTTCCATCCAGGTGCCTCGCTATTTCTTCTTTGATGATAGATTCCAACATCTTCCTTACTATCAAAGTTAAGCTAACTGCCTAGAATTACCCGCTTTCTGCCTCCCTCCTTTTTTAAACAGTGGTGTCACGTTTGCTCATTTCTAATCGGCTGGGACCACCCCAGAGTCGAGTGAATTTTGGGAAATTACTGTATTTGCAATTTCCCTAGCCATCTCTTTTAGCACTCTGGGATGCAAACCATCAGGGCCAGGAGACTTGTCTACCTTTAGCCCTTTTAGCTTGCCCATCACTACCTCCTTAGTGATAACAATCATCTCAAGGTCCTCACCTGTCATAGCCTCATTTCTATCCGTTACTGGTATGTTATTTGTGTCTTCCACTGTGAAGACCGACCCAAAAAACTTGTTCAGTTCCTCAGCCATTTCCTCATCTCCCATTATTAAATCTCCCTTCTCATCCTCTAAAGGACCAATATTTACCTTAGCCACTCTTTTTTGTTTTATATATTTGCAGAAACTTTTACTATCTGTTTTTATATTCTGAGCAAGTTTACTCTCATAATCTATCTTACTCTTCTTTATAGCTTTTTAATAGCTTTCTGTTGCCCCCTAAAGATTTCCCAGTCCTCTAGTCTCCCACTAATCTTTGCCACTTTGTGTGCTTTTTCCTTCAATTTGATACTCTCCCTTATTTCCTTAGATATCCACGGTTGATTTTCCTTCTTTCTACCGTCCTTCTTTTTTGTTGGTATAAACCTTTGCTGAGCACTGTGACAAATCGCTTGGAAGGTTCTCCACTGTTCCTCAACTGTTCCACCATAAAGACTTTGCTCCCATTCTACCTTAGCTAGTTCTCCTCTCATCCCATTGTAATCTCCTTTGTTTAAGCACAAAACACTAGTATTTGATTTTACCTTCTCACCCTCCATCTGTATTTTAAGTTCCACCATATTGTGATCGCTCCTTCCGAGAGGATCCCTAACTATGAGATTATTAATCAATCCTGTTTCATTACACAGGACCAGATCTAGGACCACTTGTTCCCTCGTAGGTTCCATTACATACTGTTCTCGAAAACAATCATGGGTACATTCTATAAACTCCTCCTCAAAGCTGCCTTGACCGACCTGATTAAACCAATCAACATATAGATTAAAATCCCCCATGATAACTGCTGTACCATTTCTACTATTTCTTTGTTTATTGCCTGCCCCACCGTAATGTTACTATTTGGTGGCCTATAGACTACCCTATCAATGACTTTTTCGCCTTTCCTGATTTCCACCCAAATGGATTCAACCTTATCCTCCATAGCACCGATGTCATCCCTTACTATTGCCCAGATGTCATTCTTAAATAACAGAGCTACACCACCTCCCTTACCATCCACTCTGTCCTTCCGAATGGTTTGATATCCTCGGATATTTAACTCCCAGTCATGACCATCCTTTAACCATGTTTCAGTAATGGTCACTAAATCATCGTCATTCACGATGATTTGCGCCATCAACTCATTTACCTTATTCCGAATACTACGAGCATTCAGGTAAAGTACACTTATGGCTTTTATACCTCTGTTTTGAATCTTAACACCTCGATCAGTAACCTCTCCTAAGTTATTTTTCCTCTTAACTTTTCTCCTAATTTCCCTTGTCGTTGATCCCATATCTTCATGTAACAACATGCCACATCGCTTACCATTTATGTTTTTACTTCCCGTTTTATTCCTTTTAGTATTACTGGGCCTATTCACTGAGCTTCCCTCAGTCACTGTACCTTGTACTGTCGCCCTTTTTGATTTTTGACTATGGCTTCTCTGCCTTACACTTTCTCCCTGACTGCCTTTTGCTTCTGTCCCTGTTTTTATACCCTCCGACTTCCTGCATCGTTTCCCATCCCCCTGCCACATTAGTTTAAACCCTCCCCAACAGCTCTTGCAAATTGGACACCAGTTCCAGTCCTGCCCGGGTGTAACCCATCCAGTTTGTACAGGTCCCACCTCCCCCAGAACAGGTCCCAATGCCCCAGGAATCTGAAACCCTCCCCCTGACACCATCCGTTCAACCACATATTCATCCTATATATCCTGTCATTTCTAATATGACTAGCATGTGGCACCGGTAGTAATCCTGAGATCACTATCTTCAAGGTCCGATTTCTTAACTTCCTTCCTAGCTCCCTGTATTCTGCTTTTAGGACCTCATCCTTTTTTTACCTATGTCGTTTGTACCGATGTCTACCACGGCCACTGGGTGTTCATGCCCCCCCCCCCCCCCTCCAGAATGTTGTGTACCCGCTCCGAGACATCCTTGACCCTAGCACCAGGGAGGCATCATACCATCTTGGAGTCTCGTTTGCAGCCACAGAAATGCCTATCTATTTCCCTTATTTGAATCCCCTATAACTATTGCGCTGTTACACTTATCACCCCTCCTCTCTGCAGCAGAACCAACCGTGGTGCCACAAGTTTGGCTGTTGCTGTTTTCCCCTGAGAGGCTATTCCCCTCAACAGTATCCAAAGCGGTATATCTGTTCCGCAGGGGAATGGCCACAGGAGATTCCTGCACTACCTGCCTCACTCTCTTGCTCTATCTGGTGGTCACCCATTCCCTTTCTGCCTGCGGAGTCTGAGCCTGCGGTGTGACCACCTCTCTATACGTGCTACCCACGATGCTTTTCGACTCGCGGATACTCCACAGTGTCTCCAGCCGCCGGCCCAGCTCTGAAACTCGAGTTTCCAGAATCTGTAACTGGAGACACTTCTTGCACACATGCTGACCCTGGGAACTGGAACTGTCCCCAGCCTGCCACATGGAGCAAGAGGAGCAGACCATGCCTTGGAGCTGTCCTGCCATGAATTTTTCCTTTAAATTAAACCTTTAAAATAAACTAAAGATGTTTTTGTGTCAGATTAAATCCAACCCCCGTGTACTATTTAATTAGCTTTATCCCTGAGTATTTATCTTGCTTGATCTTACAACAAATTAAATAGTGATTTAATTGAAATTTAAAAAGTTATTCAATTAAAATTTAAAAACTTATTTAAATCAACTTAAAAATAGTAATTTAAATCAACCCAAAATAGTTATTTAAGTGAGATTTAAAATATAAGAAATAGTAATTCAAATCAATTTAAACATCGTAATCTAAGTCAATTTTTTAAAAAATTGTAATTCAAATCAACTTAATGTGAATGTGTTTTGCCATTTCCTTCTTTCTTGCCTTTCCTTCCCCCCCCTCATCTTATCGCCCCTTTCCTTACCTTTTCTTCCCCTCCCCCCCCCCCCCCCCCACATTTACATCTGTCACAGTTTACCCTCTGATGTTACTTTCTCTGCTCTTTGGCTTTTCATATCTTTTGTTCTCTTGGTGACTGCCATTAGCACTCTTTCAGCTTTGTTTCTGTGGCTATTAGCACTCTGTTCCCTGGGTTTCTGTGGCTATTAGCACTCTGTTTCCTTGGTTTCTGTGGCTATTAGCACTCAGCTCCCTTGGTTTCTGTGGCTATTAACACCCTGATCCTTTGGTTTCTGTGGCTATTAGCACTCTGTTCCCTTGGTTTCTGTAGCTATTAGAACTCTGTTCTCTTGGTTTCTGTGGCGATGACTTATCTTTCATTCTCTCACTCCACAGTATAATTACTTCCCACTTTCTAAGTCTTTTAGCTTTAACAAACCGACATCTGGACTCGAAACGTTAGCTCTTTTCTCTCCCTCCAGATGCTGCCAGACCTGCTGAGATTTTCCAGCATTTTCTCTTTGGTTTCAGATTCCAGCATCCGCAGTAATTTGCTTTTATACAGGTGTTGGGGTTTGGTGCAGGGTGGAATGGGAGGGAAATGCATGCAGCTGGGTTTTTATTGCCCTCTGTGGGAGTGGGGATGCAAATGTGAGGAGTGAGGGACAAGAGTGATGCCAGGGAACAAAAGTGGTGGCTAACCCAAGGTGCCCTAAGGTCATCAAGTTTCTTGTGGCACTGTGTGCTAGTTTGTCTGGTGAGATTCACTGCACTGATCACCCTGGCCACCACCACCCAGACCTGGTTGATGACCACGGATGGTAGCCGTACCTTCACTGATCCTATGACCACCCTGGGGAAGAGGGTATCCCGCCTATCCTCCACCACATTCAACATTTGCTCAAGCTCCACGTCCAGGAAAGGTGGTGCTGATTTTCATGGTGCCATCTTCCTGGCTGGAATGAGAGCGTGTGGGGTGAGTGGTGTGCTTTGAAGCAGCTCCAGTTTTTCAATCTCTTTGGTGCCACTTTTGGTCTCAGCAAAACTGACACTTGCAGGAATGGGAACTGCACTAGATTCACATGGGTAGAATGGTGGCCTATTGGCATGCCCTGAATTTCTCCAGAAATTGTTGGCAGGATTTTCCGCTTGCCAACGCCGAAATTATGAAATACGATTGGGCGGAGAATGGCCTGCGACGCTAAAATCGCGGTTGGCGCCGGTTTGACACCAAAATCGGGATCTTCCGGCACCCCGAAAATGGTGTAAATGCGTCATTCGCAGCGCGGCACTTCAGTACCGTTGGCACATCATTAGTGGGCCTGACTCTCTATTCTCCAGGGCCTCCATGATTCACCGTTGCCGATGGGCCGAGTTCCCAACATGCGGTCCACTTATGGTCTCAGCCAGCAGTCGGGAACCCGGCATGGCGGCTGCAGACTGTGTCCAGTGTCGCCCCAGTCGGCAGGGAGCGGTGCTGCTGGCCGGGGCTTCCACAAGGGTTGGGGGGGGTGGTGGGGTGTGGCCAAGGGGTGGCCAGGGAGTGGCCAAGGGGGCAGTATTTGACAAGTTGGGTCCGGGCACGGCCGGTGCCATGTTTTACGGCGCGGCCGCTGGAGGTCATCGCCATGCGCATGCGTTGTCACAGAACCGGCCAATCTCCAGACGTTTATATCGTGGGAGACGGGAGTTTTACTCAGTGCGGCTGGTTTCCCTCACCGGTCATAGGATCAGTGAAGGTACGGCGCCAATTTTTCCATCGTAATATACCTTAATTCCCACGCCGGCGTCGGCACTTAGCCTCCAAAACGGTGAATCCAGCGCAGTGCCTTCAAGAGGAATGACTGGTAACGGAGAAGCTATTAGCTGTGAGGAGAGGTTGAATAAACTTGGTTTGTTCTCACTGGAATGAAGGAGGTTGAGGGGCGACCTGATAGAGGTCTACAAAATTATGAGGGGCATAGACAGAGTGGCTAGTCAGACTTTTTCCCAGGGTAGAGGGGTCAATTACTAGGGGGCATAGGTTAAAGTGCGAGGGGCAAGGTTTAGAGGAGATGTACGAGGCAAGTTTTTTACACAGAGGTTAGTGGGTACCTGGAACTCGTTGCCAGAAGAGGTGGTGGAAGCAGGGATGATAGTGACGTTTAAGGGGCATCTTGACAAATACATGAATCAGATGGGAACGGAGGGGTACGGAAATGTAGAAGATTTTAGTTTAGACGGGCAGCATGGTCGGCGCAGGCTTGGAGGGCCGAAGGGCCTGTTCCTGTGCTGTACTTTTCTTTGTTCTTTGGAAAACCAACTCAGTTCAGTCTCGGCGACAACACTTAATCACCCAGATGAAGAATTTCCCCCTATAACGCATCTGGCTGGCTGTGGTTGGGAAGTGGAAACAAACCATCAATCAGACCCTCCTGTTAAATTCTGATAGAACTGAGAGAAAACCCCATTTGTCCAGTTTCCTGAGTGCAAGTCTGTAACCCCCACCTCTCCATTCTGTCCTGCCCCCTCCCCAACTCTTACAAATATAGGGCCCAGAGTGTCATATATAGCTTTAAGTGGAATGCCAGGTCAGTCCAATACTCTAGATTCTCCATTACCAGTCCACCTGCTACCGCTGCTAGCGAGGACGGAGAATTTGATGCTCAGATAAATCTCCCGTTCCCTGCAGTGGGGCTGGAGAATCCCACCCCTTATTTCCTAGTTATTACTACTGGGAGCAGAGTTCAATGAGAGTGTTCTTGTCAGAATTATTTGATTGTGGTTCAGTCCCATTGCAGAACATGAGCACATAATCTAGGCTGACACTTCACTGCAATACTTGAAGGAATGCTGTATAATTTCAGGTGTGGACCCTGTGGTATTCTTTATGTTGCTTATTTAGGATGGTTGGCGTAGTGTTCCACAAAGACTACAGTATAGCTTTTACTTAAACAAAGCTGTACTTTTATTTACACTACTTAGCTGGGTTTCAACTCTTAGTACTTTAGAATGTAGAATTGATCAATAATATCTAACTAAATTCATCTACTGTTAATCTCACTACTGGTAGAGAGCAGCACGGTGGCGCAGTGGGTTAGCCCTGCTGCCTCACTGCGCCGAGGTCCCAGGTTCGATCCCGGTTCTGGGTCACTGTCTGTGTGGAGTTTGCACATTCTCCCCGTGTCTGCGTGGGTTTCACCCCCACAACCCAAAGATGTGCAGACTAGGTGGATTGGCCACGCTAAATTGCCCCTTAATTGGAAAAAATGAATTGGGCACCCTAAATTTTTTTTTTAAAATCTCACTACTGGTATAAACTGTAATCTAACCTTCTCACACTAACTGCTCTGATGACCTTACTCTGGCTGTCTCCTGCATTAACACCTTCCCTAAGGTCAAGCACCACTGCTTTATATAGTAGTATTTCCAGCTTCCTCTCGTGGCTATTCAAGGTACTACGTTAACCCTTGTAATGCTGATAGTTATGATACTGCCACAGACCCAGATATAGGCCCAAAACCATAGCTGTGAAGGACCCAGTTTTTTGAGGGACGAAATGTTCTCCTAAATCTTCATCTGACAGCTAGGATATGCACTCTTTGGCATATAGGTGTGGCCTGCAATGCCAAGGCCTTAAACTGGTCCATCATCACTAGCTCCTCAGAACCACTGTTCCCGCCAAGGGAATTAGTAACACAGGGTGGCACGGTGGCACAGTGGTTAGGACTGCTGCCTCACCGCCAGGGACCTGGGTTCAATTCCGACCTTGGGTGACTGTGTGGAGTTTGCACTTTTATAGAATCATAGAATTTACAGTACAGAAGGAGGCCATTCCGCTTATCGAGTCTACACCGGCCCCTGAAAGATCACCCTACCAAAGCCCACACCTCAACCCTAACCCATAACCTAGTAACCCCAGCTAACGTTTGGACGCTATGGGGAAATTTAGCGTGACAATCCACCTAACCCGCACATCTTTGGACTGTGGGAGGAAACCGGAGCACCCGGAGGAAGTCCACGCAGACACGGGGAGAACGTGCAGACTCCACAAAGACAGTGCCCAAGCCGGGAATCAAACCCAGGTACCTGACGCTGTGAAGCAACAGTGCTAACCACCATGCTACCGTGCGTCGGTGTCTGCGTGAGTTTCCTGCGGGTGTTCCGGCTTCTTCACATAGTCCAAAGATATGGTTAGCTGGATTGGCAGTGCTAAATTTCCCCTTTGTGTTCAAGGATGTAAAAGTTAGGTGGGATTATGGGGAGGGGGCAAGGGAATGGGTCTGGATGGGTGGACTTTCAGAAGGTCGGTGCAGACCCAATGGGCTGAATGGCCTCCTCCTGCTCTGTAGAGAGGGGGTTCTATGGTTCCAACACAAACACAATGGAACACATCCACAGGAGCAGAGGAACACACAAACCACCTATCACATGGGTAGTCAAGGGCTTTCAAAATGAATCCCATCACCAGCTGTAAATTTAAGTATCACTCTGACACTGCTTACACAAACTGAGTACAGTACAAACTCCATGGAGAGGCAGGACTGACAACACGGTCATAAACAGGGAGAAATTAAGTTACACTGAGAATGATGCAAATCAGCCAGATAAGATTAGCATTTAGCTGCAATGTAGGAAAGGAAATTCACCAAACAGTTCGTAATCAGTATGAGAGTAGTGACAAATATGGGTCTGCATCCTCTGTTCCAGGACTAAATGTCGAGGCCAGGGCAGAATTCGCAGAGTTGCACAACAGCAAAATTGGCAATGCAACAGGACTGATTCAGCAACTGCTAAGGGGCTAGCACCGGCACCAAGTGGAACACAATCGTTATCAATGTGAAATGGTGCCAGATTCACCGAGGTCGGGATTGGCACTCAGGAGGATCATTAGTTATACACACTTCACTCCCCACACACACCATCCCAGCCAACAAGATGCCAGCAAAACGAGCAGCACCAAAGTTTACAGATGCTGAACTGGAGACCTTGCTGGTCGCGGTGGGGGAGAGGCAGGCCACCCTGTACCCGGCCCAGGAAGGAGGCTGCCATCCGCTGCCGTTCAGCATGCCTGGGCGCAGTGGCAGAGGCGGTCAGCGCCAGGGGTAACACCGTCCAGACAGGACTGCAGTGTATGAAACAATTGCATGACCTCCTCAGGATGGCAAAGATGAGTAAGCAACACTGAGCCCCTGGCATCAACCCACGTCGCGCACACACACACACGTGACAACTGCCACCCACCCAGAGGGTGGCTGAAGCCCCACCCGCACCACATGCCGGCATCCATACTGGCCTCTATGGCCGGGTGCCCTGGCCACTGAGGCCACCAGCTATCCATCCCCTTTGCTGCATGTGTAGGACTGGCTAACACTGCCATTTTCTGTCCCCCCCCCCACTTAGGGCCCAGGATAGTGTCGCTGTCTCACAGGCAGCTATGTGCCAGAGGCACCTGGGCATAGCAGTGACGCTTCTGAGGATGACCTGGTCACAGCGGGCCATGGCTGAGTGTGTCGGCGGCATTGTCCAGGCGTTTGCCAACGTGCGCAGGCACAGAGAAAGGTGGCCCCATCCCAGAGGGAGATGGTGCAATCACTGGCTGATGTCGCACAGACCCAGAAGGTCTGTCACAGCGTGATGTGATGCAGTCCCAGACGAAGATGATCCACTGCCTGTGCTCCATGGCTGCGAACATGCAGACCCTGCTTGAGATCAGAGCGTGCCTCCAGGACTGGCAGCACCAGTGACAGGGATGCCTCAGGGGATAGCTCCCGTTGCACCACCATCCCATAGAGTAGCCCGGGCGCCATCGGCCACGCTGAGGGAGGAGAAGGAGGTGATGGAGCCCATGCCGATGACTCCTGCAGTGCAGGTCCCAGAACACTGCAGCACCGTGGACGCCCTGGTCTGTTCCTGGCGCATCTGGTGGGCAGCGGCACAATAGGACGGCACCAAGCCACCTGAGATACACAAGCAGCAGCCGGGCCTGGTCGCCCCAGAAGACAGCTTCCAAAGGGGATCCAGGTGGCCGGGCAGGAATCACAACAGGCCTTCTCACCTCCTAATGTACCATCTGGGATTCCACCTAGGAGTAACGTTAGGGCCCGTAAGTCCAGAAAGTTAGGCACCAGTTAAGTTGGCACAGATGTAGGGCACAGTATGGCGATAGGGGCTACGGCACGCATGTGTATATATTTGTTCACATTAAGCACCTGTTCGCACTGTAACAACCTGCCTCGGTGCTCTGACAGATGGGTGTGATGGGTGGGCTAGTCTGGGCTGACCAGTGAGGGAGGTGTGGCAGGGGGGCAATGAGCGGACGTTGTGGGTGGGGTGGACTGAGCCCACCCCTCCCCATCTCCCCCACCCCAGATGCTGAACCTGGTAGCAATCAGAGCCTTTTGAGCACGTTAGCCCTGGCGCATGAGTTGTGCGGCCTCCCATGCCTACCTGGGCGCGATGTGCTGTCCATCGTCGCTCTCCCCCGCATCCTCCTCGTTGGATGAGGCCTGGCATTCATCCTTCTCCTCCAGCATGTCGCCCCTCTGCTGTGCAATGTTGAGGAGGATGCAGCAGCTGCCACGCTGCAGACGACCCTTTCAGCATCATACTGGAGGGCCCCTCCAGAGTGGTCCTGACACCTGACCCGCGTCTTCAGGATGCCAAGCACCACTAGATCACACCCTGGTCGCTGTATGGGCATTGTTGTAACGGGTCTCCGTGTCGGTCTGTGGCCTTCGGATAGGTGTCATCAGCCAAGACTGCAGCGGATAACCCCTGTGACCCAGGAGCCAACCCCCCCAACCAGGGGGCACCTCGAAGGGGCCTGGAATTGCGAGTGTGCCAGGTTGAAGGCATGGTGCACAGTGCACGAGTATCGGACGCAGATTTGTATGATGCGCAGCTGATGGTCACATATCCTCTTTCGGTTTGTGTAGAGTGGTCTGTCATCTGCAGGTGCTCATCGTCGACCCGGGGCATGTCGACGATGGTAGACGCCCAGGTCAATTACTAGAGGGCATAGGTTTAAGGTGCGAGGGGCAAGGTTTAGAGGAGATGTACGAGGCAAGTTTTTTACACAGAGGGTAGTGGGTCCTGGAACTCGCTGCCGGAGGAGGTGGTGGAAGCAGAGACGATAGTGACATTTAAGGGGCATCTTGATAAATACATGAATAGGATGGGAATAGAGGGATACGGACCCAGGAAGTGTAGAAGATTGTAGTTTAGACAGGCAGCATGGTCGGCATGTGGTTGGAGGGCCGAAGGGCCTGTTCCTCCGCTGTACTTTTCTTTGTTCTTTGTTCTTTGTATCGTGGTGGGCACGGTCCACATTGAAATGGATGTATTGGGCTGCTTGGGAATATAGGGCCCCCCATGCCCGAGCTCTGTGGGATTCTGGACAGGTCCCCACTTGGCGCCTGGAAGGACCACATGACATAGGCGTTCATGGCGAAAGTCACCTTGGAGGCCACCAGGAGCAGAAATCCTCCCCCATTCTCCCATGGTGCCAGGTGTGCCATTATCTGGCAGATATGTCACACTGTCTCCCTGTTCATAGAATTCACATTGCTGAAGGAGGCCATTCGGCCCATTGAGTCTGCACTGGCCCTTGGAAAGAGTACCCTACCCAAGCCCACTCCTCCACCCTATCCCCGTAACCCCACTTAACCTTTTTGGACACCAAGGGCAATTTAGCATGGCCAATCCACCTAACCTGCACATCTTTGGACTGTGCGAGGAAGCCGGAGCATCCGGAGGAAACCCACGCAGACACGGGGAGAACATGCAGACTCCGCACAGACAGTGACCCAGCCGGGAATCGAACCTGGGATCCTGGAGCTGTAAAGCAACTGTGCTAACCACTATGCTACCGTGTTGCCCTTTAGAACATGATACAGGAGATCCAAAAGAGGCTGAAGGAGAAGGTGGAGGATCTGGAGAATCGCTCCAGAAGACAAAACCTGAGGATCCTGGCCCAAAGGCATAGAAGGTGTGGAGGCCAACACGTACATGGGCAAAATATTGGAGAAACTGATGGGCAGGGGGCCTTTGACCAGCCTCTGCTGGAGTCTTTGATGCCATGCTCAGTCCGGCAGGTCCTCGAATGACAGACGCTCCGGGTACACGAGAGGGCACATGTGGCGCCTCCTTTGCACCTCCTCCTCCTCGGCTTGTTGGGCGGCCAGCTCCCATCCTCAGAGGCTGCCTCCTATTCTGCTGCTGCAGCTTCCTCCCCCTCGAGCAGCTCCAACTCGTACAGCCGCAAGGCATCCCGCAAGGCTGCAGCGACTAGCAGAAAGGCCACCATTGCTTGTTGTATTCCGATATCCATTGTCTGCGGGGGGGTGAAAGGCCGGCATGTTAGTGTGGTGCCCAACCAGGTCCAACGGGTAATATGGTTGCCCCGGTTGGTACTACCCCCGCATATATCCCCCCCCCCCTCCACTCCCACATCTCCACACCCTGGGCCCCATCATTGCCCAGCACCGTAGGAGTCTCGGACCCTGGCTCCTGTCCCTGCTGCCTGGGGTACCATCGGCTGCCACTGCCCTTGACAACAGTACGCTCAACGGCACCCTTCCAGCGACCCCATTAGGCCTACAGTGAGCATTGTCCTTGGGTGGCCCACCCAATACCCCGCTGGTGGGTTGCGTCCGGGTGGGGTATTGCAGAGATGTAATGTGGGAGTGGAGGGTTGGGGGCACCCATCCAGCTCGTGTCCCTTTGCAGAACCAAGCCCAAGGTTATTTAAAATTAATTTCCGAGATGTGGGCATTGCTGGTTAGGCCAGCATTTATTGCCCATCCTAGTTGCCCTTAGAAGGTGGTGATGAGTTGCTTTCTTGAACCACTGGAGTCCATCAGGTGTAGGTACACTCACTCTGCTGTTAGGGAGGGATTGCCAGGATTTTGCACCAGTGACAGTGAAGGAACGGTGATATATTTCCAAGTCAGGATGGTGAGTGACTTGGAGGGGAACTCCAGATGGTGAGGTTGCCAGGTATCTGCTGCTTCTGGTCCTTCTAGATGGTAGTGGTCCTGGGTTTGGAAGGTGCCGTCTAAGGAACGTTGGTCAGTCACACATGGCTGCCACTGTTCATCGGTGGTGGAGGTTTTGTGGAAGGAAGGCAATCAAGCGGGGCTGCTTTGTCCTGAATGGTGTTGATCTTCTTGAGTGTTGTTGGAGCTGCACTCATCTGGGAAGTGGAGGGTATTCCATTACCCTCCTGACTTGTGCCTTGTAGATGATGGACATGCTTTGAAGGGTCAATAGGTGAGTTACTCGCTGTAGGATTCCTTGTCTTCAACCTGCCCTGGTAGCCACAGTATTAATGTGGTTCATCAAGTCCCGTTTCTGATCAATGGTAATCCCCAGGATGTTGATTGTGGGGGATTCAGCAATGGTAATGCTATTGAATGTCAAGAGGTGGAGGTTAGCCCCTCTCTTGTCAGAGATGGCCATTGTCTGGCACTTGTGTGGCATGAATGCAACTTGCCAGTTGTCAGCCCAAGCCTGGATATTGTCCAGGTCTTACTGCATTTGGACTCGGACTGCTTCATTATCTCAGGAGTCGCGAATGGTGCTGAACATTGTGCAGTTATCTGAAAACATCCTCACTTCTGTCCTTATTATGGAAGGAAGGTCATTGATAAAGCAGCTGAAGATGATTGGGCCCATGACACCACGCTGAGGAACTCCTGCAGTGATGTCCTGGAGCTGAGTGATTGACCTCTAACCACTACATTTTCCTTTGTGTCAGTTATGACTCCAACCAATGGAGAGTTTTTTCACTGATTCCCATTGACTCCAATTTAGTTAGGGCTCCTTGATGCCATACTCGGTCAAATGCTGCCTGATATCAAGGGCAGTCACTCTCACCTCACCTCTGGCATTCAGCGCTTTTGTCCATGTTTGAACCAAGGCTGTAATGAGGTCAGGAGCTAAGTGATCCTGGCAGAATCCATGAGCAGGTATTGCTGAAAAAGTGCCGCTTGAGAGCACTATTGATGACTCCTTCCATCGCTTTGCTGATGATGAAGAGTAGATTGATAGGACGGTAATTGGCTGGGTTGGATTTGTCCTGTTTCTTGTGTACAGGACACACCTGGGCAATTTTCCACATTTCCAGGTAGATGCCAGTGTTGTAGCTGTACTGGAACAGTTTGGCTAGGGGTGCGGCCAAGTTCTGTAGCACAAGTCTTCAGTACTGTTGCCGGAATATTGTCAGGGCCCATAGCCTTTGCAATCTCCAGTGCCTTCAGCTGTTTCTTGATATCATGTGGAGTGAAACATATTGGCTGAAAACTGAAATCTGTGATGCTGGGGACCTTCGGAGGAGACTGACATGGATCATTCACTCGATACTTCTGGCTGAAGATTGTTGCGAATGCCTCTGCCTTGTCTTTTGCACATATGTGCTGGGCTCCTCCATCATTCAGGATGAGTATATTTGTGGAGCCTTCTTCTCCATTGAGTTGGTTAATTGTCTGCCACCATTCATGGCTGGATGTGGCAAGACTGCAGAGCTTAGATCTGATGCGTTTGTTGTGAAATTGTTTAGCTCTATTACTTATGCTAGGTGGGTGGTCAGTGGGATACGCAGCAAGATGACTGCCTTGCAGGCCACAGCAATGGCGGTCCATGCCTGGGCACCACCCCAGTCCCATTGGGGGTCATCCCAGCCACACAGCCCGCTCCCCATCACCACCACCACCCCGCCTAGCCCTTGGAGGGCCACGCCCCCACCACAACCAGCCCGGCCCAGTGTCCGGCCTGGTGCCCACAGTCGCGCCTCTCCATGTCCTACCTCCTCTCTCTCCCTCATCGGCCATGACGCCAGTTTCACAATTCAGAATCCATAGACCACTTTGTCAGCAGATTGTAATGGGAGCGGCGTTTTCAGAATCCCAAAATGTATCATGGAGTTCAACCAACCTCTCCCTTTAATGTATTGTTGCTTTTGAAGCACACGGCTTGGTCTCCAGGTGTGGCATTACAATTATGGACATGTGGGTTTTTAAACACAAAATAATGTTTATTCCATGAATTCAACTTCACCTTTTTAAATAAACATTGGATCACTTAACACCCCTTACTTCAAAGATAACCCCTAAAATAATACAACACTAAATAATCCCTCAAAATGTTCCTTCAAATCTCCAAAAGACTTAACACCCTTAAACAGAAATACATCAGGTTAAAAACATTACTATTATGAGTTTAAGTCACCCAAATGATTCAGAGATAATCTTTTCTGGCAGATATCATCACAGATCCAGCTTACTGCAAACACAGACACACCCAAGCTCTTTTCCTCAAAACCGGATTTCTCCTTTCAAAACAGCTCACAGCAAACCAGCCAGGCACTTTTCAGCTGCTTTCTCAAACCTGAAACCTAAACAAGGCAAAATGGCTGAGCTAAAATCCCAGCTCCACCCACACTCTGACATCACTTCAGTAATATGAGCTGCTCTATTTCTTAAAGGTACATTGCTTAAACATCCATTTCTTAAAGGTACTCTCACATGACAAGATGCAGAGGAAAGTGTACATACTGTGATTTTCAAACGCAAAGTTAGCAGCCAGAATTGTTGAGTTGGTGATCGCTTCCACGCCCATGGAAACAGTCCCGAAAGATCTGCTCGACAAGCTCAAAACATATAGCATCAAGAGCTACTCCAGGATGCATGTCAGTCTGAAGAAATTCTCACAGCTCAATAAATTGTGCAGGCCCTAGTACCAGCCAATTACTGCAACACCCAAGTCCAGCAAAGCATGCGGAAGGTGTGGCCATCTGCCCGCACTCAGGAAATGTCCAGCTCTCCATCAATTCAGCAAAGCCTGGGATGGAAAGGGGCATTGGTGGCACCAGTGCACTAGAGCAAAGACTGCTGCAGCTACAAAGATCCAAACAGACCTCACACAACTGGTGTCTTCCAGCAATAAGAATAACTATCCTGTCAGAAAAATATACATGTGGTGACGAACAAACCGAAAAATGATGATGATGTGCACGATGAAGAGTGGTGAAGGCATGTTTCACACCCCCAATCTCGGGGTAACTGTTGAAAAAGGATGTACCTTTCCTGTGGAATGAGGATAACCGATGCCTCACTGATTCATTAGAACAGTCATTATCAGAAGCATTAACATTGCAATTTTATGATCCTCGGGAGACAACTACCTGGAGATAGATGCCTCATAGAAAAGGTCTGGGAATATGAATGCTACAAAAAAGCAAAAACAAAAAAGCATTTGCTTCAAAATCTCTGCCTGTAACACAATCTAACTACACTGCGGGTATGGTGGCACAGTGGTTAGCACTGCTGCCTCACAGCATTAAGGACCCAGGGTCAATTCCAGCTTTGGGTAACTGTGGAGTTCGCACTTTCTCCCGTGTCTGCATGGGTTGCCTCCGGGTACTCCAGTTTCCTCCCACAGTCCAAAGATGTGCAGGTTAGGTGACTTGGCCATACTGAATTGTCTCTGAGCGTCCCAGGATGTGGAGGTCAGGTAGGGTTACAGGCTTTAGGTGGGGGAGTGGGCCTAGGTAGAGTGCTCTTTCAGAGGGTCGCTGCAGACTCGATGGGCCGAATAGCCTCCTTCTGCACTATAGGGATTCTCTGATTCTATACTCCAACATTGAATGGAAAACAGTGGGACTCTCCGTTGCATCGGCAGCGCACCCACGACCATGTTTTTCCCGACGGCGTGGGGCACCCATAATGGAAACACCATTGGCCGGCTGGCAGGACAGAGAATTCCGCTGCGGTGAGGGTGCGCCGCACCAGCTTTTAATAATAATAATCTTTATTGTCACAAGTAGGCTTACATTAACACTGCAATTAAGTTACTGTTAAAAGTCCCTAGTCACCACACTGCGGTGCCTGTTCGGATACACAGAGGGGAAAGTTCAGAATGTCCATATTACCTAACAGCACGTCTTTCGAAACCCACACTGACACAGGGAGAACGTGCAGACTCCGCACAGACAGTGACCCAAGCTGAGAGTTGAACCTGGGACCCTGGATCTGTGATGCAACAGTACTAACCACTTTCTGGTGCGACGGGAAGAAAATCCCGGTCAGTCGTTTTAGTGTTTGGAATAATCTTTTTAACACCTATCGATCTGGCAAAAGATTTGTTGTAGAGTCTGATCACAAACCACTGGAGATAATTTCGTGAAAACTATTGGCCAGCGCACTGCCAAGATGGTAACGTCTCCTTATAAAGGTTTAAAGTTATGACTGTGAGATTAGATACAAGCCAGGTAACCCAACGGTCACATCAAATACACTTAACAGATTGCCTAACCCACTCAAAACAGAAGATATATTCTTAGATCTACAAGCTGTCTTGACATCGAATTTCAAGATGCTCTCTAAATTGATGTGAAACATTTTGTGCAATGCAAATGAAAGATTTTGCACCACAGATAATGCGGAAAACCATAATTGAAGGAAGGCTTGATCCAATTCAGCATGTCCAGAAAGACATGAGCCATTGGCCTTATCAGGATGAGCTCGGCATCTACCGGGGAATTATTTTTAAAGACAGGCATGTCATCATACCGGAAATGTAGCAATATGCATTTTTCAACAACTCATCACTTACATGTTGACATAGATTGGACGAGAAGACTGCCAAGAGAGACAGTCTATTGGTCGGATATGAACAATGACATTGAAGTTGTCGTCAAGTGTGAGGCATGTCAAGAGGATTTGCCAAGTCAACACAAAGAACCACTGACTCCACATGACGTTCCTGCTCACCCTTGGTCCAGAATCACATCCTCTTTCATGTCCATGGCACTGACCTCATCGTCATCATCGACTACTTTACCAAAGATCCCATTATTCAACAATTGCACAATATATCTAGCACAGCTGTCGCACACACTCTAAGTGCTATTTTCAGTTTATTTGGTGAGCCTAGAGAGATTATTAATGATAATAATCTGCAATTTATTTGCAAGCCGTTTTGTGTGCGAAGTGGAATATTGATCACAATGCATCTTCTCTTTGTCAATCCTGGTCTAATAGTTTAGCTCAATGAATGATTCACACAGTGAAATCCCTAATTCATAAATGTAGACAGACCAAGCATGATCTACACATTGCAATGTTACATCTGAGAGTGATATATTTGAGTGTAACTATCCCGTCGCTGGCAATGCACATTGGCAATTTACCTCCTTTGACCCATTCTACTTTCCCAGAAACTAGAGGACAACTTTTCAAGTTATAAGAGAAGGTGAGACACATGTATGGAAAAAGTTTACAGTTGGGACAGCAAGTTGGCATCAAAAATCCTACAGAAGCTACATAGCAACCAGCCAATGTGAAAAAGGATTTGTTCAGGTCCTATGAAGTTGTTACATGGATGGTGCGATGTAACTGAGGACAAATTAGATCCGTTCGAGCTCCTCAATCACCGTGCAGTCCTGTTGCGTTGAGGACAAGAAGTCAAATGAAACCAGAAACAACATCAAAGAGTGACAATCTCACAGATCACTGTGAGCAATTAAAGGAACCTCCAGACAAGGTCACCATTACAAGATCTGGATGTATCAGCAAATTACCTCTACACTTTAGAGGTCCATAGATTCATCTGTTCATTTAGACAACGGTGGCTCAACATGAACATGTATTGTAAATTGTTAAAATTCTTTGGAAGGGGGAATGTATCTTTAAAAAGAAAGGGGGATATTCTAATGTGCCTTTGAGGGATGAAATGTGTCATGTGATGCAGTCTTGGTTTCATGATTGCTTTGAGCGGAGCACACACGCATGGCTCTGATGCCTTCAAGATCTACGCCTATGCATAACTGCTCTCATGTGCCAAGTCTTGATAAGTGAACTCATAACATGTTTACCTAATCCCATATGAAGATCAGTGCCTTGAGGTTTGTACAGACGTGCACTCAAGGGTTTATATCATTATAAGGACATGGCAGTCTGTTGAGACAAATATAATATAACTGAGGAGTTCTGCCATTGTAGGGAACCTTGAGTGATGCAAAGGAAAGAGGAACTTATCAAACAAATAACTTACACCATTAATTATTCCATTGGCAAAACTGGACTGTTACTTTTTTCCGCATTACTCGTGCCAATAAGCTAATTATCGGAGCTCAAACCTGAACATTGAAGTATTTACATCACTACCACTTAGCTTGATCATTAATAATGCTGGTGACCTGGCAGTGAACTCAGTAACTGACTGAGCAGAGAGTCTGTTTGGAAATGTTTGTATCATTTACTAATTTAAAAAGCCAATTTGGCCGTGCTGCTCAGAACTGTAGATTTAATGTTCTCCATGACATTCTCATACAGAGGAACTGCTGAACTATCTGACACTGCAGCTGATGTTGATTCTGATGTAGATTCATAATCCATCATGTTGTTGTGAAAGTCTTCTCTGGTTTTCAAGAGCGTGCGACGATTTCTTCTTAAAACCACCCCATCCTCTGTCTGTACATTGTAGGAACGAGGTGCTACTTCTTCAAGTACAATGGCTTTTCTTGACCAATTACCTGAATCTTCCATTCTCACAGTGCCATCACTACTCAGAGATAGTAAAGTTCTTGGCACTCTATCATAGAACTGCTTTTGTTTCACTTTATTGTCTTGCATTTCCTGCAGTACCTCTGCATTCTCTTCCTTTTTTAAGTATGAAGGTGTGGTATGCAACCTTCTATTCATGAGCAACTCTGCTGGTGATCTACCATGTGACAATGGTGATGCTCTATAAATTAAAAGGGCAGCATGGCAGCACAGTGGTTATCACAGTTGCTTCACAGCTCCAGGGCCCCAGGTTCGGTTCCCGTCTTAAGTCACTGTCTGTGTGGAGTTTTTGCACTTTCGCCCCGTGTCTGCGTGGGTTTCCTCCAGGTGCTCCGGTTTCCTCCCGCAGTCCAAAGATGTGCAGGTTAGGTAGATTGGCCATGATAAATTGCCCTTAGTGTCCAAAACGGTTGGGTGGGGTTACTGGGTTACGGGGATAGGGTGGAGGTGTGGGCTTAAGTGGGGTCCTCTTTCCAAGGGCTGGTGCAGACTCGATGGGCCGAATGGCCTCCTTCTACACTGTAAATTCTATGATTCTATGATGAATAGTGTGAGATATGGATTAGATTAGCTGTACAATTGCTAAACAATATGTACTCCTTTTTTGGCTTTGCCTTTGGCTTTTGGGTACAGCGGACTTGACGTGATTGAAATCATAGTGACTACGAAGTGTTGCCACTCTTTCCTGCTAAAACAAGGACCGCTGTCACTCACGACGATGTCTATCAAAAATTGACTTGGTATGCAGTATTACATTGCTTGCCATTATGCTTGTCATTGTAGCCATTTTGGGATGGTTTGAAAAATAGACAATGATAATTAAATAATGTAATAATCCATAGCTACTTTATGCCATGGTGCTGTAGGTCAATCAGGTATTTGCATATGTTCTGTTGCTTGCTTGCAATGTTGCGTCTGACATGTGCCACAACAACTGACCATCCTGTCAATATCCTGGTTTATACCTGGCCAGTAAACAGAGTCATGAACTCTCCATTTACACTTTTTAATTCCGAGATGTCCTTCATGTATCCTCTTAAGTACATCCTTGCAAAGAGATTGAGGTACAACTATAGTGTTCAAACGAAGTACCACTCCATTAATGATACTGAGTTCAGGTCTTATATTGTAGAACTCCATACATTGACCTTTGGGCCAGTGTGAGTTCATCTTCCTCATCACCTATTGAAGAGTTTGCCCCTTCCTGGTTTCTTCCTGAATCTCATGTAGTTGCATATCTGATACTGATAATAGTGTGGAAATAAGATTGACATGCAGATCTACATCTGCAGCAATTGCACTCCTAATATTTTGTGATGGCACTCTCGATAATGCATCTGCTAAGAGCAAATATTGGCCTGTCATGTAAATGAGACTGAAGTTATAGCGTTGTAACTTCATCATCAGCCTCTGAATGCAGAGAGTTTTGGTTGAGATTCTTCTTGATGATGTTAACCAAAGGACGATGATCTGTCTCAACTGTGAAAGTTGGAAGCCCATACACATAATCTTGGAATTACTGGTTTTGGCATGTTGAGAATTGCTTAGATTTTGACCTTGTCGGGTTCAATGCCATGTGCTGAGAGCTTGCCACCTATGTATGTGAGCTTGGTTACTCCAAATTGGCAATTTTGCTTGTTGAGTTTCAGCCCATCTCTCCTGATGCTTGTTGGAACTCGAAGCAACCTCATATTGTGCTATTCTATGGTGGAGCCCCAAATGATGATATCATCCACGTACACACATACACCTTTGATGTCTTCGGTTATGTGCTCCATGGCATGGTGAAAAATTTCTGATGTCAAAATAATGTCAAATGGTATTATCAGAAAGCAATACTGTCCAAATGGCATGTTAAAAGTGCAGTACTATGGACTTTGTTCCTCTAGCTTTATCTGCCAGAAACCTTGAGATGCTTCAAGTTTCATAAAGAATTGTGCAACAGCCATCTCAGATGTGATTTAGTCACGCTTTGGTATTGGTAATGTTCTCTTTTGATATTCTCGTTAAGATTTTTGGGAACCATAGATATGCGAATATCGGCATTCTTTTACTTTACACAACCATGGCATGTACGCAATCGGTAGGCTCTTCTATCTTTCTGATTACTTTTAATTCTGTCATTCTGTCTCGATCCTTTTGAGGCAATCCAGAAAAGGTGCAGGTAGTCTTCTTGGTGCATGTTTGACAGGTTTTGCATCCTCTTTGAGCTGTATCTTGTTGGTGAATGTTAGTGCACCAAAACCTGTGCTAATTTGCTGATAATGTTGTCAGAATCGTTGGAGTGTTGATCCAATTCTTTGTGGATGCTATATACCAACTACGCTAGACTTAATTCATCACAGGACTGATCACTTAACAATGAATCCAAGTCCTCAGATGAAGTACAGAATGGGACGGAATAAACTGTGTTCTTCACCACCACACTCAGGTCACAAGCACCATAACATTTAATGCTTTAACCATTATAATCTCTCAGAGATATTTTGTGATTTCTTCTAATGAGATGAATTTTTCAATTTTGAAATCAGTCATGCTGATTAAATTGGCTTTGGCACCAGTGTCTAACTTCATTTGGACTACTGTTCACTTCAAGTGTTAGCAGCCATTTGTCCTCATCAACGGCATTTATTTTAAATGGAGCATCAGTTTGCATTTTTTTAACTGCTGAAGAATTTTTTGATGTCTCCAAAAATTTATTCTTCTCTGTTATTACTCCAAGAAATGATGATATTTCATCACTGGCAACCATGGGCTGGATTCTCCGCAGCCCCGCACTGAAATCGCGTTTGGCGCAAGGCAGAGAATCGAAGTTCCCGACCGAATCAGGCCCGGCACCGCTCCGGCGATTCTTCGCGAATTACTTCACACGGCTGGGTGGGCCATTGCCAGAGGCCCTCCCAGCGATACTCCGCTCTTGACCAGAACTAATGTGCTTTGGCTGGTCAGGACATTCGCGCGGCGGCTGCGGACTCAGCCTTATGGACAACTGGGGCAGCGATCGGGCAGGTCCGATAGCGCCACGCAGTCGATCGGGGGAACCTACATTGTCGGTGTTGCTCTGGCTGCTGATACAAGGCCCTGCATTTCCAGCTGCAGATCCGCGCATGCGCTCGGCGACCGCATGCGGCGCCGGCCCCGCGCGACATGGCGGACCCTCACGACGGGCTGGCGCCAAAGAAGTAGGCCCTGCAGATCGCGTGCGCCCACCAATCGGTGGCCCCCGATCGCGGGCCTAGCCATCATGGAGGCTACCTCCTCCCCACCAGTGACAGACCCCCCGCCACCCACCAGGATGGCCAATGCAGCCGCGACCCGAGCTCCCGCTGGGTGGAACCATACGCAAACCATGCCAGTGGGAATTCGGACAAATCGCTGTGGGGGCCTCTTTCAACGGCCCCGACGGGATCCACATCGACCACGCACACGCGCGCGACTGGCGGCAATTCTCCAGTTGCCGGAGAATCGCGGGAAGGTGTTGCGGGTCCGACGCCCCATTCTCCGCCCCTGCGCCGGACGCGATGCGGTGCTGAGGCTCAGAGAATCCCGCCCCACATATTTTACACATAAATACTTTGTCCTGATCTTTAATCTGTTTGTTGTTGGGCGAGTGGCTGCAGAATCTTTCATGCCTTTTTTCGGAAGTTCCCTGCCTTTTTGAAAAAAGGCCAGCAACCGGAGTGCTTTCCTCCAAGAAGACACCGCAATTAATCAGAAATGTGTGCTAGCTTCCAAGCCTGACAAATCTTAATTGTTTGTTCCAAAGACAGCTCCGATTCCCTTAGCAACCATTCCCTCAGCTTATTTTCATTCAGACCAAATACAATCTGGTCCCGAATCATGGAATATTCCACTTCAGAAAAATTATGGGTGCGATTCTCCGCTCCCCACGCCGGGTGGGAGAATCGCGGGAGGGTTGGGCGCCTCACGACACGCCGCCCTGCCAACCCCCGCGATTCTCCCACCCCCGGCTCGGGGAATCACTGCTCGCCGTTTTTCACGGCGATTCTCCGGCCCGGATGGGCCGAGCGGGCTGACGTTCCCGATCTGTTCACGACGGCGGCAACCACACCCGGCCGCTGCCGTCGTGAACATGGCGCCAAAGGTTCGTTTGTGGCTTGTGGGGGGCGAAGAGGGAAGTTAGCACCATGGCCGTGCTCGGGAGTGGACTGGTCCACGATCGGTGCCCACTGATCGTCGGGCCGGCATCTCCAAGGGACGCACTCTTTCCCCTCCGCCGCCCCGCAAGATCAAGCCGCCACATCTTGCGGGGCAGCGGAGAGGAAGACGGCAACCGCGCATGCGCGGCTGACGTCATTTACGGAACGCCGCTCCTAGGCCGCGGGGGGGGGGGGGTGAATAGGGTGCGAGGAGCAGCCTCCGAGGCCATCATAAAACTCGGCCGAGTTTATGACGGCCTTCCCGACACCGCGCGGGAGCAGAGAATCGCGGCCTAAAGGTGTTAGCTTTTAACTTTAAATCAGTGATGAAATGATCTGTGGACTCTTCTGTAAACATGGTCTAAACACATAGCGTTCACAAATTTCACTCTTTCTGGGGTACAATGTTCACAAATCTTCAAATTACTTTGTTACATTTTTTACTATCTTCATTGTTTGCAAAGTTGAAAGTATTAAACACAGCAATTGCTTTGGGCCCTACCGCTGTTAGGAGCATTGCTACCTTACACAAATCAGATTGATCTCTTAAATTTACTGCAGTAAGAAACAGATTAAATTGCTGTTTAAACACACGCTAGTTGCTTTCCACGTTACCATGAAATCTGAGACTCATTGGTGGCTTCAACGACTCCATGTGGTTCATCCTTGCAGTCTGCAAAATCTTCAAATCTCTGTGGACCTCGTGGCAGCCTTCACTCAATGATGTGATCGTTTTTTCTCAGTGTTTAATACCACCCGACGCCTGGTACCATGTAATGTTGTTGTCGGATGGCATGATTTATATTACAAGAACTCAGGTATACTGATATAGCCTGTGGTTACGCAATGGGGTTGACGTCAATGTGGGCCACAGCCCCTCTTATGGTGCCGAATGCCTCCTGGAACACAGATGGGAACCATGCCCGGAATCCTTCAAGGCCATGCGGGCAAAACCTTTGTCGGTCCAAATGGAGGTGGCGCAACCAGTCCCGCTGCCATGGACGACTACCTAAGGTAAATTCACCATTTGCTGCCCGTACTCGACCGGGACCATTGAGGTACCCACAATCGTCAGTGGTTGGTGTCATGGATTCCACATACAACTCAATCTCGCAAGAACCCATTGAGTGCAGCGCCAGACTCACATGTTTCAGCTAATTTTCTGAGGTAGGCCAGGAAATCGCTGGCCTGAGCCTGGGCAGATGTGTGAAAACGGAAGTGCCAAATGATCACCAGTGGCTTTCGGTCAAAGTGTTCCCCTACCAGGGCCACTAAAGCAGTGAATGACTGAGTATCCGGTGAGTCCAGATGAGTGAGGCTACTGATGAGGCTGTAATGGGCTCTGTAAACCACCAATAGCACTTGCGTTTGCCGTTCATCTCCGGGTATCCAGTTAGTCCGCAAAAATAACTTCATGCATTCCATATATTGCGCCAGTCATTGATACTTGCCTAACACGGTCTGAGTTTTCCAATGTGCGGTATATCGGCTTGGTCACGGTCTGTGCCAGGTCTGCACATTCTCCCTGTGCCTGCATGGGTTTCCTCCAGTTGCTCCGGTTTCCTCCCACAAGTCCCGAAAGATGTCATTGTTTGGTAAATTGGACATTGTAAAGTGTACCTGAACAGGCGCCGGAGTGTGGCGATGAGGGGATTTTCACAGTAACATCATTGCAGAGTTAATGGAAGCCTACTTGTGACACTAAGAAAGGTTAAGACAAAGTGGTTCCGGTGCATAGCACTTGGCGTTGATAGCAGCTCCACTTTATCCTCATTGCCAATGTAGAATCTGCCAGAGTAGCATGCATGTACTAGCAGTTAGAAAACAATGCACACGATTCTCCCACCACGTTGGGCTCTCGTTTGAGCGCAAAGTGGCTGGAAAATACCAGGAAAGGCTTCCAGCCAGCCTCACGACAGGCTCCGCACCTCCGAGATTCTCCGGAGTCCAGCGAGACGTCGGAGGCGGAACCCCGCCCCAAATTGGCGGAACCGAATGGCATCGCAGAAGTAGGTCGTAAACCTACTTACGACCTACCTGCGCAAGATCCACCGACCTCCCGCGATTTTCCAGCCTCCTCAGGGAGGTTGCAGCCGGATGGCGATCAGTGCTGGTCCACGCAAATGTGGACCGGGCAGAACAGCACCTGGGGGTCTCCCAGTACATCTGAGGACACAGGGTGATCAGGTTAAATGCAGGATGGCTCCCTCCCTCTTCCCGTGGGATGTAGGTACCTTGACACTGCCACCCTGGCACCACCAAGGTACCTGGATGGCACTGCCAAGCTAGCAGCACTTCTTGGGTGCTAGCACGGCAGTGCAAGGGTGCCCAAGTCCCAGGGTGGCACTGCCAAGAGTCAGAGGCAAGGAATGCCGTTCCCATGAAATGAGGGTGGAGGGGGTGTTTGGAGGGTGGGGGAGTGCATGGCAGGTAAGAAAGGGCCTCTGGGAAGTTGGGGTGGTAATAGGTGGAGATCCTAGAAGGGAGGGGGTGTTGTAAGGGGACTTGGGGGAACTGGAGAGGGAGGACCACCAGGGACCCTATAGTAGGGTGTCCTCACCTAGGGGTGTATGGGGCAGTGTCCATGTGTGTGGGGGGTGACAATGCCCATGAGTGGGGGTGTGGGGGACCCACAATGTCACTCAGTGATCGGGGCACCTTTCAACATGATGGCCCAATCTCCGAGTTCAGCTCCCCAGTGCTAAAAGAAATTCTAAGTGTGAGTTAAACCAGTGAGAAATTCCCCAGGGCCAAAAAAGTGATTAAGTGTCATTGAATAGCAGTGGGGAACTCGCCGGCAGAGCTGACGGGAAAATCCCTGAGAAACCCGACATAAATTAACGTTTTGGGAGAATCACGCCCAATAACAAAGTTTATTTGATATACAATAAGGCTCCATCCTCAACCTGCATCCAGGTCATGGTTTATATACAGATGAGGGTTCCTCTAGTGAAGGGGAACCCCTGCCCCAATTACCGGACCAGTTCAGATTCCATGGCATCATGGGGAATTGGATTGTCCTTATACTGTGACCTCCGTGGGCGTTATAACAAAACCATCTCTTTCCCCAAACTCTTGGTCATCTCCTCTTCCGCTTCATTATGTTTCATGTTTCTATGAAACTCAGGATATTTTTCTATTTTAAGAGCCGTGGATGGTTGCATATTGTTGTCAAGTACTTTAGCATGTCCTGTGGCCAGTTTTTATATTCTTTCATGCAACTGACCCAGTACAAAGAATGAACATGAGTCAATGCTATTGGCAGTTGTGACTGCGCGAGGTGGTTGTTCTGTTTGGTAGTGGCAGGTGGAGACGATAGTCTCCTCATAGAACATAGAACAGTACAGCACAGAACAGGCCCTTCGGCCCTCGATGTTGTGCCGAACAATGATCACCCCACTTAAACCCACGTAACCCGTATACCCGTAACCCAACAATCCCCCCATCATTAACCTTACACTACGGGCAATTTAGCATGGCCTATCCACCTAACCCGCACATCTTTGGACTGTGGGAGGAAACCGGAGCACCCGGAGGAAACCCACGCACACACGGGGAGGACGTGCAGACTCCACACTGACAGTGACCCAGCCGGGAATCGAACCTGGGACCCTGGAGCTGTGAAGCATTGATGCTAACCACCATGCTACCGTGAGGCCATGGAGTCATCTCTCTGACTCCATGGTCTGGGCCTTATTTTAGTGCCATCTCTTTGTGTCTCCCATTCATTTAATTCTATGTACATTCTGAGTCACCGCTCAAGTACCATTTTGTTTCTAATAACTCATGTAAGTGGCTCTGGTCAATGAAAGTTCCATGTTGAGCAATATTACCAACAACATTGCTCTGTAAACTGCAAAACCCATCATCAACAATCAAATGTCATCACTAGCAAAAACACATGCTGACATTGCAATTGAAGGCTCGTCTCAATCAGCACCTTATAGCTACAGCACATCATCTCCCTCCAGTATCTGTGCTATAAATGGCCCTTCATGCAATTCAGTTTCCAGCCAAGCACTACGGGGTGTTTCTGCTGATTTATGGTTTGTTTGCTATGGTGATACTTCATTCCTGGATCAGTGTTGCTGGGTCTCCATCTGTCTGCTAATAATATTCAGGGCCTGGCCGCTCTGATTGTTGCATTATTGTGGATTCCCATATTATATTTATCAGGATATTGACATAGCCTGAGATTTACACTGGGACTAAAAGATCGAATGGTTACAGATAATCCAGTATTCTGGATCAAATCTGTTGTACATCTCATGACGGCAATGCAATAGAGGGCCAGACAGGATTGTGGATGGCTGCTGATGGACTGTGTAGGGCTGGCCACAACCCAGAGTGAAAAATAAACAGTAAAAAAGAAGAAATAAGAATACTGGTTCCAACTGGTCGCGTGTATCCTAAAATGGATCAGTAAAAACTGGGAGGAAAGAATAATGGTCTGAACTATCTAGGATACACAGGAGACAAACAGGCAACAACGAGAATGTTGAAGAAAAAAACTATACATAGGAGCAAGGGTAACACATTTATCCACTTGAGACTGTTTCACCATTCAATGAGAAAGAACCTGGCAGACCTGCTCTAACTCTTTTGCCCCATAACCCTTAAAATCTCCGATTAACATATCAATCTGTTTTACTAGCAGCACCTATCTCTCTGAATTATCCTTTCTTCTGGCGAAAATAATTCCAAACTTCCTTTCAGTGTAGCAGTGTTCCTGAATTTTACTGCTGTGGTGGTACCAGAAAATAGAACATAGAACATATAGTACAGGAGGCCATTCAGCCCATCGAGTCTGCACCGATCCACTTAAGCCGTCAATTCCACCCTTTCCCAGAACCCAATAACCCCTCCTCACCTTTTTAATCATTTAGGGCAATTTATCATGGCCAATCCACTTAACCCGCACATCTTTGGACTGTGGGAGGAAATCGGAGCACCCGGAGGAAACCCACGCAGACACGGGGAGAACGTACAGACTCTGCACAGACAGTGACTCAGCGGAGAATCGAACCTGGGACCCTGGTGCTGTGAAGCCACAGTACTATCCACTTGTGCTACCGTGCTGCCCTCAGTGTAAAATTTCACAGTATGTCTCCCATTCCGAGATTCCTCAACCGGCAAAAATAGTGTCCCTCTATCTATCCTATACATTCCCTGAATAACTTGGAAATTTCAAACAAATTAAACCTTAAACTTCTAAATTCCAGGGAATACAACAGTAGTTTCTATAGTCTTTTATAATTTAACTCCTGTATTCCAGGTATCTTTCTGAATATATCTCCCTTCAAGGCCATTCAGTTAATTTGTTACCAGGTCAATAATTCCCATTCCAGAGAATTCAAGGTAGTGCCCGGTGAAGGCCTATTCACCACATTCAACATGGACCGTGCTCATATGGAAGCTTCTGGAACTGTCATTTTAATTTTAAATTCATACTAGCTAAGGTGACTGCCAGGGCCGGCCCAAGGCACCGGCAACTCGGGCAGTCGCCCGGGGCGCCATGTGCTAGGGGGCGCCAGAGACTCGGGGCCCCCTAGGGGGCGCATGCACAGTTGGGCCCGTGCCAACCAGCGCATGCGCGGTGGCCGCCCTCCCCCAGGGCGGCCCCCTCCGCCCCCCCCCTCCGCCCCCCCCTCCGGCCGCCCCCCCTCCGTCCGCCCTCCCCTCGGCCCCGCCCCCGCCCCCCCCGCCTCGGGCCCGCCCCCCCCGCCTCGGGCCCGCCCCCCCCGCCTCGGGACCGCCCCCCCCTCGGGCCCGCCCCCCCCCCCGCCTTGGCCCCCCCTGCCCCCCCGCCCCGCCTTGGCCCCGCCCCGCCCCCCTCGGGTGTTTGCATTTCACTCCAAACTCCGAATCAATGGAGTTCTCAGGCAGAATTGTAAGGATGGAGCGTAATCGGCGGCAGCCACACAGGGGCTGGATTCTACGTTTGCGGACGGCGAAATCGGGAAATGCAATCGGGCGGAGAATAGGTTCTGACGCCAAAATCGAGCTAGACACTGGTTTGACGCCAAATCAGGATACTCCAGCCCCCCAAAAAACAATATAATCGCGGCACGCAGCCTGAAAGTACAGGAGGCATATAATTAGTGGGCCTTACGACTGATTCTCCGGGGCCTCAGCGATTCATCGCCTCGGATGGGCCGATTTCCCAACGGCATGTTTCTAATGTGCTTTAAAATTCATGAACCTGGCGTGCTGGCTGTGACGGCAGAGAGAGGAGGTAGGAGGTGGCGTGGGGTGACTGTGGGCCTCTGGATCGGACCCCGCCCCTGAGTGCACGCAGTGACAACGGCTGTATGGATGGGCACCCCCCCCCCCCCTCGCCAAACTGGCAGCCACTCACCCAGCGCCACACCGGCGGCGGCCCCCACCAGATGAGCATGCTGCACGTCTGCGCCCGGTACCCAGCATCCGGGCAGTGTGCATGACTTGTTCGTACTGGCGCAATCATTAATCCCCGGCATGTTTGAGGGACAACCCCCCCCCCGCCACCCGGCTGTGGGGCAGATGCTGGGCAACAGGCTGATGACGCCTATACTGAGGCCACAGGCCGACGTGGAGACCCGCTACAACAATGCCCATACAGTGACCAGGGGTTTGGTCGAGAGGTGCTTCGGGGTCCTGAAGATGCGCTTCAGGTGCCTGGACATCTCTGGGTGGGCCCTCCAGTATGAGGCCAGGAGTGTCGCCTGCATCGTGGCTGTCTGCTGCATCCTCCACAACGCGCAGGGGAGGGGCGATGTGCTGGACGAGGATGAGGAGGAAGGGCAAGCCTTGTCCGACAAGGACAATGAGAGGGAAGAGGACAATGAGCGGGACATGGGGCCTGGGCAGGCATGGGGAATCGCACAAAGATACCGCCAAGGACAGTGCACACGGGGCGCACTCGTTGCGACACGGTTCACAATCTAGGGGGGTCGCTGGCCAGGGGCAAGGTCACCACCATAGCACACTCCCTCACCTCCCACACCACCGAACACCCCCACCTCCCACACCTCCAAACCACCCACATGCAGACCCCCTCCGTTACACATGCCTGCGGCACTACGAGCTGGGGGCACTGGGTTGCCAGTGACAGCGAGTCTGGTCCATGGGATGGAGGATGATGACAGCCCGCTCTGCGATGAGCTCCATGCTCCACATCATTTGACAATGTCTGACTCCTCCCCGCAGTCGCACATTCCACCTGGGTGATCCCTGCATTCGAGCTGGCCGGTCCATAACACGGTTCCTGGGGAGGGGGTGCTGGGGACGGTCGTTGCGGGGGATTGGGGGGGGGTAACATGGTCTGCCCACTGGGCCTTCACTTGTCGCCCACCCCCACTGGCCAGCACTGACCGCCTCACCCCACACCCATCAGACAGAGCACAGAGGCAGGTTTCAACGGTGTTCACAGGTATTTTATGTGAAGAGGTATATACAGTCTGTACCCTAACCCCTATAACTAAACCGTGCCTCTTAACTGGTGTCTAACTTTCTGGCCTATGGGCCCTAACACTACACCTAGGAGGTTCCCCACACGGTACAGCAGAAGTGGAGGAGGATTGCTGTGACTCCTGCCCTGCGATAAGGGCGCACGTCTCCTGGGGCAGCCCGGCCTGGATGGGCCCAGCTGCTGCTCAGGCATCCCAGGTGGTGTGGTTCTGCGCACTGCCCACCAGATGCACCAGGGACAGGAGCGGGGGGGAAGTCCGAGGTGCTGCGGTGTTCCAGCACCACCCCTGTGGGGGTCACCGGCACAGGGTGGGGGGGGGGGAGGGATGGGTGAGTGTCACAGAGCTCCAATGCCCAGGGAAGGGAGGGTGCCCCAAATCTGAGGGGGCCTTCAGAATAAGGTATCCATGCCCCCCATTCCTGCCCAAAACGGGAAAAAATGTAAATGTCATTTTACCACCATCTCCACACCTGTTCCAGCTAGCAACAAAATTGAGACAGGGCGGGATAAGGTGATTAAGTGGCCATTAAGAGCCTTAATAGGTGAATGGTTCCCCGCCCCAGACCCTGCCTGCAAGCGTGAAATTGCGTCTGGTTTTGGGCAGGTGGGTCCCTGGGGAGAATCACGTCCATTCATTTTTACACTCATAGAACATAGAACAGTACAGCACAGAACAGGCCCTTCGGCCCTCGATGTTGTGCCGAGCAATGATCACCCTACTCAAACCCACGTATCCACCCTATACCCGTAACCCAACAACCCCCCCCCCCCCCTTAACCTTACTTTTTAGGACACTACGGGCAATTTATCATGGCCAATCCACCTAACCCGCACATCTTTGGACTGTGGGAGGAAACCGGAGCACCCGGAGGAAACCCACGCACACACGGGGAGGACGTACAGACTCCGCACAGACAGTGACCCAGCCAGGAATCGAACCTGGGACCCTGGAGCTGTGAAGCATTTATGCTAACCACCATGTTACCGTGCTGCCCCTACCTCCCTGGCTCAGAAACCGCTTTGTGGGGAGTATAAAATTCTGTACCTAGATTCCATTGGCAGGATTTTCCAGCCCTGGCCTCCGGAAGAATCTTCCGGTTCCACCAAATGTGATCCCCCGCAGCAGTTACCCCAGCAATATAAATACTGTGGCTACAAGACAGGTCAGAGGAATGTTGCGGCGAGTAACTCACCTCCTGACTCCCCAAAACCTGTCCGCCATCCACAAGGCACAAGTCAGGAGTTTGATGGAATACTCTCCAATTGCTTGGATGAGTGCAGCTCCAACAACACTCAAGAAGCTCAACACTGTGATGATATGCATAAGCAATCATTTAAGTATTAATGTACACATAGAACATAGAACATACAGTGCAGAAGGAGGCCATTCGACCCATCGAGTCTGCACCGACCCACTTAAGCCCTCACTTCCACCCTACGCCCGAAACCCAATAACCCCTCCTCACCTTTTTGGACACGAGGGGCAATTTAGCATGGCCAATCCACCTAACCTGTACATCTTTGGACTGTGGGAGGAAATCGGAGCACCCGGAGGAAACCCACACAGATACGGGGAGAATGGGCAGACTCTGCACAGACAGTGACCCAGTGTGGAAGCGTACCTGGGACCCTGACGCTGTGAAGCCACAGTGCTAGCCACTTGTGCTACCGTGCTGCCCTCAACCTCCAACCAGCAGGTGGCTTTAGAGGACAACCACCTAACTCTGTACCTCAAAGTGTTTGGAGATAGTCGCCATAGTGGATAGTCATATTTGTAATAGATCTTGGATAATTTATAGTAGAAAGTAATTTTTGATAATTCACTTTGTTTATCTAACCCACGTATTTATTTAATAATAAACATTTACCTTGTCAAAGAACTAGATGTTCTCTAGTGCATGATTCCTATCGGCCAAGCAACAGAACGTAACAAACACCATCCAAGAAAAAGCAGCCAGATTGATTGGCACTCCATCCACAAACATTCAGTCCCTCCACCACTGATACACAGTGACAGCCCCATACACGTGTGTACCATCTACAAGATGCACTGCAGGAACTCACTAAGGCTCTTTAGGCAGCACCTTCTAAACCCATGACCACTACCATCTAGAACAAAGGCAGCAGATACATGGGAACCCGACTACCTGGAAGTTCCCATCCAAAGCACTCACCCTCCTGACTTGGAAATATATCGCCGTTCCTTCACTGTCGCTGGTTCAAAATCCTGGAACTCCCTCCCTAACAGCAATATGGGTGTACCTACACCGCATGGACTGCAGTGGTTCAGGAGACAGCTCACCACTACCTTCCCAAGGGCAATCAGGAATGGGCAACAAATGCTGGTCAAGCCAGCGAAGCCCACATCCTGTAAAAATGAATTTTAAATTAACACAGAGGGCGCGATTTAATGGCTGTGTTGCACTTAAGCGAGACCGTAAAGAGGCTGTTAAGTCGCGGGAGAGGCCAAAATCGAGGACCTCCTGCCAGCGGGATGCCGGGAGATTTCTGGAGCGTAGGGCCAGCTGACGGGCCTCCAGACCGTCCCATTCTCCCGTTCCACCTGCCCGTTTCCCCTGGGGTTGTAACTGGTCGTCCTGCTTGAGGCAATGCCGCTGTTGAGCAGGTACTGGCGCAGCTCATCGCTCATGAATGAGGATCCCCGGTCGCTGTGGACGTAGGCGGGGAAGCCGAACAGAGTGAAGATGGTGTTGAGGGCTTTGATTACGGTGGCAGACGTCATATCGGGGCATGGGACGGCAAAGGGGAATCGGGAATGTTCATCGACCACGCTGAGGAAGTACGTGTTGCGGTCGGTGGAGGGGAGGGGCCCTTTGAAGTCCACGCTGAGGTGTTCAAAGAGGCGGGAGGCCTTCACCAGGCGCGTACGGTCTGGCCGGTAGAATTGCGGTTTACACTCCGCACAGACCTGGCAGTCTCTGGTGATCGCCCTGACTTCCTCGATAGAGTAGGGCAGGTTGTGGGCCTTGATGAAATGGTAAAAACATGTGACCCCTGGGTGACAGAGATTGCCCTGCAGGGTCCGGAGTCGGTCCACTTGTGCCCTGCACATGTACCTCGGGATAGGGCATCGGGGGGCTCGTTGAGCTTACCGGGCGATACAAAATCTTGTAGTTGTAGGTGGAGAGCTCTATCCTCCACCTCAAGGTTTTATCATTTTTGATCCTGCCACGCTGTGTGTTGTTAAACATGAAGGCAACCGACCGTTGGTCAGTGAGGAGAGTGAATCTCATGCCGGCCAGGTAATGCCTCCAGTGCTGCACAGCTTCAACGATGGCTTGGGCCTCTTTTTCGACGGAGGAGTGCTGAATTTTGGAGGCATGCAGGGTGCAGGAAAAGAATGCCACAGGCCTGTCTGCCTGGTTGAGGGTGGTGGCCAGAGCGATGTCTGATGCATTGCTCTCGACTTGGAATGCTAACGTCTCGTCGACCGCCTGCATCGCTGCCTTGGCGATGTCGGCCTTGATACAGTTGAAGGCCTGGTGACCCTCAGCCGTTAGAGGAAAACAATGGATTGAATGAGTGGGTGGGCCTTGTCCGCATAGTTTGGGACCCACTGGGCGTAATACGAAAAGAACCCCAGGCATCGCCGAATTTCAGGGTTAGGCTCTGGAGGTTGCACTGAAAGTCCAAACTGAGTAGCAAGGCAGCGCAGAGGTTGGGGAGGACGTAGAGGCGAAAGCCGCTGAACTCCACGCCCTGGACAGTGAGAGTGGCGATGCAGTACCCCCAGATCACCACGGAGTGGGATCCAGAGGCCAGGGAGATTCTCTGGTTAGCGGGGTGTACCGCGAGGGAGCAGCGCCTTACTGTATCGGGGTGAATGAAGCTCTCAGTGCTCCCAGAGTCCAGCAGGCAGGAGATCTCGTGCCCATTGACCTTAACTTTACTTGAAGCAGTCGCGAGGTTGTGTGGTCGAGACTGGTCAATCGTGACCAAGGCGAAACATGGCTGGCCGCCGGTGGTTGCAGGCGATGAGCAGCTTGATGAGCTGCCCGATGGGCAGAGGTCCTGAGTCGGGTAAGATGGCGGCGCCTACGGGCCGCACGTGTCGTGGGGGAGGCAAGGTGGCGGCGCCCTGGGGCTGCACGTGTCGTGATGAAGGCAAGATGGCGGCGCCCGTTGGTCCTGGGAGGAACAAGATGGTGACATCCACAGGCCGTACGTGTTGTGAGTCGAGCAAGATGGCAGCGTTCACTGGCCGCACGTGGTCCGAGGAGGGGAAGATGGCGGCACCCACTGGCAGCACATGGGTGTTGCCGGGACAATAGCGGTGATTGAGCGGGCCTGGCACACTGCAGCAAAATGTCCCTTCTTGCCACAGGCCTTGCAGAGGACGCGCTGCGCTGGGCAGCACTGTCGGGCTTGTTATGACTGTCCACAGAAATATAATTTGGGCCCCCCGGGGTTGGTTGGCTGCAGCGCGGCACTGGGTGTGGTTGCTGAGGGCGGTTGCTGGGATCCATGATGGGGCGGCCGTCTGTGGAGTCCACGGTGCACAGGGGGGATGGTCCGCGCGGTCGGGGGCGTAGGCCTAAATGTTGCGTGATGAGACCGTAAATGAGAGCGCTAGTGTTTTGGTCGCCGCGAGGTCGAGCATGGCCCCTTCTGAGAGGCGCTGGTGGATGTAGTCAGACCCTATGCCCGTAACAAATGCGTCTCTCATTAACAAATTCGAGTGTTCCATGGCCGAAATGGCCTGACAGTCACAGTCTCTAACTAGGGCGAGCAGGGTACACCAGAAATCTTCCACTGACTCACCGAGAAGTTGGCGCCGCGTGGAGAGGAGGTGTCTGGCGTAGATTTTGTTCGTCCGCTGAGCGTAGTTTTCCTTCAGTAGCGCCATGGCCTCTGCGTAGATCGGCACGTCCTGGACGAGTGGAAAGACGTTGGAGCTCAGCCACGTGTAAAGGAGCTTCTGTGCTTCTGGAATTGTGTCTGGCGCAGACCCGATGTACGCTTCAAGACAGGCTAGCCAATGTTCAAAGTCCTTTTTGGCTTTGTCTGCTTGAGGATGCAGCTGCAGTCGATCCAGCTTGATGCGGAGGTCCATCTCTGAAAAATCTCAGTGTAATAAATTGATGTACTATCAATTCCGCAAAGACGAGAGTAGGATGTAATCGAGGCTTTATTACACTGAGATGTGTGGCCTCCTACAGCATCTGACGAAATGGCTGCTGTGCGGGGAGCACACATATTTATACTCCGCCTACTGGGCAGAGCCAGCCAGCAGGGGTCTACCCCCGTACCTGTAGTACAGCGGCCTTACTGTAAAGCACCTTTAGATACATTCTATATATACAATATATACACCAGTGGTGACTACTACACAAACTTTTAAGACGTGACCTAGGCAGAAGGGCTGCTGCGGGGACCCAAGATGTTAGTAGCCATCATCGCTCACAAGCAAACAGCCCAGGAACACTGCGATTGCTGCTCCGATGCTCAGCACGGGTGGGGAAACCCTTAGGGGCTCAACCTCGGTTGAGATATGCTGCCATCGTGGTGGGGGAAGGGGGGGGGGGGTTTACGGGGCAGGAGGTGTGGCTACCCATGGCCTGGGCTAGATTTGTGAGGACAAGATGGGTGCCTGCGGGTCCGCCATAACCACTGTAGCATGTGGTCCTGTTCCAGGGTGACCCCTAGCTCGACTACCCCATTGACCAGGGATGCCCCTGGCCACTCAGCTGCAGGCTATAGCTAATAGGGAGTTAGCACTCGTAGCTAAGTGAACACTTCACACATCCCAAGTGTGAGCAGATGCGCCATGTAGCACGTGAGAGTTATTGCCTATGATCCCAACCAGACTGTGATGCCTGGACACTGTGCCTGTGCACTGTAGGAGGCAACACCATGGATATAACGACAAACATCCAAACAACCAGGGACTGGGCCCCAGCACGTAGATATTTCCGCGGTCAGAGGATGAGTGTTTGCAACAGGCAGGGGACCAGTGTCCGGATCCATGTAAAATAATGTGGAGGTGTCTGTGGTACAGGGTCTGGGGTACAGTGAGCAGGGGCCCATAGGCAGGGCAGGTTGTGGGGGGGGGGGGAAGCAATGGGGGTACTCGAGGATCCCAGGGTGGGTACACCACTAGTCTCACACTCTCTCCCAATTCCTCACAGATATGACACAGTATGGACGATACCTTGGCCTCCACGGAAGCTGCCCACACGGTGCTGCTGGCCAGCCTGGCGGCTAGACACTAGAGGAGGTGACAGTAGCAGCCTTGACAGAGACTTGAGGTGGTGACCCATGTGCAGGGCCCCACTCTATAGCCCGAGGACTTGGCCTCCCTTCAGGCCAGGTAGGGATCCGGGGGGGGGGGGGGGGCATTGCCCAAGGTGTACAGGCATCGCTGGTCCTTTGAACATTGTCTGCCACAGGAGGCTCCATCTCAACAGGAGGATGGTACGACACCTGTGCCATGTCCTCATGGACCAGGAGGGGTGGGAGGACGAGCCCGGGGAAGACCCGTAGGGCCAGCAGATGGGTGGAGGACAGCGGTAGCAGTGAGTGTCCGGCAAACCCATAGGACCTGGGAGGCCCACACCCTCAACCGCTTCACATAGGACTTAGCCTCATCCCTCATTACCCCTCTGCCCAACCCCCAATCCCTCTGTACCCCCCCCCCACTCACCATCCTCCTCTCCCACCACCAGCCACATTCCCACCTTCCCAGCGTCAGTATACCATCACCCCAGGCTGATGGGATTGTGTTGGCACTATCAGCGGGACACGGTCAAGGGTAGGAGGTGATGCTAACCCACAGAGAATTGAGCACTGGAGCTCTGGATTCAATTCTGTAGTCTGACCCCTGCGTGTCTTCTGAGTGCTTGCTCACAGCCATCACCTGCACAGAGGTGGCATGAATGGGGTGGTGGGGCATCAGATTGGTGCTCAGCCCACATTGCTGAGCAAAGTGCCAGAGGCGTCGTACTGACCGAGACCAAACGACTTTAAGGGTGAACAAAGGTATCCCCAACTGCCCCACTCTCCCGATGGTGCCGGCCCACTCACCCCACCCCTCTCAGAACCCCACCACCTTCCCCCCTCGCATCTCCTTACCCCCTACCCCATTTCCACCCCACTTATCCCTGTTTTCCTGCATCTGCTACCCACCCACCCAGTGCTCTCTCAGTCATCCTCGACATGCTTAGCCTGGCGTGCTCTGCCACTACGTCCAAGTGTGTCACCAGGATGCACATCAGAGGTGGAGTCAGCCTGCTGCCTATCGCATCCCGTGGCCTTTGTTGCCTTTTGTGGGCATCCTCTGGGGGCTTTGGGACCAGAGTGCCCAAGCGCTCTTGCCGGCGGCACATGCACAGCCATGCCATCCTGTACTGGGTGCTGACTGTGACATGCACCGTTGTCAGGCGGATGGAACCCCGGGGAGCTGGGACCCGCATTCACCATTCCGAGGATGACTCCTGCTGACACCCAGCGGTCCCCCCCTCCCAGTCAGTGCCCACAGGGCCCTGGAGTGCACATTGGGATGGAGGGCAACTGGATCGAGGCTTGGCGCTCACTGTGCCGTCTGGCTGTGCCAGCCTTGGCGACTTCCCAATGTCTGCAGCATTGTGTCAACGCCTTTGCCGATGTCCCTCAATGACTGAGACACATCCCCCAGCGACCGGGACATGCTCCACAGCGCCTCGGCAATGCCCACCTGGGACTGGGACATACTCCACAGCGCCTCGTCAAGGTTCACGTGAGCCTGGGCCACGTCCCCAGTGACTGGGACATGCTGTCGAGACGCTCAGCCATGGCCGTCACCGTCTGAGTCACGCCTTGGACACCTCCACTCATGCTGCTGACGTTGTGCATAGGCTCCCCACTGCGGTCGCCACCCTGGCAGTGTTGGCCTCGGTACCACGCATTGCCGGCGCCATCTCCTGTGTCCTTAGTCTCTGGGACTCCTCCAATCAGCTACGGACCTGCTGGAGGGTTGATGACATCCACCTCTGAATGTCACGGCCACCTCTAGCGTCTGTATCAGCTCTGGGTGAACCTGTTCCAGAGGCTCAGCATCTGACTGGGACCCAGCTGTGTCCTGGCATCCAGCAGACCTCCGTCTGCTGTTTCACCTGGGCGTTCCTGACTCCACCTGATGTACATCGGCAACAGTGTGGTGCTCACCAGAATGTGCCCCAGGTGCCTGTCCACTACTGTCGCCCACCCAGGTATGTGTCTCTTGGTGTAGGGTGGGGATGACAGACGTGCTGCATCTATTATGGTGACACCGTCGTTGCTCTCCTCCCAGGTGTTCTCATGGGAAGCGGGGCGAAGGGGGGGGCCCAGATGGGCCGGTGATATCTCGGGGGAACCCCAGATGGGTGGGCGACGTTGGCTGCAGGTCCTACGGGAGAATGGAGATGTGGTCAGTGGGAGGGATGGGTCAATGTGTGTGGCATTAACAACTTACGTTTGACTGGTCATTGAGTGGGGGCCGGGGATCCGCACCCCAGCGAGTGTGGCAACCTCCACGATGGTCACAGTTCGGTCCTCGATCACCTCTGCGACCTCCAGGGCCTGTTCTTCATAATGGGTGAGAACTCTGATGTCCAGCAATGGCGGCGAACCCACTGCCCGGGCATCCTGGTGGGCTCAGTCCACATTAAAATGGATGTATTGTGCTAACTGGGCAGATAGGGCCTCCATGACGGTGCGGATGCACCTGTGCAACAAGCTCTCTGAGATTCCAGACAGGCCCCCACTCGGTGCCTGGAAGGACCCTGTGAAGTTCAGGACGACCATCACCTTGACGGCCACCAGGAGCGGATGTCCTCACCCATTCCCCCGCGGTGCCAGGGGCACCATGATCTGGCAGATATGTTGCACTGTCCCCCTGCTCAGCCAAAGTCTTCGACGGCATGCCCAGTCCGGCAGGTACTTGAAAGACAGGCGGAGCCGGTAAACACGAGGCCTCATGCGGCCCCTCCGATTTCTGCTTCTTGGCCTGTTGGGTGGCTGGCTCTCCATCCTCACCGGTTGCCTCCTGCTCCTCTGGGACAGGCTCCGCTGCTGCAGCTTCCTCCTCCTCCAGTAGCTTCAGCTCGTTCAGCCGCAGGGCATCCCCCAGGCGACTAGGAGGAAGGCCACCATTGCTGGTTGAATGCCAGTATCCATTGTTTACAGGGATGAACGGCCAAAAATGTGAGCATGATGCGTACCTCCGTGCCCAAATAGGGCCAATAGGCTACGTGGTGGCCCCAGTTGGTACTGCGGACCCTGCCGAATCCTAGGATCCTAGAATCCCACGAGGAAAGGTTGAGGGTGCTCGGCCTTTTCTCATGAGAATGGAGAAGGATGAGAGGTAACTTGATAGAGGTTTATAAGATGATCAGGGGAATAGATAGAGTAGACAAGCAGAGACTTTTTCCTCGGGTGGAACAAACCATTACAAAGGGACATAAATTTAAGGTGAATGGTGGAAGATATAGGGGGGATGTCAGAGGTAGGTTCTTTACCCAGAGCATGGGGCATGGAATGCACTGCCTGTGGAAGTAGTTGAGTCGGAATCATTAGGGACCTTCAAGCGGCTATTGGATAGGTACATGGATTACGGTAGAATGATGGGGTGTAGATTAATTTGTTCTTAATCTAGGACAAAAGTTCAGCACAACTTGGGGGTGGGGGTGGTGGGGGGGTTGGGGGGGGGGGGGGGCTGGAGGGGGTGTGAAGGGGGGTGGAGGTGGGGAGGTGGTGGAGGGGGAGAGGGCGAGTGCCGGGAAGGGGGGAGAGTGCCGGGGTGAGGGGGGAGAGTGCCGGGGTGAGGGGGCGAGTGGCGGGGAGGGGGGAGAGTGCCGGGGACGGGGGAGAGTGCCAGGGAGGGGGGAGAGTGCCGGGGTGAGGGGGGGAGAGTGCCAGGGTAAAGAGGGAGAGTGCCGGGGAGTGGCGATAGTGCCGGGGAGAGGGGAGTGTGCCGGGATGAGGGGGTGAGTGCCGGGGAGGGGGGAGAGTGCCACGGAGCGCTGTGAGTGCCGGGGTGAGGGGGCGAGTGACGGGGAGGGGGGAGAATGCTGGGGTGAGGGGGCGAGTGCCGGTAGGGGGAGAGTGCCGGGGTGAGGGGGCGAGTGGCGGGGAGGGAGAGAATGCCGGGGTAACGAGGCAAGTGGCGGGGAGGGGGGAGAATGCTGGGGTGAGGGGGCGAGTGCCGGTAGGGGGAGAATGCCGGGGAGGGGGGGCGAGTGTCGGTAGGGGGGAGAGTGCCGGGGTGAGGGGGCAAGTGGCGGGGAGGGTGGAGAATGCTGGGGTTAGGGGGCGAGTGCCGGTAGGGGGGAGAGTACCGGGGTGAGAGGGCGAGTGCCGGGGAGGGGGGAGAGTGCCGGGGTACGCATCATGCTCACATTTTTGGCCGTTCATCCCTGTAAACAATGGATACTGGCATTCAACCAGCAATGGTGGCTTTCCTCCTAGTCGCCTGGGGATGCCCTGCGGCTGTATGAGCTGAAGCTACTGGAGGAGGAGGAATGAATGAATGAAATGAATGAAATGAAAATCGCTCATTGTCACGAGTAGGCTTCAAATGAAATTACTGGGAAAAGCCCTTAGTCGCCACATTCCGGCGCCTGTTCTGGGAGGCTGGTACGGGAATCGAACCGTGCTTCAGGCCTGCCTTGGTCTGCTTTCAGAGCCAGCGATTTAGCCGAATGCCTGGGGAGGGGGGAGAGTGCTGGGGTGAGGGGGCGATTGCCGGGGAGGGGGGAGAGTGCCGGGGGGGGGAGGGGGGGGGGGGGGGGAGTGCCAGGGAGGGGGGGAGAGTGCGGGAGTGAGGGGGCGATTGCCGGGGAGGGGAGAGAGTGCCGGGGAGGGGGGGCGAATACCGGGGGGGGGGAGAGTGCCGGGGTAAGGGGGGAGAGTGCCGGGGAGGGGGGAGAGTGCCGGGGTGAGGGGGCGACTGCCGGGGAGGGGGGAGAGTGCCGGGGTGAGGAGGCGAATGCCGGGAAGGGGGGAGAGTGCTGGCGAGGGGGGAGAGTGCCGGGGTGAGGGGGTGATTGCCGGGGTGAGGGGGCGAGTGCCGGGAGGGGGGGGAGAGTGCCGGGGTGAGGGGGCGATTGCCGGGGTGAGGGGGCGAGTGCCGGGGAGGGGGGAGAGTGCCATGGAGGGGGAGAGTGCCGGGGAGGGGGGGAGAGTGCCGTGGAGGGGAGAGTGCCGGGGTGAGGGGGCGAGTGCCGGGGAAGGGGGAGAGTGCTGGCGAGGGGGGCGAGTGCCGGGGAGGGGGGAGACTACCTGGGTGAGGGGGCGATTGCCGGGGATTCAGGAGAGTGCCGGGTAGGGGGAAGAGTGCCGGGGAGGGGACGAATGCCGGGACGCGGGGTGAATGCCGGGGAGGGGGGCGAGTGTCAGGGAGAGGGGTGAGTGCCGGGGTGAGGGGGGACAGTGCCGGGATCGGGGGGACAGTGCCGGGATGAGGGGGGAGTGCAGGGGTGAGGGGACTAGTGGCGGGGGGGGGGAGAGTGCCGGGGTGGGGGAGAGGTCCGGGCTGAGGGGGCGAGTGCCGGGGCAAGGGGAGAGGTCGAGGGAAGTCGTCCGCCTGGCCAGGTGCCAGTTTCATACAGACGCAACCATGAGCTTATGGCCCCTGGCTGCAGGGGGGTGGGGGTGGGGTAAGGGCAATGCTGACGTTACATTGTTTCCCCCCACCCACCCACACTCTCAGAAGGCCGTTATGTTTTCTGATCAGCCAGCGATGTTGGCCGCCGTGGCGGCAGCCGCACTTTAACATGTTGCCCTGGGGGAGGAGGAGGAGGAGCGTGCCAGGGAGACGGCGCAGGCTGCTGCAGAGGAGGGTGCTGCAGAGGGGCAGGTGGCAGCCGCCCAGGCTAGTGGGCCGTCCGCCTGAAAGGACGAGCACGAGGTGGAGGAGGAGGAGGAGGAGGAGGGGGAGAAGGAAGTGGTGGCGCCATGGTGACGGAGACGCCCGAGGAGGCCCCGTGTGTACCGGCCCGCTCGTCGTACCAGGACCTCACGGACCGGGCATGTAGGAGGAGACTCCGGATGAGCCAGGAAACCGTGGCACACATCTGCCATCTGATGGCACACCTGGCACCGCGTGGGACTTGGGGAGGACACCTTCTCCCCGTGTCCGTCAAGGTTACAGTGGCCCTGAACTTTTATGCCACGGGGTTATTCCAGGCGCTGAGTAGGGACCTGTCTGGCATCTTGCAGACATCGGTGCACCGGTGCATCCTGACAGTGACAGACGCCCTATATGGCATTACAGACCGCTACATCCAGTTCCCTGTGGACCGGGCCAGCCAGGATGCCGGGGCAGCGGGCTTCGCTGCTGTGGCCGTGTTTCCCATGGTCCAGAGCGCGATCGATGGGATGCATGTCGCCGTGCGGCCACCTGCAGATAACAGGGCCTTCTTCACCAATGGGAAGGGGACCTATTCCATGAACATTCAGGGGGTCTGCGACCACCGTAGGAGTTAAACTAAAAGTAGGACCTCAAAGGTAGTAATCTCAGGATTGTTAACATTGCCACGAGCTAGTCAGAGTAGGAATGTCAGGATTGATAGGATGAATGCGTGGCTCGAGAGATGGTGCAAGAGAGAGGGATTCAAATTCCTGGGGCATTGGGACCGGTTCTGGGGGAGGTGGGACTAGTACAAACCAGACGGTCTGCACCTGGGCAGGACTGGAACTGATGTTAGAGCTGTTGGGGAGGGTTTAAACTAATGTGACAGGGGGGTGGGAACCGAGGCAGGAAGTTGGAAGGTAGTAAAACAGGGACAGAAGCAAAAGGAAGTAAGGGGGAAAGTGCAAGACAGAGAAGCCATAGTCATAAATCAAAAAGGGTGACAGTACAAGGTACAGTGACTGAGGGGAGATCAGTGAATAGGCCCAGTAATACTAAAAGGAATAAAACTTGAGATGTTAAGATTCAAAACAGAGGTAAAAAAAACAAACATAAATGTACTTTACCTGAATGCTCGTAGTACTCGGAATAAAGTAAATGAGTTGATGGCGCAAATCATCGTGAATGACTATGATTTAGTGGCCATTACTGAAACATGGTTAAAGAATGGTCACGACTGGGAGTTAAATATCCGAGGGTATAAAACTATTCGAAAGGACAGAGTGGATGGTAAGGGAGGTGGTGCAGCTCTGTTATTTAAGGATGACATCCGGGCAATGGTAAGGGATGACATCAGTGCTATGGAGGATAAGGTTGAATCCATTTGTGTGAAAATCAGGAATAGTCAGAGAAAACTCTCCACTGGTTAGTCATACCTAGCGGAAAGGAAGATAATTGTTGTTGAGGACCAATTCTCTGAGCCCCACGACATCTCTTCAGGAGTTGCTCAAGACAGTGTTGTAGGTTGAAACATTTTCAGTTGCTGAATCAATGACCTTTCCTCCATCATAAAGTTAGAAGTGTGGACGTTCTCTGGTGTTCACCACCATTTGTAACTTGGATACTGAGGTAGGCAATAAGCAACATCTAGACAACATTAGGGCTGAGAAGTGACCAGTAACATTTGAGCCTCTAGTATCTCCAACAAGAGAGAATCTTCGATAACATCTCCCAAAACTGCAACTTCTACCACCTAGAAGGACAAGGGCAACAGATAATAACAGCACCACCTGCAAATTCCCCTCCTAGCCACAGACCATTCTGACTCTGAAATACAACACTGTTCCTTTACTGTCACTAGGTCAAAATCCTGGAACATCCTCCCCAATTGCACTGTGGGTATACCTGCATCTGATAGACTGCAACAGTTCAAGAAGGTGGCTCACCACCACCTTCTCAAGGGCGATTAGTAAGGGATGACATCGGTGCTATGGAGGATAGGGTTGAATCCATTTGGGTGGAAATCAGGAATAGTAAGGTGAAAACGTCACTGATAGGAGTAGTCTATCGCCTACCAAATAGTAACATTATGGTGGGGCAGGCAATAAACAAAGAAATAACTGATGCATGTAGAAATGGTACAGCAGTTATCATGGGAGATTTTAATCTACATGTCGATTGGTTTAACCAGGTCGGTCAAGGCAACCTTGAGGAGGAGTTTATAGAATGTATCCGCTATAGTTTCCTAGAACAGTACGTAATGGAACATACGAGGGAACAAGCGGTCCTAGATCTTGTCCTGTGTAATGAGACAGGATTGATTCATGATCTCATAGTTAGGGATCCTCTCGGAAGGAGCGATCACAATATGGTGGAATTTAAAATACAGATGGAGGGTGAGAAGGTAAAATCAAATACTAGTGTTTTGTGTTTAAACAAAGGAGATTACAAAGGGATGAGAGAAGAACTAGCTAAGGTAGACTGGGAGCAAAGACTTTATGGTGGAACAGTTGAGGAACAGTGGAGAACCTTCCAAGCGATTTTTCACAGTGCTCAGCAAAGGTTTATACCAACAAAAAGGAAGGATGGTAGAAAGAGGGAAAATCGACCGTGGATATCTAAGGAAATAAGGGAGAGTATCAAATTGAAGGAAAAAGCATACAAAGTGGCAAAGATTGGTGGGAGACTAGAGGCCTGGGAAGTCTTTAGGGGGCAACAGAAAGCTACTAAAAAAGCTATAAAGAAGAGTAAGATAGAGTATGAGAGTAAACTTGCTCAGAATATAAAAACAGACAGTAAAAGTTTCTACAAATATATAAAACAAAAAAGAGTGGCTAAGGTAAATATTGGTCCTTTAGAGGATGAGAAGGGAGTTTTAATAATGGGAGATGAGGAAATGGCTGAGGAACTGAGCAGGTTTTTTGGGTCGGTCTTCACAGTGGAAGACACAAATAACATGCTAGTGACTGATAGAAATGAGGCTATGACAGGTGAGGACCTTGAGAGGATTGTTATCACTAAGGAGGGAGTGATGGGCAAGCTAATGGGGCTAAAGGTAGACAAGTCTCCTGGCCCTGATGGAATACATTCCAGAATGCTAAAAGAGATGGCTAGGGAAATTGCAGATGCACTAGTGATGATTTACCAAAATTCACTGGACTCTGGGGTGGTCCCGGTGGATTGGAAATTAGCTAACGTGACACCACTGTTTAAAAAAGGAGGTAGGCAGAGAGCGGGTAATTATAGGCCAGTGAGCTTAACTTTGGTAATAGGGAAGATGCTGGAATCTATCATCAAGGAAGAAATAGCGAGGCATCTGGATAGGAATTGTCCCATTGGGCAGACGCAGCATGGGTTCATAAAGGGCAGGTCATGCCTAACTAATTTAGTGGAATTTTTTGAGGATATTACCAGTGCAGTAGATAACGGGGAGCCAATGGATGTGGTATATCTGGATTGCCAGAAAGCCTTTGACAAGGTGCCACACAAAAGGTTGCTGCATAAGATAAAGATGCATTGCATTAAGTGTAAAGTAGTAGCATGGATAGAGGATTGGTTAATTAATAGAAAGCAAAGAGTGGGGATTAATGGGTGTTTCTCTGGTTGGCAATCAGTGGCTAGTGGTGTCCCTCAGGGATCCGTGATGGGCCCACAATTGTTCACAATTTACATTGATGATTTGGAGTTGGGGACCAAGGGCAATATGTCCAAGTTTGCAGATGACACTAAGATGAGTGGTAAAGCGAAAAGTGCAGAGGATACTGGAAGTCTGCAGAGGGATTTGGATAGGTTAAGTGAATGGGCTAGGATCTGGCAGATGGAATACAATCTTGACAAATGTGAGGTTATCCATTTTGGTAGGAATAACAGTAAACGGGATTATTATTTAAATGATAAAATATTAAAGCATGCTGCTGTGCAGAGAGACCTGGGTGTGCTAGTGCATGAGTCACAGAAAGTTGGTTTACAGGTGCAACAGGTGATTAAGAAGGCAAATGGAATTTTGTTCTTCATTGCTAGAGGGATGGAGTTTAAGATTAGGGAGGTTATGCTGCAATTGTATAAGGTGTTAGTGAGGCCACACCTGGAGTATTGTGTTCAGTTTTGGTCTCCTTACTTGAGAAAGGATGTACTGGCACTGGAGGGTGTGCAGAGGAGATTCACTAGGTTAATCCCAGATCTGAAGGGGTTGGATTATGAGGAGAGGTTGAGTAGACTGGGACTGTACTCATTGGAATTTAGATGGATTGGGGGGATCTTATAGAAACATATAAAATTATGAAGGGAATAGATAGGATAGATGCGGGCAGATTGTTTCCACTGGCGGGTGAAAGTACAACTAGGGGCCACAGCCTCAAAATAAGGGGAAGCAGATTTAGGACTGAGTTTAGGAGGAACTTCTTCACCCAAAGATTTGTGAATCTATGGAATTCCTTGCCCAGTGAAGCAGTTGAGGCTCCTTCATTAAATGTTTTTAAGATAAAGATAGATAGTTTTTTGAAGAATAAAGGGATTAAGGGTTATGCTGTTCGGGGCGGAAAGTGGAGCTGAGTCCACAAAAGATCAGCCATGATCTCATTGAATGGCGGAGCAGGCTCGAAGGGCCAGATGGCCTACCCCTGCTCCTAGTTCTTATGTTCTTATGTCTGCGCCCGGTACCCGGGCAGTGTACATCACTCATACGTGTTGGCGCAGTCTTACATCCCCGGCAAGTTCGAGGGACCCCCCCTCCTCCGGCTGAGGGGGTGGTTGCTGGGCGACAGGGGTTACCAGTTGCGGTCGTGGCTGATGACGCCTATACGGAGGCCACAGAGTGACGCGGAGAACAGCTACAATGATGCCCATGCAGCGAAAAGGAGTGTGATAGAGAGATGCTTTGGGATGCTAAAAATGCTTTTCAGGTACCTGGACCGCTCTGGAGAGGCCCTCCAGTACCCGCCAGATAGGGCCGGCCACATCGTTGTGGTGTTCTGCGTCCTGCGCAACATAGCCCAGCAGAGGGGCGATGTGCCGCAGGCAGAGGAGGGGGAAGTGGAGGAGCAGCAGGAAGAGGTGCAGCCCTTCCCAGATGAGGAGGATGGGGTCAATGGTCAGGACAGACGGCTGGACATGGACGGGAGGCTGCCCACCGTTACCGGCTGGGCCAATGGGCACGGGACAGGCCGATAGCCGCCCGCTTCACTGACTAGGGGAGCGTGGGAATTGCCGAGTATGGGCACAGGCCGCACACCACGACACCAGCCGAGCACCCTCACCGCCGCCACCCACCGACCACCAACACCCTCACCCCCCCCCCACCCACCCACCACCAACATCCTCACCCCCCCCACCCACCCACCACCAACACCCTCACCCCCACCACCCACCCACCACCAACCACCCCCACCCCACCCGCATGCACACCACCCCTCCATTACACATCCACCTGTGGCACAACGGGCCGGGCTCACACGGTCACCGGTGGAAGTGTGTCTATTGCAGGCCATGGAGGATGATGACGACCCGCTCTGCGATGAGCTCTGGCTCCACATCGTTGGATGACCCATGGCCACAGTACCACCCTCCACCTGGACCGTCACTGCATGCGGCCGTGACACTGCAGCGCACGGTCCCGTCCACTGCCTGGGGGGATGGCGAGGGCGCCGTGGGGGGGGGCGCGGGGGCGCACACTCTCCTGGGGCCGACCTAATACCACTCCTCACACACACACTGGCGCTCAACACACACGACACCCCCGCACGCTTCGAATAGAGTCCAAAGGCAGCTTCTGTAGTTGTGAAAGTGATTTTAATAACAAACTCCATACACGTGCCCTAACCCCTATCACTAATCTGTGCCCTGCACCCGTGACAACTTACTCAGTGCCTAATTGTTTGGCCTTACGGGCCCTTTGACTACGTCTAGGTGGTTCCCCAGACAGTACAGCAGAACTGGAGGTGGTCTCCTGTGATTCCTGCCCTGTGACTCGGGATCCCTTTGGCGGCCGTTTCCTGGGGCGGCCCGGCCTAGATGGGCCAGGCTGCAGCTCGGGCGACTGGGATGGTGAGCTGCCAGCGTGTCCTGCCCATTGCCCACCTGATGCACCTGGGACGGAAAGAGGGGAGTCAGAGGTGTCGCGGTGTTCTGGGGCCTCCCCTACAAGGGAACCCAGAACGGGCCCGAGCACCTCCTCCTCCCTCGGGGTGCCCGATGGCCCCCGGGCCTCTACATGGGTCGGGGATGCGAACGGACCGGCCATCCGCCGCCGCCCCCCCCCCCCCCCCCCCCCCGACATCTGGCGCTGCCAGTCCTGGAGGCCCACCCTGTTAAGTAATGGGTTAAGAGACATTGGAATTAGTTGTCTCATTTATGTTAAGTGTTCAATGATTGACACTGATATGTAAAGGGGCTTTAGATGGCCTCTGGATCTGGTGATGTGTAGAGTTCTGTGCAGAGTCAGTTGCAACAAATAAAAGTGTGTTGGTGAAAAAGGAGCAGAACTTTTGCCTCTTCATACCTCAGCATTTAATACGTCTAACAATTGGGAGCAGAGGATGGTTGCTGTGTAAATGTGAAGGGTTAAAAGATACGATTTTTCCAGATCAAACCAAGAAGTGAAAAAAAGGGAGATATGGCTGAACCCAGGACGAAGATGGCTGGATATGATTATCCTCCCTTATTTTCTGAAAGGGAATCATACGACCAATGGAGAAGTGCAGTAGTTATGTGGACTAAGGTGACTGCTTTAGGAAAGAGAAAACAAGGTCTGGCATTGGCTCTTTCTTTACCATATGGCAGTAAAATCCAAAACAAAGTGCTTTCTGAGCTGGAGTTGGAAGAGTTAGACTCAGAAGAAGGTCTGGCGACTTTATTACTTTATACGGATAAGATTTATAAGAAAGATGACTTGTTATGTGCGTATGAAGCATGGTCGGTATGGTTGATAAGTTTCGGAAAATGGAGGATTTATCTATGGAAGACTATATAATGGAATTTGGCAGACTATATAAAAAGCTGCAGAAACACAGGCTGGAATTTCCACAGTCTGTGTTGGCCTTTAAATTTCTTGACTGTGCTAGAGTGAGCAACATGGATAGGCTCCTGGTTTTGACAGGAGTTCAGTTTACGGATAACGATACCTTATTCGAACAGATGACAACAGCTTTAAAAAAAATTCTGGGGAAACATTCGATTCCAATGGCTCTGATGACCCAAATAGGTCAGCCTGCAATAAGGCAGAATATGGAAGATACAGTACTAACAGGATGGCGAAATCGTATGACTACGAACAGGCTTCACGACTATAAAAGAAGACCGAGACAAGGAAATTATGAAGACAGAAACCCAGTTAGAACCTACAATAGGAGGATGAACCCCAGAAATGCACGGGGCATGATAAATCGATGTTTTCGATGTGACTCTCAATACCATTATGCTTTCAACTGTCCAACTTGTTATGATAGAGTATTTGAAGCGACACATGACACGGAAGAGTCAGAAGAGGAAAAAGATAGTGACCAGAAAGAAGGCATTGTCCTATTAACAAGCTGTTTTACACCGAGGGTGTTGGTTGCAGAATCTTTCAACTGTGCTGTATTGGACAGTGGCTGCACATCTACTGTGTGGGATTGACTGGTTAAAATGTTATCTGGACTTTTTGGATGCTGAAAATCGTAACAAGGTTAGGAATTTAAAAGTTCCACAAGTTTCAGGTTTGGGGATGATAATACTTTGAAGTCGCTGAAAAGAGTGGTGATCCCTTGCAATATTGCTGGAGTGAATCATTTCATTAGCATGGATGTTAGAACATAGAACATAGAACAGTACAGCACAGAACAGGCCCTTCGGCCCTCAATGTTGTGCCGAGCCATGATCACCCTACTCAAATCCACGTATCCTCCCCATACCCGTAACCCAACAACCCCCCCCTTAACCTTACTTTTATTAGGACACTACGGGCAATTTAGCATGGCCAATCCACCTAATCCGCACATCTTTGGACTGTGGGAGGAAACCGGAGCACCCGGAGGAAACCCACGCACACAGGGGGAGGACGTGCAGACTCCACACAGACAGTGACCCAGCCGGGAATCGAACCTGGGACCCTGGAGCTGTGAAGCATTTATGCTAACCACCATGCTACCCTGCTGCCCTGTTGTATCAAGTGAGATATCTTTGCTTCTGAGTAGACCGTCAATGAAGAAAGCACACATGAAGCTGGATATGGAACAGGATAAGGCAACAGTTTTTGGAAAGACGGTGGACTTACAATTTACACAGATGAGTTGCATGGGCAGGAAGGGTTGCTGTTAGTCCCTTGATCGAAGCTAAAGAATGAGGATTACATCTCTATCCCTGATTATGCTGAGAAAGATCGAAGTCCAGGGTACAGAGAGGGTACTCCTTCTGGTTGCTGCTGTACCGTGGGAAACACAGCAACTAATTTGTGCTCAGTAAGCACCCACACATAGTAAAGAGATAAATGATCTGTTCTTCGGTGTTAATTGGAGGGATAAATATTGACCATATTGTAAGGGCCCTTCCTGTTGACTCACTTTTTTCCTATTTCTTTTACTATTTCATTATCATTTTTGATCCATGGATATTTATTGGAGATATACCTTTAAATCGATCAGGGGAAGTGATTAACTCAAAAGTTTCAAAATAATACACTGTGCTATTGCGGATTTAGCTTTTGAACAGAAGAACTCAGACTTTATGGCAGCCGAGACATTGAAGATATTCAGTTCGATTGATTGGCTGGTGGACCATGGAGTGGCCAGGGGCCGTAATCTGCCTGACAACAGACAGTGATTGGGTCCTGCCATGTAGGGTTTTTTTTAGAGAACCCGGCAGAAAGCTCCTGGACTCTGAGAGGAGAGGCTGTGTGTTGCTCTCTCTCTCTCTCTCTTTCTCCCAAATGCTTCCACCTGCAGTTTCTGAATCTGCAGAGAAGTCTCGAGACCCTGATGAATCTACAGTGAAAACTATTACAGGCTGAAAGCAAAGATATCCAACTGGAGGCCGAGACTGAAAGAATCTGATGGGAAGACGTCCACCTAAAACAGACAATTCTATCCTTTTACATTTAGTATTATATTTCCCTTTGTGTTTGTCTGTTATGTGTGTGTGTGTGTGTCTGTGTGTGTGTTGAAGGTGGGGTGAGTTAAAGGAGGGGGGGTTAGAAATTAGATACTAGTAACCAGTTGCATTTGCTGCCTATTTAATTATAGTTATGGTCATTAATAAAAGTTAATTGTGTTTAAATTTACAAACCAGGTGACTGTGGGAGTCTTTTAAGGAAAGGTTGATTAGAGTGCAGGACAGACATGTTCCTGTGAAAATGAAAGATAGAAATAGCAAGATTAGGGAACCATGGATGACGGGTGAAATTGTGAGACTAGCTAAGATGAAAAAGGAAGCATACATAGGATCGAGGCAACTCAAAACTGATGAAGCTTTGGAGGAATATCGGGAAAGTAGGACGAATCTCAAACGCGCAATAAAAAGGGCTAAAAGGGGTCATGAAATATCTTTGGCTAACAGGGTTAAGGAAAATCCCAAAGCCTTTTATTCGTATGTAAGGAGCAAGAGGGTAACTAGAGAAAGGATTGGCCCACTCAAAGACAAAAGAGGGAATTTATGCGTGGACTCAGAGGAAATGGGTGAGATTCTTAATGAGTACTTTGCATCGGTATTCACAAAGGAGAGGGACAAGACGGATGTTGAGGCTAGGGATGGATGTTTAAATACTCTAGGTCAAGTTGTCATATGGAAGGGGGAAGTTTTGGGTATTCTAAAAGACATTAATCTGGACAAGTTTCAGGACCGGATGGGATCTATCCCAGGTTACTGAGGGAAGCGAGGATCGAAATAGCTGGGACCTTAACAGATATCTTTGCAGCATCCTTGAGCACGGGTGAGGTCCCGGAGGACTGGAGAATTGCTAATGTTGTCCCTTTGTTTAAGAAGGGTAGCAGGGATAATCCAGGGAATTCTAGACCTGTGAGCTTGACGTCAGTGGTAGGCAAACTGTTGGAGAAGATACTGAGGGATAGGATCTATTCACATTTGGAAGAAAATAGACTTATCAGTGATAGGCAGCATGGTTTTATGCAGGGAAGGTCATGTCTTACAAACCTAATAGAATTCTTTGAGGAAGTGACAAAGTTAATTGATGAGGGAAGGGCTGTAGATGTCATATACATGGACTTTAGTAAGGCGTTTGATAAGGTTTCCCATGGCAGGTTGATGGAAAAAGTGAAGTCATATGGGGTTCAGGGTGTACTAGCTAGATGGATAAAGAACTGGCTGGGCAACAGGAGACAGAGAGTAGTGGTGGAAGGGAGTGTCTCAAAATGGAAAAGGGTGACTAGTGGTGTTCCACAGGGATCTGTGCTCGGACCACTGTTGTTTGTGATATACATAAGTGACCTGGAGGAAGGTATAGGTGGTCTGATTAGCAAGTTTGCAGATGATACTAAGATTGGTGGAGTTGCCGATAGCGAGGAGGACTGTCAGAGAATACAAGAAAATATAGATAGATTGGAGAGTTGGGCAGAGAAATGGCAGGTGGAGTTCAATCCAAGCAAATGCGAGGTGATGCATTTTGGAAGATCAAATTCAAGAGCTGACTATATGGTCAATGGAAGGGTCTTGGGGAAAATTGATGTACAGAGAGATCTGGGAGTCCAGGTCTGAAGGTGCCCTGAAGGTGGCAACGCAGGTTGATAGAGTGGTCAAGAAGGCATACAGCATGGTTGCCTTCATCGGACGGGGTATTGAGTACAAGAGTCGGCAGGTCATGTTACAGTTGTTTGTAACAGACTTTGTAACAGACTTTGGTTAGGCCACATTTGGAATACTGCGTTCAGTTCTGGTCGCCACATTACCAGAAGGATGTGGATGCTTTGGAGAGGGTGCGGAGGAGGTTCACCAGGATGTTGCCTGGTATGGAGGGTGCTAGCTATGAAGAAAGGTTGAGTGGATTAGGATTGTTTTCGTTGGAAAGACGGAGGTTGAGGGGGGACCTGATTGAGGTCTACAAAATTATGAGAGGTATGGACAGGGTGGATAGCAACAAGCTTTTCCCAAGAGTGGGGGTGTCAGTTACAAGGGGTCACGATTTCAAGGTGAGAGGGGGAAAGTTTAAGGGAGCTGTGCGTGGAAAGTTTTTTATGCAGAGGGTGGTGGGTGCCTGGATCGCTTTACCAGCGAAGGTGCTAGAGGCGGGCACGATAGCATAATTTAAGAGGCATCTAGACAGGTATATGAACGGGCGGGAAGAGAGGGAAGTAGACCTTGGAAAATAGGAGACAGGTTTAGATAAAGGATCTGGATCAGCGCAGGCTGGGAGGGCCGAAGGGCCTGTTCCTGTGCTGTAATTTGCTTTGTTCTTTGTTCTTTGTAGTTATTGGGCAGCCAAAGACCAAAGACTTTGTGTATTTTTAAAATTAAGAGTTAATTTCAACTTTGTTGCGACTCCGGGACAGATGGAGCTGGAATTGACCACACATTGGCCCAGGGGGTCATAATAAACATAGCCAATTGGCTGCTGATGTGCATTAATCAAGTACAACGGCTATAGCTATGGCAAGAGCATTAACAGCCAGGCATTGTTTGTAGAAGGCAGAGTGCATGTGTGTGTGATCAGGGTGTGATTTGATTTAGTCACAGTGACATTCATATTCAGGTAGCCTGCTCTCATACATCAGCGCCAAGGCTCACAGTATAGCTCTTGGCTGAGCAACAGAGCCTTGCAGAATGAATCATAATCTTCAGAAAGGAACATGAAATAAAGGGGAAAAAATAACATGAAAGACTTTTTATTCCGATATAGTAAGCAAATGCTGAATATCATGCCAAGAATTTCTAACTTGGGGCAGCGTGTTCCTTTCTCAAAGATGTTCTGCACACTGAGCTCGTGGTATGGGAGTTTGCGGGGACTCCTTGACTTCTCAAGGCCTTGGTTGCAGAATCAGGTAAAAGTGGTTGCATGGATTTCGAGATTTCTCGGGAGTATTTGAGAGCAAACAAATTCCTGATGATCCTCAGTCGTGTCGGTCCGCCCACCCGGTACCTCCACCAGAAATTGGCAGTCTGGATCAAACAGCCGTGTGCTATTAAAGGACATCAGAGATAGCAATTGGTACAAAAATTCAGTATTGAACAGACCACTCAAGATAAAAGTGACTGCCATTTTAATTAAACACCTCACCTCCTTGTCAGACCTCTCTCTCCTCGATATGCTTCACAGCGCCAGGGACCCGGGTTCGAATCCCGGTTTGGGTCACCGTCTGTGCAGAGTCTCCCCGTGTCCGCATACACGGTTTCCTCCCACAAGTCCCGAAAGACGTGCTTATTAGGTGAATTGGATATTCTGAATTCTCCCTCTGTGTACCCAAACAGATGCCGGAATGTGGCGACTAGGGGCTTTACACAGTAACTTCATTGCAGTCGTAATGCAAGCCTACTTGTGACAATACTAAGGATTATTATTATCTTTTGATTACACAATTCTAAAAATTTCCGGATTTAACACTGAGCTCAATAAATTCAGATCATCAACACCTGCCCCATTTTCATGTTGATTTTGGTGATGATTTTCCGAATCCCATTCACGCCTCCTCTCGAGACAGATTAGGCTGGATTCTCCGTTAAGTGCTGACGCCGGCGTAGGAACATTGGGCGCGATTCTCCGCACTCACGACGGGGCGGAGAATAGCGGGCTGCGCAAATTTTTAAGGCGACGCTGGTCCGACGCCCTCCCGCTATTCTCCCCCCCCCCCCCCCCACGGCCGCCTCCCGACACGAATCGCTGCTCGCCGTTTTTTTACGGCGAGCAGCGATTCTCAGCTGGCCGACGGGCCGATTTCCAAGGCCTTTACGGCCGTTTTTATGAACGTCAAACACACCTGGTCTGACCGTTCATAAAAACGGCAGTAAAGTCCCGATCTGGGAAACCATGGCACCGATTGGTGCCATGGGCCCGCGATCGGTGCCCACCGATCGCGGGCAGCGGGTACTTACCCCGCACACTCATTCTCCTTCCGCCGCCCCGCTAGATCCATTCGCGGGGCGGCTGAGGGGCATACTGGCCCTAGCATGCACGGGTTTCACGCATATGCGTGATGATGTCACCCACGCATACGCAGGTTGGAGTCGTCCAAACCGCGCATGCGCGGCTGACGTCATATGACGCGCCAGCTGTCGCTAACTTTGGCTCGCGGGCTTAACGAAATTCGTTAAGCCCGCGATGCCGGAGTTCACGGCCGCGCGATGCTAGCCCCGACCGGGGAGCAGAATCGGTTCCCGGTCGGGGGGCACGGAGGCGGCCGTAAAACACGGCCGTTTTCGTCGCAGCCTTTCGTCGCGGCGGCCGTTGGGGAGAATCGCGCCCAATGATGGTTTATGACAGCAAAAAGGGCACAAGAGCTCACCAATTCAGCAACTCTGATGGGCGAGCACCACCACCGCGTGGAACACAACCGGTTCCAAGCTAAATGGCGCTGGGTTTGCCGGGTCTGTTTGGTGCACAAGAAGCTCACAAGAGGCCCATAGCCGCACTTAAACGATCCAGCCCCACACACACTTTCCCTGTCAACACGGTGGCTGGAAGGAGAGAAATGCCACGGGGTTCAGGAACGCTAGGCTGAAGACCCTCCTGGACACCTTGGAGGAGAGGCAGATGATCCTGTACTGTGGCCCGGGAGGAATGCCACCAGGCACCGCCATTCGCCGTGCCTGGGTGCAGGTGGCAGACGCGGTCAGCGCCATAGGCAACATCGCCCAGACTGGCATCCAGTGCCGGATGAAACTGCACAATCTCCTCAGGGCGGCCAGAGTGAGTAGAGACTGCTGTGCCCCTGGCATCAACCCCGCCCCCAACCCCCCCCCCCCACAAACCCGTAACCTGGCCCCTCCCCATTGGGGGACAGTCGAACCCTCACCCTGTCCCACATGCCAGCACCCATGCCAGCCACAATGGCCAGGTGCCCTGGCCACTGATGCCACCACCTACCCAATCCCTGGGCTGCATGTGTTGGAAAGTCGAACATTGTCGTTGTTTGTGTTTGGCCCCATGTGCGTGGGGGGACCAAGGACAAGGCCGCGCACAACCGCCTGGAGCGGAGGAAAACCCAGAGGGGGAACAGCAGACATGCGGCCCCTCCCCTTGCCCGAGCAGAGGGCCCTGGACGTGGTCGGCGGCACGGAGGAAAGGGAGGATGCCGACGCAGAGGTCAACGGCACGCGTGCAAGCGAGACCCCACTTAGTTGCGGATTCCCATGACCCCTGTGTGGCCCACCCCCCCCCCCCCCCCACACACACACTCCCCCCATACACCCTCACCCCCCCTCACCCCACACATGCCCACCCCCCACCCGCTCACCACCCTCCCACCTCTCTCACCCCTCCCCCCTCACTCCCCCCACACACCCCTCACCTCCCTCACCTCCTTCACCCTTTCATCCCCCCCCCCCTCCCACGCACCCCTAGACCGCTGTCCAACCATACATGTTGTCTTGTGTCTTACAAGACCTGCCGGAAATGGGACCGATCCAGCCGGAGCCGCCCGCCCCCAGCCAGTGCCAGAGCCGGTGCCCCCAGACGGCTGAACACTAACGGGGAGAGCAGCCTGAACACCAGCCCTCTGCCTGAGACTCAGGAGACCCCGGAGCTCAGGTCGGAAGAGGACACTGAATTCCCGTCACAGCTCTCTCCAACACCTTCCATCTCACAATCTATCACCTTAGTTGGCCACATTAGTGAAGAGGCTTCTGGGACACTATCTGGTGCACACCACACATCGCATCATGTATAGCAGATGGTGGGAAAAGCAGCCGAAGGTCCAGACGGTCGGAGGGCAGGCCGGCCCCAGGAGCCAGCTGCCAGCCAGACGGTTCCCGGGCTCCTGGATCATCCAGTCCCACCCACAGTGCAGGTGCAGGCAGGGATCCAGGGACAACGGGAGGGGTGGACAGCCAGCATCCAGCACCTGCGGGAGCAGGTGGAGGAGTCCATCCGCGTGCAGGAACAGGGGGTGGTGCCGGTCATATGTGCCACCCAGGCCAACACTGCGCGGATAGAGTCCGTGGTGGAGGCAATGGGGACGACGGTGTCAGATATGGGTCAGTATGTCCAAAGCCTGGGGCCCAAGACAGGGCTCCCCTTTCACAGGCAGCTAGTCGAGACCAGAGCGGGCAGGACTAGCAGCGGCAAGTGGTGGGGGGGCCTCAGGAGATGGCTCCGTTCGCAGCCCCGTTCCATGGAGTATCCCGGTGGCCATCGGGCACCCCGAGGGAGGAGGAGGTGCTGGGGATCGTGCCGGTGACTCCCGCAGGTGAGATGCCAGAACAGCGCAGCATCTCAGGCTCACCCGCTCCTGTCACTGGTGCATCTGGTGGGCAGCGGGCAGAACAGTGCAGCACCATGCCACCCGGGATTCCCGAGCATCAGCTGGGCCCATCCAGGCCGGGTCTCCCCAGGAGACACAGCAGTCCTCCTCCACTCCTGCTGTAATGTCTGGGGAACCACCTAGGTTTAGTGTTAGGACCCTTAAGACCAAAAAGTTAGATACCAGTCAAGTTGGCATGGGTGCTGGGCACAGACTGTATATATTCCTCCACAATAGACACCTGTTAACACTGTTAAATCCTGCCCCGGCGCTCTGTCTGATGGGTGTGGGAGGTGGGCCAGTCAGTGCTGGCCAGGGGAATGGGGGACCAGTTTATGCCCGTGGGTGGACCATGCTCTCTAACCTCCCTTCACCCCCTTGCCCCGACCGTCCCCAACACCCCCACCACTGGGATCCGACGGGACCGTGTTATGGACTGGCCAGCTTGCATGCAGGGATCACCCATGTGGGCATGAGCCAGACATTGTCATACGATATGGAGCACCGGAGCTCATTGGAGAATGGGTTGTCATCATCCCCCATCCCATGGACCAGACCCACTGTCACTGCCAACCCAGTGGCTCCAGTTTGTCACGTCGCAGGTATGTGTCAAGGAGGGCGTGTGCATGCGGGTGGTTTGGTGATGTGGGAGGTGGGGTGTGGGTCTGGGATGGTCATGCCATACCCCTGGACAGCAACCCCCTCCAGCAGACCACCACGATGCCGTTGACCCTCCCAGCCTTATACTGGAGGGCCCCTCCAGAGTGGTCCAGGCACCTGAAGTGCATCTTTTGGACTCCGAAGCACCGCTTGACCACACCCCTGGTCGCTGTATGTGCATCGTTGTATCTGGTCTCCACATCGGTCAATGGCCTTGGGATAGGCATCATCAGCCACAACAGCAACGGGTAACCCCTGTCACCCAGCAGCCAGCCCCTCAGCTGGGGCCGGGGGGGAGTGCCCCTCAAACATGTCTCGGATCACAGAGTGTGCCAAGATGAAGGAGTCGTGCACACTGCCCGGGTATCGGGCTCAGACGTGCATGATGGGCATCTGTTGATCGCATACCAGCTGGATTTTCATGGAGTGGATCCTCTTTCCGTTAGTGTACCGGGGCCTGTTATCCGCAGGTGCCTGTAGGGCAACATGCATGCCATCGATCACACCTTGGACTTGGGGCATCCTGGTGATGGCAGCGAACCCCGTGGCCCGGGCATCCTGGTGGTGCGGTCCACATGACACAGGATGTACTGGTCCACCTGTGCATATAGGGTATCTGTGATGGCATGGATGCATCTGTACACCCATGTCTGCGAGATCCCAGACAGATCCCCACTTGGCAACTGGAAGGACCCCGTCGCATAGAAGTTGAGGGTGACCATCACCTTGACGGTCACCGGGAGAGGGTGTCCTCCCCCCATCTGGCAGATGTGTCTCATGGTCCCTCTGCTCACCAGCAGTCTCCATCTGCGTGTCTGATCCGGAAGGTCCTCGAATGACATACGGTTGCGGTGCACACGGGGCCTGATCCGGTGCCCCCTTGGCACCTCCTCCTCGGCCTGTTGGGGGATCGGCCCTCCAGCCTGTGCGGCTGCCACCTGCCCCTCAGCAGCCCGTTCCTCTGCTGCAGCCTCCGCCTCCTTTCTGAGCGGTCCCCGCTCACGCTGGCACAGGGTATCTTGCAGAGCTGCGGCCATCACCACGGTGCCCAGCATCCAAATGCCAATTTCTGCAGAGGTTGAAAGGCCAACATGTTAGCATGGCTCATACTCCCGTACCCAACCAGGAACCTTGGGATACATGGTGGCCCCGGATGGCACTGCGGACCCACTCACGCATGTTCCGCCCCCCCCAAACCCCCATCCCCGCACTCTGGCCCTGTCAGTACCCCCGATCCCGGCTTCCATCCCTGCTGCCAGGGGCACCATTGGCTGGCACTACCCTCACTGATGGCCAGCATGGATGTTGCCCTGGGTGGTCCCCCGGTGGGTGGCGGCAGGTTGGGTGGGCCGTTCGGGCACGGGCAGGGATGCGCTGTGCAGGGGAGTGGGTGCGGGAATAGGCACACTCATACGGCCAGTGTCACTGTGTAGAAGCAGGGACCAAGGTGGGTGGTCAGCAAGATGGCCACTATAATGGCAGACGGTGCCTGGGGACCACCCCAGTCCTGTGGGGGGGCACCCAGGCTGCTCAGCCTGTCCTCCCCCTCCCACACCCCTCCCCCAGCCCTGGCAGAGGCGCCCCTGCAGCAGCTAGCACGGCCGATGTCCGGGCCAGCAGCCCGCAGTCACTCCACGCCGTTTTGCTACTCAGCAGCCAGGGTGCCATGTTCACCATTTGTATAACTACAAGTGAATGACACCGTCGGGAAATCAGCCCATCGGAGGCGGTGAATCGCAGAGGCACCGGAGCATAAGGGGAGGGATTTTCTGAGCCGGCACAGTCGCCGCGGCGCCGGTTGGGGATTGTTGGAAGCGGACCCCACAGCAATTCTCCACGCTCGACGGGCCGAGTTCCCGCCGAATTCCGCCAGCGTCATTCGCGTTTGGTCCTACCCGGCGGGAACTTGCCGTGCTGACTGCGGGTGCCGTCCTGGTGGGAGGGCGGCGGGAGCCGACTCCAAGGGTCCTCCACGGTGGCCAGGCCCGTGATCAGAGGCAACTGATCGGCGGGCGTGCTCATTCCATGGGGGTCCTATGTTCCACCGCGCCGGGCACGTGTAGGGCTCCGCCATGTTGTCCGCGGGCCGGCGCCAAGACGGCCGTGGCATGCATGTGTGGACCCACGCCAGCCGTGGCGTGCATGCGTGGACCAGTGGCGGCCGTGTAGGGCTGGCTTTCGGTACCGGAGCAGCGCATAGCACTCCGGTGCTGTGCTAGCCCACGAGAAAGGGGAGAATGACTGCGCCTGGAGGCCCGTTGATGGCGGCGTCGCTTACACCTGTTTTCACGCCGGTGTCTGGCACGCTAATGATATGCCTGCTATACTTTTAGCCTGCCTGGAAAGCTCTGTATTCATGCCATTTTTGGGGTGCTTGAGCATCCCGATTTAGCGTCAAACTGGCGCCTACCGCGATTTCGGCATCGGAATCTATTCGCCGCCCAATTGCGTTTCACGACTTTGGCGTCGGCAAACGGAGAATCCCGCCCCCTTTGTTTTTTTACCATTCCATTCCCCATCTCCTTTGGCGTTGAAAGTTGAACCCATTTGTCATTCAATCTTTCCTGCTCTCCGCCCTGTCACCGCCCTTCCCCTTTGCTCGTCTTCACACTGACGCACCTTTCAAGTGTTGAAAACCTATTGCATTTTAAAATGTTCTCGTTTTGGCGGAAGATCAACCTGAAACATTGGACCTTGCATCTCTCTCCAGTAAAGGCTGCCAAACATGTTGAGTATTTCCAACATGTTCTGTTAATATTGAAGAAGCAGTGACTGTTTTTTGTGCAGCGTTTTGGTTCACTGGCTGTGAAAACAATCCAACTTTGTATGATTTCTCCTCCCAATGCGACTTTGAGGCAGACAGCTGGAAATGATTTGCTAAAATCACTGCTGCTCGGACTTTAGTAAGAAAGATTTGCCGGGAATGCAGGGAGAAAATCAGTGGCCGTGCAGCTTCCCTCTTTTCATGCACTCCCTTTCTGCCAGAGAAAATCACAGACTGCTGTAGACTGGGAAACTCGTGTTGTGTTCCCCAAATGATGTCCCTAGGCCCTCTCGATTTGGGAACTGTTCTCTTACGCTCAATTAATTGTGAATTTCCCTCTTCTATTTAAGAAAGGTGAGAGAGAGAAACTGATGAGTTATAGACCGATTAGCCTAACCTCAGCTGCTAGGAAATTTTGAAAGTCTATAATTAACGCGAGGGTGACTGAACACCTTGAAAATCTGCAGCTGATCAGGAAGGGCCAGCGTGGATTTGTAAAGAGTAGGTCATACCTTGCAAATTTGATTGAATCTTTTGAAGAGGTGACTGAAATAATGAAATGAAAATCGCTTATTGTCACGAGTAGGCTTCAATGAAGTTACTGTGAAAAGCCCCTAATAAGGGGGAAGGATGTTATTTATATGAATTCAAAGAAGGCGTTTAATAAAGTCCCTCAACAAAAGACTGTTAGCTAAAGTTGAAATCCATGTGGGACTAGAACAGGAGAGTGGGAGGAGCTAAACTGGTCTTGCAGACAGCTGACAGAGGCTTGATGGGCCAAATAGCCTCCTGTTGACCTGCAACTGTTTAAAATTCAATGGAATTGATGGCAAATTATTAGCGTGGTTATAAAATCTACGTACCCGCAGGAGGCAGGTGTCAGGGATAATGGACAGGTACAGAAATTGGCAGGATGTGATGATGTCCCACAAGAATCAGTTTAAGGGCCTCAGGGGCTGAATTCTCCGATCCCCCAATTGCGTGATTTTCAGTGGCGGAATTCTCTACTCCTGCTGCTTGTGAATGGGATTTCCCATTGAAGCCATTCCACGGGGGTGAGGGTGCGCTGTCGGCGAGAACAGGAAATCCCAACAGCCGGAGAATTCCGGCCAAGGTGTTCTCTACATTGATTAACAATTAGATGATGGAATAAAAAGCTACAAATCCAAATTTGTTGATGATGCAAAACTTGAGAGGTGATACTGGTTGGAGGGAAACCCATTGGGGACCCCATGTTTCTTCAGAGGGGGCGGGACATGGCTGACCAGCGCCAAACCGCCGCCAGACCCGATTTCGGCGTCGGAGTTCTCTGCAACGGAGAATCCCACCCTAAGTGTTCCCTTCAGAAAGAAATAGCTTATGATTCGCGTTTCTGCTGGGGATGCTATTTGTTGAGCAATCCAGGACAGGCAAATAAGCCAGCACTCTCCCCATGTGAATTTCGAGCAAGGGGGGGGGGGGGGGAGGGGGGGAGGAGAGGGGGGGGGGGAGGGGGGGAAGGGACGGGGGGGAGAGGGGGGGGGGAAAGGGAGGGGGGCCCTCTTCCCCATGGTGGGCACAGACTCAAACCTGCCATCATCAAACAGCACCTGGGAGGAGGTGGCAAAGGCAGTCATTGCTGCCAACCTCACCAGGAGGACTGGGACCCAGTGCCGCAAAAAGACCTCCTTAGGGCAGTTTGGATGAGTCACCACCTCTGTGACACTGGCATCACTCCCGTCCCTCACTCCTCACATCACTTCTCAATTCCCGGGAGACCAACAACACCCCAACTCCCTGCATCTCCCTTACAGCCCACCCTCCACCAAATCCCAACACATGTATTGTCCTCTTTGGCGAGTAGCCTTGGACACACATGCCACATTCCAGTGTCTCATTATGACCCTTCTGTGGCCCTTAAGATAAGGCAAGCACCAAAAGACTGGAGGGGGCATTCCTGAACTGTGGGTCCACACCCCAGCTGAGGAGAGGGCAATGCAGGTAGCAGGCGAGACCAAGGATAGGGCAGTGGTTGACATGGAGGTCGGCAAGAGGCAAATAAGTGAGAGCCCAGTGCTGACATATCTATAGCAGGTGAGTCACCCCTCCCCCGCAGACCACTCCTTCCCAAGATCCCGCCATGTCTTTTCTCTTGAATGGTTCTTTGGGGTCGTTGCCCCCAGCCACATCCCCAGCACACCCTGGAACACCACTCCAGGGAAGACACCAACTTCTCGTCACTGCTGTCACCCACACCCTCCACCAAATCAAACTATCACCTCGATGGGACATTTTATTGAATAGGCTCCTGGGTCACCTGTGAAAACCTGGTGCTCATGTCACACATGCGGCAGCACATCGGGGGAAGCAGAGTCTCCTGAGGAAGCTGACAGCCGGATGGCTAACTGATCCCAGAAACCTGCTGTGTCTGGACAGATCTCGTGCTTCTGGAATGCATGATCCCATCATTAGTAAAAGTGAAGGCACAGAGCCAAGATTCACAGGATGGGGTGTCAGCAACTCTCCAGTGCCTGCAGGTACAGCTGGATGATTTCAACCACCTTCAGGCACAGGAGATGTTTTAAACATTGCATGGTATCCAGGCCAACTCTGAGAGTGGTATCTGCAGTGGAACACTTGGGGCAAGAAGTCAGAGCCATGGATCAAGGCTTGGGCATACTGTGCTGTCAATGGCTGAGGCTCGGGACAGGGCAGCCCAGTCAGAGGCAGGCATGTTCCAGGCCCATGTGGATATTGCTGCAGCGCTCCAAAGCTTGACCCATTTACAAAGGGTCATGGCTGAAGGCATCAAGAGCATTGGTTGGGTGCTGACAGATCTTGGTCAGTCACAGAGGGAAATGTCCCAGTCTCAGTGCTCCATGGTTGAGGTTCTCCAGGTCCTGGTTCAGGCGAGGGTGAACCTCCAGGCCGGCAGAGCCAGGTGATGGTGGAGCCTCCGGAACTCACTTTGGCCTCACCTCTGTCCCTTAGGGTAGCCCGGGTGCCATTGAGCATCCCAAGAGAGGAAGAAATGATGGGCCCATGCCTGTGCCTCCCACAGCAGATGTGCTAGACGCATCTCAAGGGCAGTGGGTAGAACAGCGTGGCAGCCGGGTCCATCCAGGAAAAGACCCTCCAGAGGACAGCTGCCAGGTCAGAGGGCGAGACGCGCCTCCAGTTCCGATTTGCTGTCTGGGGTTACACCTAGAAGGAGCAGTAGGCCACATAAAATAAGAAAGTTGGTTAATACTTAAGTTGGCACTCTTTCTCATTTCTGTTAAATTGCTTCCAGTGTCTTCTTATTTCTGTCGTAATTTTGAACTCTTTTCTAAAAAATTTCTGAAATGTTCTTTTTTTAAGATGAATCTTGAAGTCGTTCACCCTCAGTGCCATTCCAGTGAATCACCACTACAACTTTTCAAAAGGGCTTGGCATTCTTCCTGCTCAAAATTGGCAGGTTTAAAACCACTGTTTATTAGATCTTAAGCACAGTGGGCAGCTCCTCTGCCTCTGTGCCAGTAGCTCCGGACTAAGGTCCCACCCCAGGACTTGCTGTCCAAGGAAGGTATGTTCATTAATGTGGGCAAACAAGTTGATTATTAATCTGCTAATCCTTTCAGCACACAGTAAAAGTTGGAGAGATTCCTGGTCAGCCATGTGGTGGAAAGAAAGTTGGAGCCTCTTCCATCACTATCCAGAGCTCCAGACTACAACATGCATTTAAAAGTGCAGGTTGCCACAGCAACTCAGACTCTCTGAGCGAACATTGACACACCATCACCAAAGCAAAGTTTTCTCATGATTCACCATAACTTCGAAAGGGCACTGTGAAAGACATTTCAGCCAATGTTCACTGAAGCGACTGGGAACTGTGTAAAGCCTCTCGGTCTGTATGCTTAATGCAAGCCGCATGTAACTGTATTGAAGAACCGCAGAATGCAACATGTATTTTGAACAGAAATGTACTCGCTGTAATGAAAATATTGAAATGTTTGTCATGTTCTCATGGCTGAATTGAAGCACCTCGGAGTGCATCTTGACCTCTGAAGGAAATGTGAATATCATTTTACTTTCCTGTTATAACAATATGAAATGTTTTTGTGATGTTTCTTTCAGAGATTTTATGAATAAAGTATATTTTTGAACAAAGTAACTTCCTTGTGTTTGTTCTCTGTCTGTTAATTTATAACGTCAAGGATCGTGACTGTTTTTTAAACAGCCTTCTCGACTTGCCTTGTCACATAAAGAAAATAGTGTATGGACATTCCAGCGGCCAGATTTTCTCCTCAGAATCAAGGACTATGAACAAGGCCGTTTGCGATGTTGCGTTCCAGACTTCTGAAAGCCAAAGTACTCCCACAAGATTTTGGTCTGAGGGAGTCAGAGTTGGACTGCAGTCAGGAATGCTGCCTCCTGAAGTAGGCACAACAGAGGCGTCAGGAGGGCTCGGCAGGGTGATGAGAAGGCCCATCTTGGTTCACTGGGATATTGTCCTAGTCCTGTGTATCGTTATTAGGCCACTTAGCCCTTAAGTTTCACCCGCAGACCCACCACCATGCCTCTCCATGGCCTTTCATATTCCCTTTCCACCCCCATAACTTCATTACAACCTCATGAAAGTGTCAATTAGCCACATCCATCCATACTGTCAATTAATAAAGCTTTAATCCTCTTAACACTGTTAAATTTTGTCCAAACTAACAAACATATAGTGAAATACCACATCAAAGAAATCGTTATTTATTACAATCTCATAAAACTGTCAAACAAAGTTAACACTCTCCTGAAAGCTGCATAAACAGATCCCTGATGGACTCCAGTGGATTATAATCATGACCCCTTTTTGGAACAACTCATATCGGGTTACGGGTATAGGGTGGATACGTGGGTTTGAGTAGGGTGATCATGGCTCGGCACAACATTGAAGTCCGAAGGGCCTGTTCTGTACTGTACTGTTCTATGTTCTATGTTCTATCAGGAGTACCTTCTCACATTTCTCTCACATTAAGTTGAGAAAGGCAGATCCTAAAGATGCTAAGTCGCACATGTTAATGTTATTTTAATTGCATAATGAACATTAATAATAAATATGTGGAGGGCATTGATTAATTATGTTTCTTGAGCACATATAAAAAGAGACTGCTGGGCCATTGGGGTGGTGGGATATATGAAGCAGAGATCTATAATACGACATTATAATGAATGCATCAATAAAAAATCTGTGTCTCGTTTCAAACTGCATCATCTAGTTTGGATCGGACTAACATAAAAAATTTATACATCACTCCCCAAAGGACAGGAGTCACCGGAAAATATTATCATTCTCTTGTTTTAACAGGTTTGAGCCAGATTATGTCCAAAGATATGCAGGTTAGGTGGGTTTGCGGGGTAGGGCAGGTGAGTGGGCACTGGAACGGCCTCCTCAGCACTGTAGAGATCCTGCGGATTGTAATATTTGAATATTATCAGGGTCTATGCTACTTCTCAGTAATGTATTCCTCCATCAAAGAGAACATAGAGTTAGGTTCTCAAGTTAATGATACAGTACACTATGTGAGACAATATAACTTCTTAAATATATAATAGTTTATTAATGAAGCAAACATGAAATTCAAAGCCTGGTGGAAACAATCAATCACAATGTGCAAAAGGTTGCAGGATAAAGAGAGAAAATGTAATCTGATTTCTAGAAGAGAATCCAGTTTTCATCATCAATTTTTGATCCAGTAAGATATTTGAAGTAGGACATCCATCAATCATTAAAGGAACTAGGCAGCACGGTGTCACAGTGGTTAGCACTGCTGCCTCGCAGAGCTGAGGATCCGGGTTCGATCCCAGCCCCAGGTTACTGCCCGTGTGCACATTCTCTCCATGTCTGAGTGGTTCTCACCCCCAAAACCCCAGGCCGTTCCCAGGTAAGGATTGCATGGCAGTTGCTCAGGAAGCTCAAGCCACTGATGGGCAATTGCCTTGCACTGTGAACCATCTAATAGCTGCTGTCCAAATGGGTTTTGGGCTTCTGGAACGGACAGTCCCATCAATTGTGTAGATACAGTCTCAGATACAGGGACTACATGAGGGGTTGTCAGCGAGCGTCCAGCGCCTACAGGTGCAGTTGGAGGAGTCCGACCACGTGCAGGAGCTGGAGGTGGTGTTGAACACTGCGTGCCACCCATGCTAACAATGCATGGGTGGTACCCACCTTGGAGGCATTGAGGGCGACTGTTGTGGCTATGGATCAGCATGTCTAAGGCGTGGCGAATTCTGTGAAGGTGCTGGCCGAGCCTGGGACAGGGTTGCCACCTCACAGGTAGCCATGTGCCAGAGCTACCTGGACATTGCAGTGGCGTTCCTGAGCATGGCCCAGTCACAGCAGGCCATGGCTGGGAACATTGGCGGCATTGCCCAGCGCTGACCGACATGGCGCAAACCTAGAGAGAGGTGGCCCACTCCCAGAGGGAGAGGGCAATGTGACACAGTCCCAGAACATGGTGGCACAGTTAATTGGTGATGTGTCGCAGTCCCAGATGGGGATGATCCACTCCCTGTGCTCCATGGCCAGGAGCATGCAGACCCTGGTCGAGACTAGAGCGGGCCTCCAGGACTGGCAGTGCCAAGTGGTGGGTGAACCTCAGGGGTTAGTTTCACTCGCACCCCCATCCTATTGAGTAGCCGGGGAGCCATCGGGCACCCTGAGGGAGGAGGAGCTGCTGGGGACCATGCCGGTGTCTCCCGCAGGGGAGGTGCCTGAACAGTGCAACACCTCAGACTCCCCCTTCCTGTCCCTGGCACATCTGAGGGGCAGTGGGCTGAACAGGGCAGCACCACGCCGCCTGGGACAACTGTATAGCAGGCAGGCCCATCCAGGCCCAGTCGCCCCAGAAGATAGCTGCCAACGGGGACCCAGGTCACACTCTAGGAATCACAGCAGACTGCATCCACCTCTGCTGTGTCATCTGGGGATACACCTAGATGCAGCGTTAAGGCCGTAAGGCCAGAGCATTAGGCACCAGTTAAGTTGGCAAGGGTGCAGGGTGTAGGGCACAACTCTGTATATATATTGTCACATTAAGCACCTGTTCACACTGCCTCGGTGCACTGATGATGGGTGTGAGGGTGCACTGGTCTGGGCTGGCCACAGAGGGGGCAGGGATGGGGGAATGGGTGGATGTTTTGGGTGGCCTGGGCTTGCCACTCTCCCACCCCCCTCCCACCAACAGTCCTCACCACCACCACCCCAGATGGGACTGTGTGATGGAATGGCAATCATAGCCTCCCGTGCGCATTGGCCCTGGCGCACATGTCGTGCGACCTCCAGTGCCAGCCTGGGCTCCATGTCCTGCCATTCCTTCCCTCCCCAAATCCTCCTCATCGGACGAGGGCTGGCGTTCATCCTCCTTCTGCAGCACATCGCCCCTCAGCTGCGCAATGTTTTGGAGACCGCCAGGATGTAGGTAACCCCCTCAGCATCATACTGGCGGATCCCACAGAGCAGCCCAGGCACCAGAACCATATCTTCAGATGGCTGAAACACCGCTCAATCACACTCCTAATCGCTACATGGGCATCGTTGTAGTGGGTCTCCGCGTCAATCTATGGCCTCCGGAAAAGCGCCATCAGCCACGACCACAGTGGATAACCCGTGTTGTAAATGAACCAAGCTCCCAGCTTGGGGGGGGGGGGGGGGGAAGTCTTGAACATGTCAGGAACCGTGCCAGGATGTGCCAGGATGACGGGGTCGTGCACACTGCCCGGGTATCAGGTGTAGATGTGCATGATGCGCAGCTGATGGTGTCGTGTGAGAGTACATCAAAGAAATGAGTGTTTAAGAAATGTACCTTTAAGAAATGCATGTTTATCAGTGATGTCAGAGTATGGGTGGAGCTGGGCTATCTGTCAGCTTTTTACTTTCGTTGTAGGCTGTTTGCTGCAGGGTGTGTTTTAGTTTCATTTTCAGAGCTGGATAGCTGCAGTCACAACCAGAAGGTGTATTAGAGTCGCTCTCTGTAATCTAAAAACTGTAAATCGATCCTTTGGTGATTTAAAACTAATAACTGCTCTCAGTAGTGACTTTAACCTGATGTGCTTCTGTTTAAAGGTTTTTTTTAAGTCTTGTGGATGTTAAAAGGACAGTTTAAGGATTACTTAGTGTTGTATTCTTTGGAGGTTATATTTGAATTGATTGTTGCTAAAATGTTAATCTACATGTCGATTGGTTTAACCAGGTCGGCCAAGGCAACCTTGAGGAGGAGTTTATAGAATGTATCCGCGATAGTTTCCAAGAACGGTATGTAATGGAACCTACAAGGGAACAAGCGGTCCTAGATCTTGTCCTGTGTAATGAGACAGGATTGATTCATGATCTCATAGTTAGGGATCCTCTCGGAAGGAGCGATCACAATATGGTGGAATTTAAAACACAGATGGAGGGTGAGAAGGTAAAATCAAATACTGGTGTTTTGTGTTTAAACAAAGGAGATTACAACGGGATGAGAGAAGAACTAGCTAAGGTAGACTGGGAGCAAAGACTTTATGGTGGAACAGTTGAGGAACAGTGGAGAACCTTACAAGTGATTTTTCACTGTGCTCAGCAAAGGTTTATACCAACAAAAAGGAAGGATGGTAGAAAGAGGGAAAATCGATCGTTGATATCAAAGGAGATAAGGGAGAGTATCAAATTGAAGAAAAAAGCATACAAAGTGGCAAAGATTGGTGGGAGACTAGAGGACTGGGAAATCTTTAGGGGGCAACAGAAAGCTACTAAAAAAGCTATAAAGAAGAGTAAGATAGAGTATGAAAGTAAACTTGCTCAGAATATAAAAACAGACAGTAAAAGTTTCTACAAATATATAAAACAAAAATGAGTGGCAAAGGTAAATATTGGTCCTTTAGAGGATGAGAAGGGAGTTTATTAATGGGAGATGAGGAAATGGCTGAGGAACTGAACAGGTTTTTTGGGTCGGTCTTCACAGTGGAAAACACAAATAACATGCCAGCGACTGACAGAAATGAGGCTATGACAGGTGAGGACCTTGAGAGGATTGTTATTACTAAGGAGGTAGTAATGGGCAAGCTAATGGGGCTAAAGGTAGACAAGTCTCCTGGCTCTGATGGTTTGCATCCCAGAGTGCTAAAAGAGATGGCGAGGGAAATTGCAGATGCACTAGTGATGATTTACCAAAATTCACTAGACTCTGGGGTGGTCCCAGTGGATAGGAAATTAGCAATCGTGATACCACTGTTTAAAAAAGGAGTTAGGCAGAGAGCGAGAAATTACAGACCAGTGAGCTTAACTTCGGTAGTAGGGAAGATGCTGGAATCTATCATCAAAGAAGAAATAGCGAGGCATCTGGATGGAAATTGTCCCATTGGGCAGACGCAGCATGGGTTCATAAAGGGCAGGCCGTGCCAAACTAATTTAGTGGAATTTTTTGAGGACATTACCAGTGCAGTAGATAAGGGGAGCCAATGGATGTGGTATATCTGGATTTCCAGAAAGCCTTTGACAAGGTGCCACACAAAAGGTTGCTGCATAAGATAAAGATGCATGGCATTAAGTGTAAAGTAGTAGCATGGATAGAGGATTGGTTAATTAATTGAAAGCAAAGAATGGGGATTAATGGGTGTTTCTCTGGTTGGCAATCAGTAGCTAATGGTGTCCCTCAGGGATCCATGTTGGGCCCACAATTGTTCACAATTTACATAGATGATTTGGAGTTGTGGACCAAGGGCAATGTGTCCAAGTTTGCAGATGACACTAAGATGAGTGGTAAAGCATAAAGTGCAGAGGATACTGGAAGTCTGCAGAGGGATTTGGATAGGTTAAGTGAATGGGCTAGGGTCTGGCAGATGGAATACAATGTTGACAAATGTGAGGTTATCCATTTTGGTAGGAATAACAACAAACGGGATTATTATTTAAATGATAAAATATTAAAGCATGCCGCTGTGCAGAGAGATTTGGGTGTGCTAGTGCATGAGTCACAGAAGGTTGGTTTACAGGTGCAACAGGTGATTAAGAAGGCAAATGGAATTTTGTCCTTCATTGCTAGAGGGATGGAGTTTAAGACTAGGGAGGTTATGTTGCAATTGTATAAGGTGTTAGTGAGGCCACACCTGGAGTATTGTGTTCAGTTTTGGTCTCCTTACTTGTGAAAGGATGTACTGGCACTGGAGGGTGTGCAGAGGAGATTCACTAGGTTAATCCCAGAGCTGAAGAGGTTGGATTATGAGGAGGGGTTGAGTAGACTGGGACTGTACTCATTGGAATTTAGAAGGATGAGGGGGGATCTTATAGAAACATTTAAAATTATGAAGGGAATAGATAGGATAGATGCGGGCAGGTTGTTTCCACTGGCGGGTGAAAGCAGAACTAGGGGACATAGCCTCAAAATAATGGGAAGTAGATTTAGGACTGAGTTTAGGAGGAACTTCTTCACCCAAAGGGTTGTGAATCTATGGAATTCCTTGCCCAGTGAAGCAGTTGAGGCTCCTTCATTACATGTTTTTAAGGTAAAGATAGATTGTTTTTTGAGGAATCCCGGCCTTGGGTCACTGTCTGTGTGGAGTCTGCACATTCTCACTGTGTCTGCATGGGTTTCACCCCCACAACCCAAAGATGTGCAGGCTAGGTGGATTGGGCACACTAAATTGCCCCTTAATTAGAAAAAATTTAATTGGGCACTCTAAATTTATTTATTTTTAAAAAAAGTCTCACAACACCAGGCTAAAGTACAACAGGTTTATTTGAAATCACAAGCTTTGGAGTGTTAAAATGTTACAGTCCATCATAAATTATGTATCAGCAGAGCATTTACATAATATAATCATGGCTTCATGAAGGGGAAGTCATGCCTGACAAATTCATTAGAATTTTTTGAGGTAGAATACGCAGGATCGATAGAGGGGAACCAGTAGATGTAATATGTAACGTGTCGCGTCTTTTCGTCCGACGTCACTTCATCCAACGACACTTCGTCCACGTCTTTTGGTCCAACGTCTTTTTGTCCGCCCGTCTTTTGGTCCAACGTCACTTCGTCCAATTATCCAATTACAAATTAACTCCATATAAAACCATTTAATTGATAAAATGCAAGTACAATACAGCAAATTAATTTAATTGCTAAAATGCAAGTAATTGATAAAATGCAAGTAAAATGCAAGTTGAAAAATGCAGTTAAAAAGTTAAAAAATCTAAAAATGCAGTTAAAAAATCTAAAAGTTTACTAATTACTTAAAATTCCCAAAATTACTTAAAATTGATGTAAATTGTAAATTCCCGAAATTCCCTAAAAGTTAGATTTCCAGAACTGTACCCGAGAGAGAATAATGGGGAGAGGACAAGATGATTTGATATTCTACAATTCCGACAGACACAGATATAAGTGGGAGTCTAATTGGATTTAGACAATGAGTGCAGTTCTGAAAGAAGCAGATTTAAACTCGATTTTCGTCGAGTGATTAAAACCTCTGGTTGGCAGTGGGTTCTGACATTACAGGTCTGAAATGATCAAATATTCCATCAGATACAATGGCTCTCATCACGCTGGAGCATACATAGGTGAATATCCTGCAGCTTATCTTAATAATGTCTGGAGATCAAGCAGCACAAATGCAGAACTCAACCTCAAGAGGCGAAATAGGTGGAGAGGATCCTTGAGCAGTAACATTGAAAAACTAAATTAAACTATTTGTAATTGGATAATTGGACGAAGTGACGTTGGACCAAAAGACGGGTGGACAAAAAGACGTTGGACCAAAAGACGTGGACGAAGTGTCGTTGGACGAAATGACGTCGGACGAAAAGACATAGCACCATTTGGATTTCGAAAAAGCATTCGGTCAGGTACCACGCAAAAGGTTACATAATAAGATAAGAGCCCCATACTGACACAGACTTGAGTGGAGTCGGGAGATAAATGCTGCAATGTTTCACTCTGTGAATAATTCTGAATAAATCTATTCCAGAGTAAAGACTGGCCCTTGTTTATTCCTTAACCAACTAATTGTCAGGAATACAACACTTTGCACACAGCTTCCTCTCTCTGTTGCCTGTGTTCTGTTTCCATGTCATACTGGGAGGCATGGAGTCTGGGACGGGTCCTGATTTTTTGTTGTCAGATGGGTTAGTTCTGGTAGTGTTAGTTCTTCCTTCCCCCTGAAGGGAGGCCTTGTTGGATCGTCAACTGGTGAGTTTGTTCTGATGTTTTTAGATCTTTCCTTTTTTTTCCTTTGGGAGGCCCTGAAGCCTTGATCATAATCTGAACATGCTGTTGCTGTTGCAGATCCTCTCTTTACAATTGTAAATGAATTATTTTGGTTCTGCCCTGGATTTGTATTGGGGTTTAGTTGCACTGTCTGGCATACCTGTAACTCCCCTTAGAACTGGGGTTTCCATGTATGTTCTATTGTTTTTATAAGGGTGGGTTGTTGGCTTCTATATTTTGTTGTGAACCACAAGCCATTTCCTATATTGACCGAATGACCACACAACTACTGTATCCAAGAGGAACTACAACCAGAAATCCCATGACTGAGAGCAAGTTTCTTCTCAGAGGACTTCAAAAGTCACCCTACTCTTACCACAATGGTAGCACAGTGGTTAGCATAGTTACTTCACAGCCCTAGAGTCACAGATTCTATTCCCGGCTTGGGTCACTGTCTGTGCGGAGTTTGTACTTTCTCCCCGTGTCTGCGTGGGTTTCTTCCAGGTGTTCGGTTTCCTCCCACAGTCCAAAGATGTGCAGTTAGGCGGATTGGCCATGATAAACGGCCTTTGTGTCCAAAAAGATTGGGTGGAGTTGCTGGGTTACAGGGATGGGGTGGAGGTGTGGGCTTAGGTAGGGTGCTCTTTCCAAGGGCCGGTGCAGACTCGATAGGCCGAATGGCCTCCTTCTGCACTTTAAATTCTATGAAACTATTACTGAACGACGAAAGGGTGTAAAATTTTCCCAATCACAGAGTCTAAACTAACTGGCTTACTCAGCTATTTGGTCCAGAATAGAGTTCTGGGGCCCGACCCCAATCTCATGCGCCCCCTCATGGAACTCCCCCTCCCCCACTGCCCCAAGGCCCTCAAACGATGCCTGGGGTTCTTTTCGTATTACGCCCAGTGGGTCCCAAACTATGCGGACAAGGCCCGCCCACTCATACAAACCACCGTTTTTCCCCTGATGGCCGAGGTTCACCAGGCCTTCAATGGTATCAAGGCCGACATCGCCAAGGCCGCGATGCACGCGGTCGACGAGACGTTACCATTCCAAGTCGAGAGCGATGCATCAGACGTCGCTCTGGCCGCCACCCTGAACCAGGCAGGCAGGCCCGTGGCATTCTTTTCCCGCACCCTCCATGCCTCCAAAATTTGGCACTCATTCATGCTCAATAACACACAATGAGGCAAGATCAAAAACGATAAAATCTTGAGCTCTCCACCTACAACTACGGGATTTTGTATCGCCCCGGTAAGCTCAACGAGCCCCCCCGATGCCCTATCCGAAGGGGTACATGTGCCAGTGCACAAGGGGGCCGACTCCGGACCCTGCACAACAATCTCTGTCACTCAGGGGTCACCTGTTTTTACCATTTCATCAAGGCCCGCAATCTGCACTACTCCATCGAGGAAGTCAGGGCGATAACCAGAGACTGCCAGGTCTGCACGGAGTGTAAGCGCACTTCTACCGGCCAGACCGTGCGCGCCTGGTGAAGGCCTCCCTCCCCTTTGAACGCCTCAGCGTAGACTTCAAAGGGCCCCTCCCCTCCACCGACCAAAACACCTACTTCCTCAGTGTGGTTGATGAATATTCCCAATTCCTCTTTGCCGTCCCATGCCCCGATATGATGACTACCACCGTCATCAAAGCCCTCAACACCATCTTCGCTCTGTTCGGCCTCCCCGCCGACGTCCACAGCAAACGGAGATCCTCATTCATGAGCGATGAGCTGTGCCAGTTCCTGCTCAACAGGGGCATTGCCTCGAGCAGGTCGACCAGCTACAACCCCAGGCTGGTGGAGCGGGAGAATGGGACGGTCTGGAGGGCCGTCCAGCTGGCCCTCCAGTCCAGCAATCTCCCGGTCTCCCGCTGGCAGGACGTCCTCCCCGATGCACTCCATTCCATTTGGTCGCTCCTGTGCACCGCGACTAATGAAACCCCCCATGAACGTCTCTTTGCCTTCCCTAGGATGTCAACCTCCGAGGTTTCGCTCCCAACATGGCTGGCAGCTCCAGGACCAGTTCTCCTCCGTAGACACGTGCGACTCCACAAGGCGGACCCGTTGGTTGAGAGGGTACAGCTACTCCACGCCAACCCGCAGTAGCGTACCCCGACAGCCGCCAAGACACAGTCTCACTCAGGGACCTGGCACCAGCTGGTTCCACACACATGCACCTCCCCCTCTGCCCCGGGGCCACCCTCCCTTCCCCCGGCGCATCCCATCGCAGCCCCCGCTCCAGGACAATCCGTCCTCCCTTTGCTCTCACCCGGGGATGAAGAGGATTTCGACACGCTCCCAGAGTCACCGATGACCAAGCCGATGCCTGAGTCGCCACCAGCACTGCGGCGCTCTCGACGGCAGATCAAGGCACCGGACCACCTGAATTTATAATATTCTCTGTGATTTTAAACACAACTTTCTGTATATAGTTCTCCACCACCCCCGCTGGACTCATTTTTTTAACAGGGGGTGAATGTAGTAGTCACCACTGATGTATATACTGTATATATGTGTGTTTTACAGTAAGGCCCTTGTACTACAGGTACGGGGTAGATCCCTGCCTGCTGGTTCCACCCAGTAGGCGGAGAATAAATATGTGTGCTCCCTGTACCGCAGCCATTTCGTCAGCTCCTGAAGGAGGCCACACATCTCAGTGTAATAAAGCCTCGGTTACATTCTACTCTCGTCTTCTCTTAATTGATAGTACATCACCCGACCTGACGTCCATCGGCCCCAAACCAGAAGTGAAGCCCTGACCTCAATTTGGAGCCGACCCAGACCTCGGAGCTCCCAACCCGGCGTAATAACCGACACCAGCTCCCGGATTGCCCGGCCCAGTCCCCAGAGCTCCCGACTCGACTCCCAACAACGAGAACCAGCCCAACTCGACCCCGAGAGACCCGCCCAGCGGCCCGACCCGGAGAGGGCCGCCCAGCAACCCGACCTACCTGGAGACGGAAGAAAGAAAAATTCATGTGGAGGCCTGACCGGGCCTACTTCAAGACCTAACCCCAGGAGCGCCCAGGGAGGGAACAGACCATGGGACTCAGCCCAACCTGCCTCAGGAAGCCCCTGCCCATGACCCAGGGTCCCCGGAATGCTGGAGACCCTGCGCGAGGATCTGAACGCGCTGCAAGGTATTCCCGTGCCCGCAGAACACCGGGACCCATCCGGATCGAAAACATGCCCCCTAGCAACCCCTCTACCTCAACCAACGCCCGGGACCCTGCCAGACGCTACCCCAGAAACTTAATCAGCGCCCTGGTCCCTGCCAGCCCCCTGGACCCTGCCCGACGAAACCACCTGCCTTCCACAAAGTCAGACTTCTCCAATCAGATCCCAGGATCATCCAGTCGCAGCCACCGGCATAAGCGAGGAAAACGTGACGGTCTGCAGCTTAGACTGAAGCAACGCGGTTTCAAGACCCCTCACCGCAGCATACTCCTGGCAAACGTCCAAGCGATTGAAAACAAGCTGGATGAGCTTAACGCCAGACTTACCTCTCAGAGGGAAGTAAGAGACTGTTGTGTGCTCTGTTTCACAGAGACATGGCTCAGCCCCTCCTCACCGGACTGTGCCATACAACTTGAAGGCTCCTCAATTCACCGGGCGGACCGCACGGCATCTTCAGGCAAAGCGAAGGGTGGAGGGGTGTGCCTCCTCATCAACTCCTCCTGGTGCTTGGATGTGGCAACCCTGGCGGCCTACTGCGCCCCGGACCTGGAATACCAGACTGTGAAGTGCCGCCCATACTATCTTCCACATGAGTTCACTTCAGCCATTATCACAGCAGTCTACATCCCATCCCAGGCAGAAGAGAGAAAGGCGCTGGACGAACTGTACACAGTTATAAACAACTACGAAACAGAACACCCGGAGACCTTGTTCATCATGGCCGGAGACTTCAACTAGGTGAACCTCAAGAGTGATAGTTCCATCAGCACATCTCCTGTCCCACCAGGGGCAGCGACACTCTTGACCACTGCTACTCAAAAATCAAGGGCGCCTGCCGTTCCATCACCCGACCGCATTTTGGGAAATCAGACCATAAGACTGTGCTCCTTCTCCCGGCTTACAAGCAGAAACTCAAGCGGGAGAATCCAGCTAAGAAGGTTGTGCAGTGCTGGTCTGAGGAAACAGAAGAGCTCTTACGTGACTGCTTAGAGACAGTGGACTGGTCCATATTTAAGAACTCAGCGACGAACTTAAATGAGTATGCCACCACCGTCACAGACTTCGTCAGCAAATGTGTGGACGACTGCGTACCAAAGAAAGCAGTACGTACGTTCCCCAGCCGGAAATGATGGTTCAATCGCGAGAGTGACTCCCTACTGAAGGACAGACCTGAGGTGTTCAAGTCAGATGACCCTGACCTGTACAAGAAATCCAGGTACAACCTCCTCAAAGCCATCCGAGATGCCAAGAGAGAATATCAAACAAGCTAGAGGACAGACAGACTCTCGGCAGTTGTGGCAAGGACTAAACAACGTAACAGGCTACAAAGCGAAGCCGAGTAGTATCTCCGGCAGCAGCGCACCCCTCCCCGATGAACTCAATGAATTCTATGCTTGGTTCGTGCAGGTAACCAACAATCTGCTGTGGACTGCCCCAGCAGCCCATAACTCACCCATACCCACCATCACAGCTTCCGAAGTCAGATCGGCCTTCCTGAAAGTGAACCCTCAGAAGGCGACGGGCCCGGACGGGATCCCTGGTCGTGCACTCAGAGCCTGCACGGACCAACTGGCAGAGATGTTCACGGACATCTTTAACCTGTCCCTACTCCACTCCGAGGTTGCCACCTGCTTCAAGAAGACCACCATCATACCGGTACCAAAAAAGAACCAGGCAACGTGCCTCAATGACTACTGTCCGGTGGCCCTGACTTCAGTCGTAATGAAATGCTTCGAGAGGTTGATCATGACGTGAATCACCTCCATACTCCCAGAATGCCTTGATCCACTGCAATTTGCAACCGGTCCACAGCAGATACCAATTTCCTGGCCCTACATTCATCCCTAGAGCATTTCGGCAACAAAGACTCCTACATCAGACTCCTATTTATTTGCTAAAGCTCCGGCTTCAACACCATAATCCCAGCCAAGCTCATATCAAAGCTCCAAAACCTAGGACTTGGCTCCCAACTCTGCAACTGGATCCTCGATTTTCTGACCAACAGACCACAATCAGTAAGATTGAACAACAACACCTCCTCCACAATAGACCCCAATACCGGGGCCCCGCAAGGGCTGCGTACTTAGCCCTCTACTCTACTCCCTGTACACATACGACTGCATGGCAAATTTTGGTTCCAACTCCATCTTCAAGTTTGCTGACAATAATACCATAGTGGGCTGTATCTCAAATAACGACGAGCCAGAATACATGAGGGTGATGGAGAACCTAGTGGAGTGGTGCAGCGACAACAATCTCTCCCTCAATGCCAGCAAAACTAAAGAGCTGGTCATTGACTTCAGGAAGCAAAGTCCTGTACACTCCCTTGTCAGCATCGGGGCTGAGGTGGAGATGGTTAACAGTTTCAAATTCCTAGGGGTACACATCTCCAAAAATCTGTCCTGGTCCAGCCATGCCGATGCGACCACCAAGAAAGCACAACAGGAAACTGTTCCTGCCTCAGGAAACTAAGGAAATTCGGCATGTCCACATTAACCCTTACCAACTTTTACAGATGCACCATAGAAAGCATCCTATCAGGCTGCATCACAGCCTGGTATGGCAACTGCTCGACTCAGGACCGCAAGAAACTTGAGACAGTCGTGAACACGAACCTGCCTCCCATCCATTGCCTCCATCTACACCTCCTGCTGCCTGGGGAAAACGGGCAGCATAATCAAGGATCCCTCCCACCTGGCTTACTCACTCTTCCAACTTCTTCCATCGGGCAGGAGATACATAAGTCTGAGAACACGCACAAACTGACTCAAAAACAGTTCTTCCCCGTTGTTATCAGACTCCTAAATGACCCTCTTATGAACTGGCCTCATTAACACTACACTCTGTATGCTTCATCCGATGCCAGTGCTTATGTAGTTACATTGTATACACTGTGTTGCCCTGTTATGTATTTTCTTTTATTCCCTTTTCTTCCCATGTACTGAATGATCTGTTGAGCTGCTCACAGAAAAATACTTATCACTGTACCTCGGTACACGTGACAATAAACAAACCCAATCCAATCCAAAATGGTTGTGCAAAATGTTGCTTAATGTGCTGTACAATATCCCATTTTTGATAGTACCACCCCCAACCCCCGACCCCCAACGCCACCCCTTTCCCACCGCCTACCTAACCCCTACCCCAGTGCCCTCAGTGATCCTCATTGTGCCAGGCCCTCCAAGCTCTACCACTGCTTCTTGGTGCTTCCCCAGGATGCACATCTGAGGGAGCCAACTGCTAACCTCATCCCGTGGCCTTTGATGCCCTTAGCGGGTATCCCCTGGGGGCTCTGGAGCTGGAGGGCCCTGGCTCACTTGTCAATGGCATATGCCCAGTCCCACCCTGTGCCACCCTGTCGCGTGTGCTGATCAGAGAGGTGGAACTCAGGAGTAGCCACCCTGTGGGAAGGGTCCGGGTTGGCACTCAGTGCTCCCTCCACCCGGTCGGTGCCCATAGGACCCTGGGTTTCACCTTGGGACGGAGGGGCAGTTGGTTCAGGCCCCGGCTGCCCCTGCATCATCTAACTCTCTCTGCCCTGGCGGCTCCCCATGGTCCGCACTATCGTGTCGACGCCCTCGGCGATGCTCCTCAGTGATTGAGACACAGCCGCCAGTGACCGGGCCATGCTCTGCAGTGCCTCAGCCATGCCCACCTACGACTGGGACAGGGTCCGCAGCGCCTCGGCCATTCCCATTTGAAGCGGGACATCTACTGCAGAACCCCATCAAGGTCGGCCTGGTACAGACATACTGCCGAAACCCTCAGTCATGGCCGTCACCAACTGCGTGAAGCTTTGGGCACTTCACTAATGGTGCCGATGGTGTGCACCAGGCTCTCCACTGCGGTCACCACCCTGACAGTGTTGGCCTTGGTGCCACTCATTGCCAGCACCATCTCCTGCCTCTGGGACTCCTCTAATCAGTTATGGATCTGCTGGCGTGACGCTGACATCTTCCTCTGAATGTCCGATTGCTCCCTCTTGTCTCCACCATCTCCGGGAAATTCTGTGCCAGGGCGCAGCATCAGGCTGGGACCCAGCTGGGTCCATGCATCCAGCAGACCTCCGACTGCTGTCTCGCCTGGGGGTTCCTGCCTCCACCTGATGGGCATCAGCAGCTGTGTGGTGCTCACCAGATCGTGCCCCAGAAGCCTGACCACCGAGGTGTGTGTATCTGCACTGGTGGAGGGCAGGGATGACAGCTTTGCCACAACTTTAACAGTTACATCCGCGGAGTTCCCCTCCGAGGTTTTCTCCTCTGAGTCAGTAGAGGGGCCTCCTGGGATGCGCCGGCATCGTCGGCTGCTGGGCCTGCAGAAGAATGGACATGTGGTCAGTGAGTGGGATGGGTCAGTCCCTACTAACATTTAACAGGTCCTGTGGGTGGAGCCCGGTGGTCCCTCACCTTTGCAGCGTCTGCCAGACTCTGCGTGGGTGACTGCCATGTTCTCGGCCACCCCAGTCACCTCCAGGACACGCTCCTTGAAGGAAATGAGGATTCTCAAGTTTGGCACCCCACCGCCAGTCTGGACCCTCTCCCACCGATTATGGGAGAGCTTTTCCTGAGCCTGAGGGGACACAGAGAGGGCAACTTTAGCCTCACGTGCGGTTCAAGGTTGTGGGGGGGGGGGGGGGGGGGGGGGGGGGGGGTTGGTGAAGGGAGGGCAGGGGTGGAGTGAGGGTTGAAGGGGTGGCTGGAGGATGTGCCGAACGGGGAGGGAGATGGAGGGAGGGTTGTAGGTCGCCTGAGGGGATGCTCCTTGGCGGTGTTGGGGGTTTGGACATTGCTGTCTACTCACTCTGGCTGCCCGGTGTCGGGTTGTTGACCTTCTTCCGACACTGGAGACCAGTCCTCCTGGTCACACTGCCCGAGCTGACTGATGCCACCACCTTGTCCCAGGCAGCACTGACTGCCTTGTAGCTTACCCTCCGGGACCTAGGGGAATCAGGACATTCCTCCTGACCTCCACCACATCCAGGAGCCTCCCCAGGTCAGCATCCCCGAATCTTGGGGCTGGTCTCCTTGGCGCTATTGTTGTGAGCTGGCTGGGGTTGACCGAGCAAGTGCAGCCTCAGTGCTGCTCGACGTTGTTAGCAGGGGGCTGGCAAGTGCAGTCCCGGCGAATCAGCTGGCAAGCCGGCGTTCGGGGTGGGAAGCCCATGAGGCCTCGTTAGGTGGGCCAATTAACATTGAATAGTGGGCGCGATTCTCCCGAGTTACGAAAACTCGGGAAGCTGACGTCAAAAACGGGCGCGTTTGACACCAGCCTCCGCCCCCCACCCCCCGCCCCCCCCCCCCCCCCCGCCCCCCCCCACCGGGAACCGATTCAGCTCCCCGGTCGGGGCTAGTATCGCGCGGCCGTGAACTCCGGCATCGCGGGCTTAACCAATTTCGTTAAGCCCGTTAGCCAGAGTTAGCGACGGTTTACGCATCAGATGACGTCAGCCGCGCATGCGCGGATTGGACGACTCCAACCAGCGTATGCGCGGATGACGTCATCGCGCTTGTGCGTGAAACCCGCGCATGCGCAGGCTGTTATGCCCCGCAAAAGCCCCGCGGATGGATCCATCGGGGCGGCGGAGGGAGAAAGAGTACCCGCTGCCCGCGATCGGTGCCAACCAATCGCTGGCCCATGGCACCCTTGGCACGGCCGTGGTACGGCCGTGCCAATCGGTGCCATGGTTCCCGAGAATGGGACTTTACGGCCGTTTTTAAGAACGGTCAGAGCAGGTGTGTTTTACGCTTGTAAAAACGGCCGTAAAGGCCTTGGAAATCGGCCCATCAGCCAGGAGAGAATCGCTGCTCGCCGTAAAAAAACGGCGGGCAGCGATTCGTGTCGGGAGGCGGGCGTGGGGGGGGGGGAGAATAGCGGGAGGGCGTCGGACCACCGTGTCCGTAAAAATTTACGCCACCCTCTATTCTCCGAATTTTCGTGTGAGCGGAGAATTGCGCCCAGTGTTTCTGGCCTCGCTGGGCTGAGCGCCGGGAAATATGTGGCAATTCCCGCTCGCTACTGCACTTGAAAACCTTTCCAGAGAATCGCGCCCAAAGTCTCCCAAATGAAGAAGCTCACCTATATGTTTTTTCTTTCAGTTTAATACTATCCTTTACTTCCTTAGTTAATCATGTCTGATTTATCCTCTTCCTCACTAGGATATATCTTCGTTGTGAGTCATGAACTATTTTCAGAAATGTCTGCCATTACTGATCAACCATCTTCCCTATTAAACTCATTTCCCAATCCACTACAGACAACTCGTCCCTCATTCCTTGAAAATGACCTTTATTTAACTGTAGTCTAGTTGTTTCTGGCCGACGTTTCTCTCTCAAATTCAGTGCTAAATTCTACCATGTTATGTTTACTGCTTCCAAGGGGATTTTTTTCTCTGAGACTGTTTATTAAACCTGTCTCATTACATATTACCAAATCCAAAATATCCTGATCCTTGGTTAGATCCACAGCATATTGTTCTTGGAAACTGTTCCAAATACACTCTATATATTTCCTCATGGCTACTTCTGCCAATTTGATTTTCCCAATCCACATGATGATTAAAGTCACCCATGATTAATGTACCGCCTTTTTACATACCTTTATTATCTCCTGATTTATTTTCGGTCCTACAGTATAGCTACTGTTTGGGGGCCAATAGATTACTCCCCCCAGTGTAGTTTTCCCCATATTATTTCTTACCTCCAGCCAACTGCATTTTCCATCGTCCAATTCAAGATCATTTCTTGCTATTTTATTTATTCCACCACGCACCAATAAAGCTACCCTACCACCATTTCCTTCCTGCCTTTCCTTACGAAAAGTCACATACCCCTGAATTTTCCAGTTTTACATAGAATCCATAAGATCCCGGTCCAGACCCCAATATTTGTTAGGATACCAGACAATAACCGCAAACACTTACTTATTTTTAAAACTGTGGGGAAAGGATACTTCACTCCAGGAGTGATAACTCTGACCAACAGGTAACTTGTATATTCAAACAAACTTTATTCTTAATTTTTTATACTAAACACATTAACATCACAAAAAATAGCTTTTCAATCAACAGTTAAACAATTTTTAGAATAAAAGGAAACCATTTTTACAACTAACTTATACCTTCTCTATCTCTAATTAAGCAAAGCCCATCACAGGTCAAAAGCTACTTATAAATGAAGTTAGAAAACACAGAGATACCTCTGCATGCTTGTATAGAGAATTATTGGAAGACTGCTTGAAGAGAGAGTGAGGGACACTTTCATGTAATGGCCCACAGATCCTTCTGTCTGTGTTAGACTACTGGCATCCTTTGGCAAAAGCTCACCTTACAGATAGTTCTGTCTCTTCCCATTAATTGCATCATCTTTTTCCCATTCAGATATCCCGACCTGCTTACCTAAATCTAAATACAATGGGCTGGATTCTCCACTGTCGGATTCTCCGCTGTGCCAGCAGCCCGAGGATTTCCCAACAGTGTGGGGCTGCCCACAATGGGAAACCCCATTGGCCAGCTAGCGAGACGGAGAATCCTGCCCAATATCACAAATTATCTACACTCCAGGGAATCTCCATCGATCACAAGAAAATTCCATTAGACCTCTCTGTGTAAACAGATCATGGTTGGAATGAATGCTGATCTCACTTTTACAAATTCTTAATTTCACCTTTTGCAGCCACAGAGTCTGGACACCTTAACCAAGACTCTTAAAAATATTACTGCAACAAATATAAAATACAATGGGCTGAATTTGCCGTAGTCGAGATGCTCCATTTTGCCGGCAGCCCGGAGGTTTCCCGACGGCGTGCGGCTGCCCCACAATGGGAAACCCAATTGACCAGCCGGCGAAACTGAGAATTCCAACGGCAAACTGAACCAGAAATCTGGCGGGGCGGGGCGGAGAAACCCGCACAATATATGTACCACTTTCTTACATTCATCACACACTACAGTGCAGAAGGAGGCCATTCAGCCCATTGAGCCTGTACTGACCCTCTGAAAGAGCCCACGGCACCGCCCTGCCTGCGTAACCACACATAACCTCTCAATATTTGAACACTAAGGGGAAATTTAGAATGGCCAATCCACCTAACCTGCACATTTCTCGACTGTGGGAGGAAACTGGAGCACCCGGAGGAACCCACGCAGACAACTTTCAAACTCCACAAAGACAGTCATGTAAGGCCGGAATTGGATCCCCGTCCCGTGTGCTGTGAGACAGCAGTACTATCTATTGTGTCACCATGCTGTTCCTTTAAACTCCTTGTAACCACGTAATGGCTATATAAGATCATACCCAGTCACCTCAATTTGTGCCGTCAATTCATTTATTTTGTGACGAATGCAATGTGCATTTAATAAAGAACTATTAATTTTGTCTTGTTACCATTTTTCCCTTTTTGACCCTATTTGTTGTTGCTTTTTTATGTTTGTATACTCTGCCCATTCCTGTCACACGCTCAGTATCACTAATTGTAATTAGTGCTGCCATATTCTTTTTCTTTATAAATCGACATAATCTCCTCTATAAAATACTCCCCCCAAACTATTTAGTTTATGCCCTCTCTACTTCCCTAGTTATGTGGTTTGCAAGAATATTTGTCCTAGCACAGTTCAGATGTAGGCCGTCCTCCCAATGGTACAGCCCCCACTTTCCCCAGTATTGATGCCAGTGCTTCATGAACCGAACTCGCTTCTCCTACACTAATCTCTGAGCCATGTATTCATCTCTTTAATTTTAGGTACCCTATGCCAATTTGCACAAGGCTCAGGTAATAATCCAAAGATTATAACCTTGGAGGTTCTGTTGTTTAATTTAGTGCCTAGCTCTTCTAACACTCACCGCAGAATCTCTTTCCTCGCTCTGTTTATGTTGTTGGTGCCTACATGGGTCACGACAACAGGATCCTCCCTCTCCCACTGCAAGTTCCTCTTCAGCCCACAGCAGATGGCCCGAACCCTGGCACTGGGCAGGCAACACAGCCGTCGGGACTTTGGATCCTGGCCGCAGAGAACAGTGTCTGTTCTTCGAACTATACTGTCCTCAACAGCATTTTTCTTCTCTCCCCTACTTGAATGGCTCCCTGTACCATGGTGCTATGGACAGTTTGCTCATCCTCCCACTCTTGTCCACACAGGGAGAAAGAATGTCAAACCCATTGGACAAGGTCAGCGGCTGAGGTTCCTGTAGTGGTCTCTCTTGGATCACTCTACCTGCCTCATTTTTGTAGTCACAGCTTCCTGTCCCTGACTACTGACCGAATTCAAGGTTGTTAATCTAAAGGGAGTCACCGCCTCCTGAAACACACGTTCAGGTAACTCTCGCCTCCCTGATGTGTCACAATGTCTGAAGGGGCTAGTTTAGCACACTGGGCTAAATCACTGGCTTTTAAAGCAGACCAAGGCAGGCCAGCAGCACAGTTCAATTCCCGTAAGCCTCCCCGAACAGGCGTTGGAATGTGGTGACTAGGGGCTTTTCACAGTAACTTCATTGAAGCCTACTCGTGACAATAAGCGATTTTCATATTTCCAGCTCACTAACTCTGAGCCAAAGTTCCACCAACAACCAACATTTATTGCCAATGCGGTCGCTGTGATCCACAATGGGATCCACCTGTTCCCACATACTGCAGCTAAAACACATCACCTGGCCCTGCATCTCCATTTTGTTTAATTAGATTTGCAACTTGTTTTTAATTTTACGACTGATCTTTGATGTGTTGGGTAAGTTGGGTCTATGTGGACTGCGTTTGATGCAGTGTAGAGAGAGACAGGCTTCCAACACTTGATGAGATGCAACACAATTTTATTTAACATCTAACTATATTACATGCTTAACTGTGGGTTGACACAATGCTGACTTGACTGGGGACCTGAGGCTAGTCTGACCAGACTAACTGACTACCACATGGTGTTTGTACTAGTTGCTGCTCACGATCTCTGACTGTCTCAGAGGCTGGATCCCAAGAGAGCGGGAAAACTGGTGCCATCTGGCTTTCTAGTGGTCGTGTCCTGTCTGGTGATTGGCTGCTGTGTTCCGTGTGCTCACTGGTCATCCTGTGTGTCAATCACTGCCTGTCTGCACTCCATTATATACATAGATGTATATTATGACAACCTTTAGTTTTCACAGAACCTCTTTTCTACCTAGCCTTCCTTCTCAATGTAGGTGTGAATAGATAGAAAAGGGAAATACTCACCTGCCAAACACTTAGCTGTGATATTACACAGGCATGTTCACTCGATGTTGTAGAACTACGGCAAGTTATCTCCCAGCTCTCCGGCTTTGGTCTGCTCCTGCCCCCACTGATCTGTGGACATCGTCAGGGAAACAGGCCACAACAATACCTATCTCCCCCACTTCACAAAACTCCCACACTTACCTCAACTCCTGTAGCACAATCCCTTCCCTTCGGTCTTGCTACAGTTCAGTGATTCACCAGGCTGGATGATAACATAGAACATAGAACAGTACAGCACAGAACAGGCCCTTCGGCCCTCAATGTTGTGCCGAGCCATGATCACCCTACTCAAACCCACGTATCCACCCTATACCCGTAACCCAACAACCCCCCCCCTTAACCTTACTTTTATTAGGACACTATGGGCAATTTAGCATGGCCAATCCACCTAACCCGCACATCTTTGGACTGTGGGAGGAAAACGGAGCACCCGGAGGAAACCCACGCACACACGGGGAGGACGTGCAGACTCCACACAGACAGTGACCCAGCCGGGAATCGAACCTGGGACCCTGGAGCTGTGAAGCATTTATGCTAACCACCATGCTACCCTGCTGCCTCGGGGAGGCTTACGGGAATTGGACCGTGCTGCTGGCCTGCCTTGGTCTGCTTTAAAAGCCAGTGATTTAGCCCAGTGTGCTAAACTAGCCCCTTCAGACATTGTGACACATCAGGGAGGCGAGAGTTACCTGAACGTGTGTTTCAGGAGACACAGGGTGTCTCAGTAAGTGAACTACACAGCTCAACAGTGTTCCTTTATCATCATGAGCACTTGTGAACCACCGCAGGAAGAAATTAGAAAAATAGAGACACTGCTGGGCTCGCTAATTTAAATTGGCTGCAATAAGTTCACAGTTTGCAAACTGTGTGCATCTGCCAATATAAACCATGCTGCTGAAACTTTTATAAGAAGCAGTTTATGTGTTTGCTCTGCTTCTCAGGATCAAAGACACTTTCAGCAATGGGTGATGAAGAAATACAACCTCAGCACCTTCAAAGCAATTCACAGTCAGTGAAATGTTTCAAATGTATACTCATTACTACGATGTCGGGAAATCGGTGGCCAATTTGCACGCGCACGCTGTCATGAACAAAAATGAGATAAACGACCGACTGATCTGTTCTTGGTGTTAATTGAGGGATAAGTACGACCCCAGGGTGCTGCAGAGAATATCCCCTGCTTTTTTTAAGATGGTGGGGAGACTTGGCCCCTTGGTTTAACATCTCATCTAAATAATAGTAATAATCTTTATTGTCACAAGTAGGCTTACATTAACACAGCGATGACGTTACTGCCAGAAGCCCCTCATCGCCACATTCTGGCACCTGTTCGGGTACACAGAGGGAGGATGCAAAATGTCCAATTCAGCTGGCAACACGTCTTTCAGGACTTGTGGGAGGAAACTGGAGCACCCGGAGGAAACCCACACAGACACAGGGAGAACGTGCAGACCCGGCACAGACATTGAACCAAGTCAGGAATCAAACCTGGGACCGTGGTGCTGTGAAGAAACAGTGCTATCCACTGTGTTACCATGCTGCCCCAATGATGGTACCTCGGACAGTGCACCACTCCCTCAGTGCAGCACTGAAGCTCACGCCTCTGGTGTGAGACAAGAACCCGGAACTTTCTGACTCAGAGATGAGCCAAGAAACCATGGGTGGATTGTCCAATTTTGGGGCTATATCCGGTGGATCCGTGACGTTTTACATGAGAAAAATCGGTGACGCTCCAGCACTGATCCTCCGACTGGTGAGGGGCTACCAGCCGCGGCATGTAAAACGCACGCCGTCTCCAATATAAATGGCCGTAGAATTGCCAGATCCGTGGCCGCGCATACGCACGGCGATGACCTGCAGGAGTCGTAGCATACAACATGGCGGCGGCCACGCGTGGAACAGACCTGTCAAATACAGCCCCCCCACCCCCGGACACCCACTCGCCTCCGGGCCACCCCCCACGAGTCCCTCCAACCCTTGCCGAAGCCCCCCCCGGCTTGGCTCCTACCCGATTGTGATGCCGCTGGGCACAGTGCGCAGCTGCCATTCTGGGTGCTTGACCGCTGAAAACACACGGCCACGCGTGGTCAGGAACTCTGCCCATCGGGGGACGGCATTTAGGTAACATCCTGAGGCCGTCCCAACGACGTACGGCGTACTCCTTGATGACGCCGTTTTGGAAGGGGCGGAGCGTGCAAAAACAGGCGCCGCCCCTGATTTGGTCATAAAAAGGGATTCTCCGCCCGATTGGCGATTACAAAATCAGCGTTGGCAAGAGGAGAATCACACCCCATGTCTGCCTGTTGGACTGATCGCACATATCCCATTCAACATCACCTATTTCATACCAATGCCAAAGCTTGAAATAACCCAAACCAAATTTTGGAATCTGTTGAGCTAACCCAGGTTTTGATGATGAATGAGATGTCTCTTCCTTTTGGATGCTAGCTGACCCCTCTCCTTGATTAACTAAGATCACGAGGGAAGTGTCCTTGAATTGTTTAAGGACTATCACTCAAACAAATTGCTTTTCTGTCAATGTAGCGATAAGCCTCGCTATTCTACTGTCAGTAAACCACTTAGTTTAAATGATGACCATATAACAGTTCAAGGGGCCTTTCTGTTCAGGAATATGGGGCAGATTTCTCCATTTCTGAGATTTGCGCGATCTTTCCAAAAGGGAACAAAGTCCCTTAGCGAGTGCGTTTAGCTGCGTGTTTCCCGGAACTCGCTGCTTCCATTTGAATAGGGGCCGAGACCGCACATAGCCCCGTTTTTTACAACGGGAAGCACCGTTCGCCAGAACTCATCCCAATCTACGAGGCCCACAAAAAAAAAACTTCCCTCCAGCCCGAACGCAACATGTGAGGGACCTCCGCACCATCCAACACCCACGCCAGGCTACCCCAGCCAAATCGTGCACACACAAAAAATGCCAGCTTGGCACCACCAACCTGGCACCCTGGCAGTTCCCTGGCCAGCTGGCAGTGCCCCCTAGGCACCTTGGCAGTGCCTGGCTGGCATCAGCAGTGCCAGGACACCACCCTGCCCAAAGAGCTTGCAGCTGAGTGTCTCCAATCCCCTTTGAGAACCCACAAGTACCATCCCATTCTAGTCCTTGTTTGTGGTGCCAAACAATGCTTGCCCAAGGTGCCAAGGTGACAAGATTAAATCCCGAAGTCTCAGGTACCATGGGAATCTGAACGTTAGAGTGAGCTTACTGCCTTGCTCTAATTTGCAGATTTTCCAAAAACTGATCCCACCCAATGTGGGCGGGATTCCCCTTGCAACATCTCCTGAGATTGCGTTGAATCATGCGAGGCGTTGCGGGTCAGGTAGATCGCAGGAGTGGGGTGTCCCGGTTTTCACCGGCCATGCTGCACCACGGCAAGATCACGCCCTAAGTGTTGATGCCGACTCAGAATTTGTGGAGTTAATGAGAGCAAAAGTGGTGCAACACCTGGACCGATTGTGCTACAGCTCAGGGGCTAGCACCGGCAGCAGGTGGAACACAATCGATTCCAATGAGAAACGGGGTCAGTTTTGCCGATTTCATGATTGATACTCAGGAGACTGACAAGCTGCAGCCGCATTATATCCATTGCACTCCCCACTTACACCATCCCAGCCAACAACATGGCAACAAGGACAGCAGCCCCAAGATTTGTAAATGCCGAGCTGGAGACCCTCCTGGATGTGGTGGAGGGGAGGAGGATGATCCTGTACCCCAACCCGGGAAGGAGATTGCCAGCTGCCGTCGTTCGCCATGTCTGGGCACAGGTGACAGAGACAGTCAGCGCCGTGGGCAACATCATCCTGACCGGCCAGCAGTGCCAAAAAAACTGCATGGTCTCCTCAGGGTGAGTAGGCAACACTGTGCCCCTGGCACCTGCCCTCCTCCCACATACCCGTAACCATATGCTCCCCCCACCCGGAGGATGGGTGAACCCCCAACCTGCACCCATACCTGCCATCATAGCCAGGTGCCCTGGCCAGTGAGGCCACCAGCTACCCCCCTCACCCCACCTCTCCCCATCCTCCCTTGGGCTGCATGCATAGGACTGTCTAACGTTGTTGTTTTCTGTTTCCCCCCACCAGGAGGAGGCCACGCAAAACTGCGGAGAGAGGGAGAAGACAGGAGGGGGACCACCGAACCTGTGGCGCCTCACCATGGCAGAGAAGAGGCCCCTAGATGTGGTCGGCGGCCTGGAGGAAAGGGAGGTCGCCGAGGTGGAGTTCAGCTGCAGGCGAGGAAGTGAGAGCCCGCTTAGTTGCTGTTCCTGTGGCATGCATGTCAACTGCCACCACCAGCCTCACCCCCACCCCACCCTCAACCTACACCGCCCCACACCAGCCAAACCCTCACCACCCCCACCCACAGACTCATCCCTACCACCCCCGGCCCGCGGTCTAATCATGTGTCTTGTCTTTTGTCTTGCAGGAGCAGCTGGAGATGGGGCAGGTATATCAGGCAGCCAGTGCCGCAGCCGGAGTCCCACACTGAGCCTGGCAGCGACGAGAGCAGCTGAGGTCGCAGCTCCCCAACCGAGACTCAGGAGACCCAGAGCTCAAGTCAGAGGATGACACTGGTTTCCCGTCACAGTTGTCTCCAACACCGTCCATCATCCCAGAGGCTTCACCTCAGTTTGGCACTTTAGTGAAGAGACTCCTGGGACTCTCTCAGGTGTTGGCTATGGATCAACATGTCCAAGATCTGGGCATTTTATGCAGGCGGTGGCAAAGGCCTAGGACAGGGCAGCTGGCTCACAGGTAACCATGTACCCGAGCTACCTGGACATCGCAGCGGCGCTCCTCAGCATTGCCCAGTCACAGCGAGCCATGCCTGGGAACATCAGCGGCATTTCCCAGGCGCTGGCCGACATGGCACATGTCATGATATGCAAACATGCAACCAATGAACACTCAGAATAGGACACAGCCAATGGGCAGTCAGGACACTCAGAGGTGGCGTCACCATAAGGGGGCATGACATAAACACTATAAAAGGGATGAGACACTCACACCCTGCCTCTTTCCATAGACAGACATCTAGAGAGTTAGACAGGGTTGATCAGCAGCATCACACCCCAGCATGTGGCTTAGAGCAAGCTGGTACAGTTAGACTGAGTTACTACAGTTAGATTAGCAGAGAGTCAAACTCATTTGAGAACTGTGTGAATAGTTCAATAAACATTATCCGAAGCAGCATAACACAACATGATACCACGAGTGACAGTTCAATCTATTTAGTTCAACTCAGCAAGATCCGTGACAACTAGCTACTGAATACAGGCACAATGGACAAGATTCAGGCTCCTCATCAGCTCAGGACCACCGGCAATCTTAGTGCCAACTGGCGATCATTCAAGCAGAAATTTCAACTATACGTGGAAGCATCCGACCTCAATGGCGCGACCGATGCTCGGAAGATAGCTCTTCTACTCACCACTGCGGGTGACCATGCTATAGAGATCTTCAGCTCCTTTCACTTTTCCGAAGGGCAGGACAAAATGAAGTACCAAACCACCCTGGACAAATTCGACAGCCACTGTGAGGTGGACGCCAACGAAATCTTCGAGCGCTACATATTCATGCAGCGGATGCAAGGTAAAGACGAATCCTTCAACTCCTATCTAACTAACCTTAGACTGCTAGCGCAATCCTGCAACTTCAGTGATATCACTGACTCCATGATCAGAGACCAAATCGTTTTTGGAGTCCACTCTAATCCTCTGCGAGAACAATTGTTGAAAATCAAGCACATGACCCTGCCAGTCGCGATTGAAACGTGTACTGTGCATGAGCACTCTAAAATCGCTATTCACAGTACAAAACAGCAGAAAGTGAAAAACAAGCCTCCCACGAGGTGGAGAGTGTTCAGGCCATCTCACGGATGCAGTGCCTCCACATTGACGAAAGCGGCCATTTTGCACGCTCTTCCCGGGGTCCGGCGCATGCGCAATGCGATTGGGAGCATGAAGCAGCCGAAAACCGCACTGCGCAGGTGCAGACGTCCAAGAACCACATCGTACATGCGCAACGACGCTCTGAGCGTCATACGTGTGCGAACTGCGGCACCGCCCATTTTTAAAAAAACTGCCCTGCAAGACGCAAACACTGTTTAAACTGTGGGAATCCAAACCACAATGCAGCCCTGTGTAGATCTGTACCGCCAGCCAGGAACCAGCGCTCCCAATTCCGACAGCGGCGCATCAGAAGTGTGCAACACCGAATGCATGACTCTGATCCAGGCAGTGCAACGGATCTAGATGATGAATACCTGGACATCACTTACCGAGTGGGCATTATTACGAACTGCGAATACACGACACCGGACACATCACGAGTCCAATCAATCCTGGTCGTGGATTCCGAGGACGAATGGCATACAGTGACGAAGGTCAACCACTTAAAGTGCAGATCTGCGTACTTCTTAACAGAGTTTAGGGTCTCTGCCTCCACCACCAACTCGGGTAGCAAATTCTAGACCCTGGATAGGATTGGACGCATAAGAATAGAAATGATGTCAGAGCACTCCCACCCAGCTGGGCAACAGTGGACAGGAATACAAATATCCAAACAGGTGGAGGCTATTTGTCCCCTCGAGGCTACGCTGCCATTTGATAGAATCATTGATAATTTAATTATGGCCTCAATTGTACTTTCCTGTCGACTCCCTATACCCTTTGACATACTTGTTAGTCGAAAATCTGAAATAACTCAGCTTTAAAAATATTCAATGACCCGGCCTCCTCCGGTCTCTGAAGAAGAGAATTCCATAGATTAACAACCCTCGAAGAGAAAATCTTTCTCCTCATCTCAGTCTTAAACGGGAGACCTTTCATTTTAAATGGTCTCCCCTAGTTCTAGTCTCTCCCACACAGGGAAACATATTTTCAGTATTCACCTTGTCAAGTCCCTTAAAATTTTACAAGTTTCAGTAAAATCACCGATCATTCTCCTAAATTTCAGTGGACACAAGAGTAACCTGTTAAACCTTTCCTTGTAAGATAACCCTTTCATGCCTGGATGAGGCAAGAAAATCTTCTCTGATTTGTTTCAAAGGCAAATATGTCTTTTGTTCAAATAAAGACATCAAAACTCTACACAATACTCCAGATGTGGTCTCACCAATGCCCTATGCAGCCCTATCAAAACATCCCTACTTTTATATTCCTCACAATGCAAAAGGAGGCCATTCGGTCCAGCAAGTCTGTACCGACCCTCCAAAAGAGCACTCTACCTAGGCCCATTTCCCCGCCTTCTCCCCGCAACCTCACGCATTGATCATAGCCAATCCACCAAATCTGTACATCTTTGGATGCTGAGGGGGGATTTGGAATGATCAATCCACCTAACTTGTACATGTTTGGACTGTGGGAGGAAACCAGAGCACCCGGAGGAAACACATGCAGACACGGGGAAGAAGTGCAGGCTCCACTCAGTCAGTCACCCAAAGCCGGAATTGACCTCGGGTCCCTGGTGCTGAGGCAGCAGTGCTAACCACTGTGCCACCGTGCTGCCCAGAGATAAAGTTAGTAAACCAGGCACAATTAGAAGGAATTGCTGCTAACGTCAAGGTTGTCGTTGAAGCAGAATTAATTTCTACCTAAAAATTAATTTCTTTAGAGCACTGGCAGTGCATTGTAACATAATTTGTGCTGACTGTGAAGTTGCATGCATTACAAATAACAACTAAATTTCCAATTAAACTTGCAGTCAGTCTCTGTGCCAGTACCTGATGATTGAATCACCGCACCTTTTGGCAGTTCATGACTGTGTGGAGTTTGCATGTTCTCCCCGTATCTACATGGGTTTCCTCCTGGTGCTCTGGTTTCTTCCAAAAGATGTGCAGGTTAGGTGGATTGGTCATGATAAAATTTCCCCTAGAATTCAAAGATGTGTAACCTAGGTGGGATTACGGGGTTAGGGTGGAGGAGTGGACCGAGGAAGGGTGCTCCTTCAGAGGGTGGGTGCAGACTCAATGGGCTGATTTGCCTCCTTCTGTACTGCAGGGATTCTATGATTCTACGATAAGAGATAGGCTTCAACTCACCAAGTTTCCTTTGGCAGCACCTTCCAAAACCATGACATCTCCCATTGAAAAGGACAAGGGCCTCTGACACATGGGAACACCATCACCTAGAAGTTCCCCTCAATGTCACTCAACACCCTGACTTGGAATTACATCGCAGTTCCCTCACTGCCATTGGGTCAAAATCCTGGAACTCCCTCCTTAACAGCACTATGGGTGTAGGCACACCACAGGAACTGCAGGGGTTTAAAAGGCAGCTCACTACCATCTTCCCAAGGGCAGCTAGAGATGGGTAATACATTCTGGCCAATCCACCAAACCTACACATCTTTGGACTGTGGAAGAAAACTGGAATCTCAGGGGAAACCCACGCAGACATGGGGAGAACATGCAGAACCCAAGCACAGACAGTTATCCAAGCTGGAAATCGAACCTGGGACCCTGGAGCTGTGAAGCAACAATGCTAACCATCATGCTCCGTGCAGCCCATCCATCGGAGCATAAATATTGTAAGAGTTCTTCCCGTTTATTCCTTTTGTTCCCGTTTCTTTTATTTTATTAATGACCTGCTCCTTGTTCTGAACACAGTGAGGGCTTGGGAAATCCTTGGCTGTGAACCTGAAATGATGCTGAGTATTCATGGAAAGTAGACAACATTGCCAGAGAAAACTATCTCAAGCCTAGAAGGAAGAAGTACCAAAGTGAAATCCTGAACCTCAGAAAGATATTGACTGGAAGTCAACCCGGTGCATCAAAGATGCTTATCTTTTTATTTTTGATGAATATTTTCTTTCCCTTTCCCCTCTGTGCTGTTTGTCCGTGTGTGGGGGCGGAGGGAGAGTAGGGCGAGATAGGAAGGAGGTGTTTAGAAAGGTGTATTCAGTTACAAATTCTGTCTGTTTAATTACAATACTGTACATGATAAAAGGTTACTTATGTTTTAATGTTACAAACAAGCTGACTGTAGTTCATTGGGTTCAACCTTGTATATTTTAAATAAAATCTAATTTCCGGGTAAAGGGGGCCTGGAATTCACCACGATTAGCCCAGGGTGTCATGACAATATTTACAAGTTTTATCTTTTCAAAAAACAAATCTGCTTTCATAATTTTACTGCCAAAGTGAATTCCCTCTTTGTATTCTGTCTGTCACCTTGTTGCCCACTCACTTATCCTGCCTATCTCTCTTTGCAGCCTGGCTGTGTCCTTCTCAAAACTCCCATCCCTACCTAGCTCTGTATTGTTAGAAATCTAGATACATTACTCTCGGTCACTTCATCTGTTATTAATAAAGTTTGTAAATAGCTGAGGCCCCAGCTCTGATCCCTGTGGAACTCCATTATTCAAAGCCTGCCAAGTTGAAAATGCCAAGTTTATCCTTCCCGCTGTTCCTGTTCGTGAATTAATCCTCTATCCATGTTAATGTATCACCAACACCTCCACAAGCCCTTATTTTGTGTGGCACCTTATCGAGTATCTTTTGAAAAGCTACTTCGACTGTCTCTAGGTCATCTCCCCTCCTAGTTATCTACCATCCTTAAAAAAACAGAATAAATTTGTCAAACATGATATCCTTTTCGTCAAACCATGTTGATTCCCTCTGGTCACGCAAGGCTCTCTAAATGCACTGTTAAGATTTCTTCAATAACAGATTGCAGTACTTTCCTGCTGATAGATGCCAGGGTAACTGACCTGCAGATCCCTGTTTTCTCTCTCCCTCTCTCCCCTTTGTTAGACAGCAGTGATACATTGATGATCTATTGGGTCCGTTTTGGAATTGAGGAAAAATCAGAACTAGCAGATCCACTTTCTCTGCAGCTATCTCTTTTTAAATGCTTGGATGAGTCCAGCAGGCCATAGGGAATTGTCAGATTTTAGTCCCTTAAGTTTTTCAATACTTTTTAACTGTTGGTTACCTGACTGTCCTCATTCTTTTTAAAAAAAAATTTTTTTTCAGTTTTTCCAATATTATACATAACGCAAACATTAACAATAACAGTAACAAACCTTCCCCTCCTCCACTCCTCCCTCTAAGATAATGATGACCAACTCTTTAAAGGACAAAATTAATGGCTGCCATCTCTGGGATAACCTCTTAATTGTGCCCCTCACGATGTACTTAACTTTTTCAAGATGCAAAAATTCCATAAGATCCCCCAGCCATACCAAGGCACTGGGTGGAGAAGCTGACCTCTATCCCATCAGCACCCTCCTATTAGAAATCAGCGAGGAGAAGGCCGGAACATCGGGCCCCGCCCCGTCTGCAGCTCCAGTATATCCGACACTCCAAATAGGGCCACTAGAGGACAGGACTTTAGCTCAATTTGAAGAATCGCCAATATGGTGATGAAGAAGGAGACCTCACAATCTAGGACCCTGACTGGCAGGGTCCCTTCCACACCGCTCGCACTCATCCTCCACTCCCGCGTGCAGATCTCGGTTACCCTTTATTTTTGGCATGTAATAAGTGTCTTCTATTTGTATTCGTTCAATATTTCTGCCATTTCTTCATTCCCCATGATGACCTATCTTCTCTTTAAAGAAGCAATGTTTACTTTAGTCACTCCCCTCCTTTTTATCTGTGTCAAAGCCTTTACGATCTGCTTGTATATTCCTGGCTAGTTTATTCCCATATTCTATTTTTCATTTTTTATCTAACATTTTTCATAAAGCTCTTGGTGATCTTTTGCTGATTTTCCAAACCATTCCCAATCCTCAGACTTACAATTGTTCTTTACCAAATTATAAAAATCTTCTTTTCATACAACACTATCCTTAACTGCCTCAGTGAACCATGGATGGATCTTTCTAGCTGAACTTTTGTTTTTCAATGGAATGTATATTTGTTGAATATTTTGAATCCTTAATTGTTTCCCATTGTTTATTTATCACCATGCCTTTTATTCTATTTACCAAATCAACCTCAGACACCTCTCCCCTCATTCCTGTGTAATTAATTTTGTTTAAGTTTATTATTATTTTGGATCAGAGTGCGCATCTTCAAACTTCTTTGGAATTCAAATGTGCAATGATCACTATGAATGGAATACTCCCATTTTGATACTCCGTGACATGGGAGGGTGTAGGAATGTGAGGCGGAATGTTACCATGGGCCTGATTCTCCATTTCAGAGACAAAGTGCTGACGCCTGGACTGAATCGCCTGAGCACTATATATGCGGCGCCAGTCCCGGAGCGATTGTGGACATCCTACTGAGTCAGCACGGCGCCATGTGGTACAAGTGCAATTCCAACAAACGCCAGTGTGTTTCTCTGGGGTCAAGATCAGCACTGGAGAGCCTGACACGCAGGAGCTGTATATATACATTCCGCTCCCCACACACCCTCATCCCAGCCAAGAAGGTGGTGCTGGTTGCACTGGATCAGCTGGGGAGGCACCCAATATGATCCACGGCACCAAGTTAACAGCAGGTGGACAGTGGCATGTGCAGCTTCATGACTGTCTTGTAGGCTGCGGAAATGGTGGTCTGTATCCATCAACCCCGATCCCACAGCCCACCGCCTGGCTGACACCACTACTTCCCCTGTCCCTGGCAGACACCCACACCCTCCCACCCCTCACCAGCGGCACAACTGTCAGCACACTGTAGCGATGTTGGATACTTTCCACTCTCAGTCCCTCAGCAGTCACGGCACCTGTTTCCCAATATTAAATATCACAACTGAACCTCACCATCAGTAATCCCTCCTGTCAGTGGAACACATTCATGCCACTGTCATGACACGGGAGCATGGCATTCTGGCGGGCACACGGTACCGGCCTCGAATTTTGGCTGACACGTGATTCTCTGCCCGATCGCGTTTCCCAATTCCACTGCATATTTTTCCAAAGTATTGGTTCCGGTGAGAAAACTGGTGAGAGTCCCATTGGCATCGATAGCGAGAAATATCCAGCCTCATCAACAAAAATGTTTTTTCCCATGTGATTCCCGCCGTGCTTGTGGCCGCTTGTCTCTGATTCGCTTATCCTGGGAAAGCTTAATCTCTGCAATCAGTGGGGTGTTCCTTTAAAAAGCCACCCAGTGCTTGTTCCAAGTCCAGTCAGGGGGTGGCTTGGGAAGACAGCACCAAGATGTTCGGAGAGAGCCCTTACCAAACTCCTGGATGGCGTGGAGCAGAGGCGATCATGCAGACGTCCATCAAGGAGCTTCATCCTTCCGTTTGATTTCCCTTTTCTTTTATTTTATCTTTTTTATGGTTCAGGGATCATTAACTGAGATATACCTTTCAGTCGAGCAGACGAAGTACAGAATTCAACATTTTAAACAGCGTGACAGATGGAACACGATGTCCTTGAGTTTTGTATTTGGGAAAGGAAATCCCAGACTTTCTGGCACCTGGCTGATAGAAGGAATTTGGTTTGATTGGTTGGCTGGCAGTCAATAGGTTGGCCAGGGACAATATTCTACTTGGCAAAAGACAGCAATTGGTTCCTACCAGGTGGGTTTTTTCTGAGAGAATCCTGCAGAAGACATGAGGTCCTCAAAGTAAGAAGCTGCTGGCTGCCTACTTACTCTGTGCGTCGGCAGTAAAGACCATTTCAAACTGAAAGAAAAGATAATATCCAACTGTAGGCCTAAACTGGGGAGAGGAAGTAACTGGACCTTTTAAGTCAAAGGTCCCCATCCGTCATAATATATACACCAGTATGTCATGGCGTAGACACACACTGATTGACACACAGCAAGACCAATCAACACACACAACACCACAGCCAATCACCAGTTAGAGCACACTCACTATAAAGACAGAGGGCACTAGTTTTCCCGCTCATTCGGGATGCAGCCTCTAAGAAGGACAGAGCTCACAGCTTGCAGCACAGATCTTTACCATGTGCTGAGAGTATAGACTGGTTAGGATAGGCATAGGTCTTTAGTTTAATCTAACATAGTGTCGACCCACAGTGAAAGTATGTTCAACAGTTCCTTAATAAAATAGTGCTGTAGTATTTCAAGTGTTGGTAGCCTGTATGTGTTACTGCTGAGGTAAACGCAGTCTCCACAGATCCAGAGTACCCAACACATCACCATCTTTTTTTTAATCATTATTTTCTTCCCTCCACCACCCTTTCCCTCTATGTTGGCTGCGTGTGTGAGACCCTCTTCACTCAGATGGAGGAAGTCTGCTTCCTGATGGCTCCCGCTGCACCCCTACACAAACTTTCACACCTTCACAGTGATCTCTCACATAGCCACTTCATGGATTCCCAACATTACTCCTGTTATCGTCCCCACCCCCCCCCCCACCCTGCCCCCACTCCCCATATTACCCAAGTAGGTAATCTGCTCCTCACATCCCCGTTCCCACTCATGTCCCACCCATGCCAGACTTCATCACCATCTGACCTGGCACAATTCTGACCTACACATCCCAATCTGTCTTATTGCCGGACAAACCCAAGCACAACCGCCGTGAGTGGGCACAGCCTGCTGGCATCATCCCCAAGCTGAGATGTCTGACACCCTTTGAAGAGAAGACCATTGAGCTGGCTGGAGAGGAGCAGAAGCACACCTACACAGAGGACAAAGTGGGGGCAGCAGACAAAAGTCAGGACCATCAAGACATGCTGCCATGGTGCAAGCCTCACATGAGTTACTTTCTCCCATCTATCTGCCCCTGTGATGCCATCCCACTTCAACTGCAGGTCAATCACTCGACCAGCCTGGACCATTGCCATGCTCTCTGGACAACACAAATCCAAGCAGCTCTGAGGGAGACATCTCAGAGATAAGCATCAATATGTCACAGCTGTCACCCGCACCCTCCACCAGTGCAGTTACTCACACCTTGGTGGGATTAATTAGTAGGAAAGCATCTGGCGAGCACCTCACAGCTGATGATCCACAGAGGGTGGAGGCAGGCATGTTCCAGAGATCTGGCAGTCAGAGCGATGCCAGAGCCTAGGACATTGCTGAGTCACTGGCAGATCACGTGCCCCTGGGTCCAGTCATCCCAGAGCTGCTGGAACTGAAAAAGCAGAGCAGCGAGCTTCAGGGAGGGATGGAAGCATCCCTCCTCAGACTGCAATGCCGAATGGAGGATTCATGTCTGAGGAGATAGTGCCATCACTCCAACATAATGAGGTCAACACTGCGAGGGTGAGTCCTCAGTGGAGACCTTGACGCAGGACATGAAAATGAAAATGAAATGAAAATCGCTTATTGTCACAAATAGGCTTCAAATGAAGTTACTGTGAAAAGCCCCTCGTTGCCACATTCCGGCGCCTGTTTGGAAAGACTGGTACGGGACACGTGCTCCATGATGGGAGATGTGCGTTCCATTGTTCCGCTCATGACCTCCAAGGTTGAAGGCACGCGCTCCATGGTGCAGGGCTTCAATTGCATGGTTGAGGTAAGTAGAAATCCTTGAGTGTCAGTGCCAGAGGATGGCAGGTCTCCTGGATCTCACTCCAGCTGCTCCTCTATCCCATGGAGGAGCCCAGGGTCACCCAGGACTCCCAAAGTGGTGAGAATCGGCAGGAACGCATCTGGGGGCCTTCCACCCAGGGCCCTGGGGGTGTCCAGCCCCTACCTCACCCCTAGGGGATGCCTGCCATGGTTATCTCAGACAATAGTGTGTGGAAGGCAGCAGGCCGCCTCAACCTCAGCTGTGGATACACCGAGATGTAGCGGGAGAGTGAGGATGATTAAGAAACTATAGACACTTTGTGGACACGAGTGAACTTAGGCACCAATAGAGATAAATCGGCATTGTAATATTGGTCTTGTATTAAAAATCATTTTGTTCACTCATACAGATTCTCCACAATGACCTGTCATGGCGCCATGCTCCACAAACCCCTGCGCACGCTCGGCACATCATCCCTGTGGAGCAGAAGAATCACAGCGCTATGTCTCTCCCCCATCTCCCACACGGTCAATGCAGTAAAGACGTGCCATTGATGGCATGTGCTCCCCAGCTCCTGCAACCCCCCCTCCCACTATCACCTAATCACATATCCATAGAAAATAACACATGTTCCCCTCCACCCCCCACCCCCGGCATCAACGCTCATGCCTCTCATGTCTTCCATTCTTCTCTGGCGTTGAGGATGCCATGGCCTGACAAAGACTTGAGACCTTGCGTACTCACACATGCAGGACCCCTGACCTCAAAGACGGCAGTAGTTGCTGAGGTTTGTCATCTTGTGTTTCTAAACCCCATAATAAACCCCTTCATTGGTAGGATGCAATCAGTTCTCTGTCAGGCAGGAGGTCATGCTGAGTGGGCTCGGTGCACACACTGGAGGCTTCCTGTAGTTCATAGAACATAGAACAGTACAGCACAGAACAGGCCCTTCGGCCCTCAATGTTGTGCCGAGCGATGATCACCCTACTCAAACCCACGTATCCACCCTATACCCGTAACCCAACAACCCCCCCCCCTTAACCTTACTTTTATCAGGACACTACGGGCAATTTAGCATGGCCAATCCACCTAACCCGCACATCTTTGGACTGTGGGAGGAAACCGGAGCACCCGGAGGAAACCCACGCACACAGGGGGAGGACGTGCAGACTCCACACAGACAGTGACCCAGCCGGGAATCGAACCTGGGACCCTGGAGCTGTGAAGCATTTATGCTAACCACCATGCTACCCTGCTTCACAAAGGGGTTTATTGATAAATGGCAAAGGCAGTCAAGTAACAGGTGCAGAACATTATACAACAGGTCTTAACACTTTGATTCTCTGGTCCATGCTCCCAGGGCTCCCTGCAATTTCCCTATGGGGTGGTGTTCACACACTCCTGTTTGATTGCCCCCGAGGCAGGTACATGATCCGTGGCTCCTAACCCTTTAAAGAGGCCATGCTACCACGTCCTGCTCCCCTTAATTCCCTTATTATCACTAGCCAAAAAAATCTATATACAGAAGTTACAAATGGTAATAGATACACAGGAGAAGAGAGTCCATCAAAACGTCAATCAGTCCAGGTCATCCTGGACCTAAGTAGCCCTGTCACAGGCTCGGCACTCATTCCGACAAATGCCTGTTCAACGGTGAGGAGACACATCCTCAATGACAGGCGGACTGGCCTCACCGGCGTCAACTGGTGCAGCTGGTTGAGTACAATCAGGAGTCGGCTGGACAGTGTTACAGGAGTACTCATGACGCCAGCTGGATTTGTCGAATCCAAGTTGGGGTTGCCACCCCTCAACTCCTCAAATGGCCAGTGTGCTTCCTGACAGTCCTTCCGTTAACACTGTTCACATAAGACACTGGCCCTGACTGGGCCACAACCTGTCCTGCTAATCAAGGTAGGCCTGACGTGAAATTACAGATCAAAACTGGGTCTCGCACCCGGAACGACCTGACTTCCCCCACCCAGCTCTGACCGCTGACTCATCTGGGAGGCCTGACGTGCCTCCACTCTTTGCACCAAATTTGGAAACACAAGAACCCATTAAGCTCTCAACGGATGGCCTACGAGCAGCTCAGCGGGTATAATGCCCGTGGTGGAATGAGGTGTTGAGTTGTACAACATTCTCCTGAAGCGGGTAGCCAATGGCTCTAGCTCTCTGCACATGAAAGTAGGAACCATCATGAGGACCTCCTGCAGGCACCACATGAGTGAGTTGATGTCAGAACCCATAGTGGGAGAAGTCTTCACTGCTTGGTTCTGGTCGTCCACATACCGAGATACTATAAGAGCATCCCTAGCCCTTCACCCCATCCGGGCCCTGGCCATTGCCCAAGGTGTTTCCTCCCTCTTCCCAGTGTGCTGACTCGCTGTCCACCTCAACCTCCGCCTCAGCTGAGGAGATATGCGCTCCTCCTGGTCCAGCTCCTCTCCCCACTGCAGTGCCAAGTTGTGCAGAGCATAATAGACCACAATGATGCAGGACACACCCTGGGGGCTGTGTTTGAGAGCTCCCCCGGGCCAGTCCAGGCACCGGAACCACATCTTTAGCAGTCCAATCACCTGCTCGACCAGTACTTGCATTGATGCATGAGCCTCGTTATATTGAATCCCAGTGGGTGTTTGTAGCCTCTGCAATGGGGTCATCAGTCACCTCCTGCCGGGGCACCTTTGTCCCTGAGGAATCATCCTTCCAGCCACTGCTCTCCCTCAAAGACAGCTAGGATCTGTGAGCGCTCCAACATGTAACTATCATGGACACTCCGCAGGAAATGGGTACATGCATGCTTGATGCACATTGTGTCGTCACAGACGAGCTGGACATTGAGGGAGGGATATCCTCTGTAGTTCATAAATGCCATCATGGAGATCATAGAACCATGTGGATGCAGTACATTACGCCCTGCACCTGCAGTATATTTGCTATGCGTGTGATGCCAATGGCCCTGCCATCCTGGCTCACCTGGTCCTGGTCCAACTTGATGTACTGGTGAGCCCTCATGTGGAATGGAAATTAATGAGTTGCCAACTTAGAAGCATGCTGGGAAATGCTTGACTATATAGTTTAACACTGCTTTTGAACGAAAATAAGTAGCTAAGGGAACATAAACAAAATACTGCTTACTATTTTAATCTCGGCCTTATTATGATAACGCATTGTCCTCTGAAAAATATCAAAATGTGTACTCAAGTTGTTTTCAGCCAAGAGTAAGAACATATGTACTACGTATTTCATCTTACGTACTTTCCAAGGTCTATTTAATATAAACATGGCAGGGCCGAACGGTAGCATTGTGGATAGCACAATTGCTTCACAGCTCCAGGGTCCCAGGTTCAATTCCGGCTTGGGTCGCTGTCTGTGCGGAGTCTGCACATCCTCCCCGTGTGTGCGTGGGTTTCCTCCGGGTGCTCTGGTTTCCTCCCACAGTCCAAAGATGTGCAGGTTAGGTGGATTGGCCATGATAAATTGCCCTTAGTGTCCAAAATTGCCCTTAGTGCTGGGTGGGGTTACTGGGTTATGGGGATAGGGTGGAGGTGTTGATCTTGGGTGGGGTGCTCTTTCCAAGAGCCGGTGCAGACTCGATGGGCCGAATGGCCTCCTTCTGCACTGTAAATTCTGTGATTCTGTGATTACTTCAAGCTGTTATTTCAGACTATAAAGATATGCTTTCTTCAATTGAATCTCAGAGTGTTGTGGACTGGCTCAAAAGCCAGAACACTCTCCCCGCAAATATATTTGTGTCAATAAATTTCCTTAAACGAACCTCGAAGAATTTGTCTTTATTATAATTTCCACGACAAATTGGCGTAGTCGTTGCAGTTTCCCTAATTTAACGGGACGTGAACCCCAAAAGGACTCCATAAATAGGATTCTTTCAGCTAAAAGGGAGAGAGCCATAACGTGGCCCCAGCTGAAAGGGTGAGCAATGCTCTGCAGCCTTAATTACTGGCCGGTGACTCATGCTAGGATGAGTTATCTTAATTAATAAATTAACGATAGCTGCCTAGGAAGAATAAAGGTGCCTTAGAGACTAAAATTTTTTTTTGAATGATTTCAAGGTTCGTGAAAGGATAAACCGGTGTGCGCTCCCTGTAGTATTTGTAAATGATTTCCGCGGCCATTGTTATTGTTACATACATATGTTCTAAAGTATATTGCAGAAGGAACGATGAGCAATAAACTTAACGCCCCCTCACAGGTCATCCCGAAGCCTTGGTAAAGACATCTGGAGTGAGAAAGAAGGTGAACTAAAAGAAGACAGATAAGGGAGTCAAAATGAGTAAGAAAACAAAAATAAACAATCGTAAAGCAACGGAATGAGGTAGGAAAACCTATATGCCCCCCATAGGAATTTAATGAAGCTGACCCCCTCTCGATAAAAAAACAGGGGAGTAAAAGTAAATGGAAGATTAAGGTAAAAGCGTAACAGATGGGTTTCTGTCTAAAAGGGAATTCAGATTTGTCCGTACCGTGAGATAAGGGTAACGGTTAACTGTGAGCTGTGAGAATCTGTGTGTTTTGTTTAACCAATTAATTTTAGTCAAAGCATAAAGTGCTAAGTGGGTTGTACTTTTTGTCGTCTGATACTGTGAGTCCGAGATTATGACTTAAGTGATTTGTGTTGAGATTTCTCCAATGCACTGAAACATTGGAAATTAAAATCAGTTTAAAAGAAAGAAAGAAAGAAAATGCCTTTACAAATAAAAGTAATTGAACAAAATAAGTTTTCAGATCAAGTGAAGAGATGCAAATGGCATCATTCCAAGTTCTCCGCCCCTTTAGGTTCTGCAGCAGACAGTTGATCTTTTATGAATTGACAAAGAAAAATATACGTCTCGAAGAATAGCTAATGCCTATAAAATCAATCATTGGAAATTGACTTAAATGTGTAGTATTTATAGCCCCCTCCCAGAGGATGTTTTGCTCTCTCTAAATTACTCTTCTGGTGCATCTTGGCCAGCTTTGAAGGATGGGATTGCAGTCCCACCCGCATAAATGGGGGCTGGGTTCCCAATAATGCTAATCATTTGAATGAAGGAAATGAGTCCCTCGCACACTGGTTAGCAAATAGAGGGAAAGAGGCTACCATGCAAGGGGTAATAAACATTTAACCCCCAGGAAGGATGTATCGCACCGAACGACACCTGACCCTATTCGGCAGACAGACACTCTGCAAATTAGGAGTGGTGATACATTGCATTGATAATGGAATATTTATAGAACTGCCTCAAATACAAGCTCACCAGCTGCAAAAATTAATAACTTCTGTGCCCAGTCGCTCTGTGTCTGTGTTGTATGCTGGCAACTGAATGCTAACCCTTATAGTACCACTGTTAAAGAAAAAACTGCAGGAAGTCTTACAAAAAGTTAATGACCCTTGGGCACAGCTGTTAAAACACCTGATAGGGTCCAGCTGAGAGAATATAGTGACCCATTGCAGGGCTTGGTATGCTCGTGAGGATGAGCACGCATATAATTTACAAACACAAAGTCACTCAGGAAAGCAGACATCATTGCATGTCACTCCTTTTTGTTTTTCAGTATTGTGGGATTAGGAACGTTAGTACAGTTGACCCATAGTCAGAGGGACCTTTTTAGGATGGGTTTAACTTCAGAACCCCATTCATCATTGACCATAAGACATCCCGCTAAGGCAAAGCAAATAGGATAATTGATCAAAGAGGCCAAAGGAAAAAAGTAATACATGAGATTTATATTGAAATAGACAGACAAAATTGGCTGATAGAATTTTACGGCAAACAGGAGGGCAGAGTGACCTGGAAAGAGGAGCAATGGCCCGCTACATTTGAAAGACAACAACCTCCCCGAAAGAGCTATCATTTACTCTCTTCAATCCTGGCCCATCTATGAGCCCCACATAAAAATCATGTTGGAAAAGTACATTCTGCCCCAGCAATTACAGAAGAACGTTGCCCTGCCCTGCTTAAAACTATACAGGTTGGCACTCGAAGCAGGAAAAGGGATAGAGGGAGTGATCAATGCACTATTACAGCAAGGAGTGCTGAAGAGAACACAAAGCCCCTGTAACACTCCCCATACTCCCCATTCCAAAGGTAGGAAGACTAGTGATTTGTGCAAGATCTCAGAGCCATCAATAAAATTGTTATTACTGTTGCTCTATTAGTGCCGGAAACAAATATCATTTTGTCTTCTATACCACCAACAACGGATACTTTCTCAGCCTTTTTCTCCATACCATTGCAACCGGAAAGTCAGTATCTATTTGCTTTACATATTGGAATCAACAGTATTAAAAGAGACTTGGACGAGTGCCAGTTGTCTGCAGGCTCAACATTCCCTCAATATGATGACAATTTATTGATAGCCTCAGAGGGAGGGATAGTTTGTCAACAGAATACCCTTTTGTTATTGTCACATCTGGCAGAAAGAGGGCATAGGGTCTCAATGGACAAACTGCAATTCTGTCAGGGGATAGTTCAGTATTTGGGATTTCAGCCGCAGCAAGGACAGCGGAGGCTTGGGTCTGAAAGTATACAGGCTGTAGCAAGGGTTCCAACTCCGCGTTGGGAAAAGGAAACTCTTACCTTCCTCGGCATGGTGGGCTACTGCAGGCAGTGGATACCGACTATAGAGAGGTGGACACAGTACTGCACCAGGCTACCCTACAGGATGCCCCTTCAGTTGTTACCTGGACCCCAGAGAGGGAGCGAGAATTTCGTAATTTGAAACAAGCCATGATTAGCGCCCCTGCATTGGAACTTCCTAAGTTCAGCAAGCCCTTTACTCTTTATGTGAATGAAGCAGGGGGATTTGCAACAGGGGTCCTGGTGCAAGAGCATGGAGGAGGGAAAAAACCCCTTGCCTATTACTCGGTGGCCCCATGTGCTGTGGCAAAGGATATGCCAAGTTGCTAAAGAGCAGTAGCAGCCATGGTGGCCATAGTAATAAAAATCAGTACCCCTTGTACTCGACCACCCTTTTACAGTATTGGTTCCTCACTCTGTTTTGCTGCTGCTTAATTCAACCGCAACACAGCATTTTACTGCGGATCGACACATTGGGTACGAATTAATCCTCTCTAAAACCAACTTTGCCTACAAGCGAGCGCCAGTTGTCAACCCTGCTACACTCTTGCCCGCAGCTTCAGAAGCAGAACATCTGTATGATCATGACTGTTTACAATTGGTTGAAGCCACCACAACCCCTCGAGATGCGGCCGTGTCAATCGGTGCCATGGTTGTCAGGAACGGCACTTTGCGGCCGTTTTCACGAACGGTGAGAGCAGGTGTGTTTGCGCTCGTGAAAACGGCCGTAAAGGCCTGGGAACTCGGCCCATCGGCTAGGGGAGAATCGCTGTTCACCGTAAAAAAACGGCGAGCAGCGATTTGTGTCGTGGGGCGGCCGTGGGGGGGGGGGGGGGGGGGGGGGGGGGAGGGGGGGGGGGAATAGCGGGAGGTCAGGAAAAATGTCGGGAAGGCCCTCCCGCTATTCTCCGACCCGTCGTAGGCAGCGGAGAATCGCGCCCCACCTTTTTCACTGATGGGTCAGCAAACAGACCAAATGATATGACCCTCCTGGCCTGCTATGCAATAGTAACTCTATTCAAGGTTGTGGAAGCTTTTGCTCGGCCTTCGGGAATGCCTGCTCAAGCGGCCAAATAGTTTGCCCTTACTAAAGCATGTATTCTAGCTAAAAATAAAACAGTCAATATTTATGCTTATTCTCGATCCGCTTTGGGGTAGTACATGATTTTGGCCAATTATGGAGAAACAGGGGATTCATAACTTCTCCGGCCAAACTATTAAACATGCTGAATTGATTTTAAATTTACTAGCTGCTGTTCAGCTGCCCAGCAAGATAGCAGTTTTAAAATGTGAAGCGCATACTACCGCAGACAATGAAGTCTCACGCAGCAATAGATTTGCTGATAAAATCGCAAAGGAAGTGGCACTCAAACAACAGCCAATACTGCAAGCGGCTGCAGTTGAACTTCCGTCCACCATAACAGAAGCAAAGTTAAAACAGGCAGAGGAGCAAGCCTCCCTGCAAGAGAATCGCTCTTGGCTAAAGCGGGTTGCTATCAAGGCAATCATCAAATCTGGATCCATCCAGATTTCTGGGTGGTTGCTATCAACCAAATCGATCAAATGATATGACCCTCCGCGCATTATGCCCCAGAAGTCTGTTTTTGCCACTATGTCACCTTGCCCATGGGCAGGCTCATGTGGGCAAAGGAGAAATGACACATGCCATATGTCAACAATGGTATGGTTAAGGTGTTACGGTAACAATTGAAAAAGTAGCCCCACATGTATGATTTGTCAAAGGAATAATCGGTGATAGTGGACATGTTTTCACGGTGGGTAGGTGCTTTTCCGACCAAAAGGGATCATGCTAGAACAGTGGTAAATATTCTGTTCACGGAAATATACCTAGGTTTGGGTATTAACAGTGACAGGGGAACTCATTTTGACCAAAGCCATAACAGAGGCCATGGGATTTGATTGGAAATTGCATATACCATATCAGCCACAATCCTCAGGAATGGTGGAAAGGGCGGATGGAATAATTAAAACTGCAGTTTCAAAAGTGTGTCAACAAAATGGGCTGCTATAGCCAGATGCCATACCCATAGCATGCCCTGAGAAATCAGAGAAATCGTAATACAGATTTAACCCCTTATGAGATATTAATGGAACGTCCCATGACAACTGGAACTAAACCCCCAATGACACCACCAGCAGCAGCCTTAATATGGGCAGATGAGGCATCACTAAAACATGCCCGGGCCATGCGTGACCCAAGCCTGGAATCGAAACTGGGACCCTGGCGCTGTGAAGCAATTGTGCTAACCACTATGCCAACGTGCTGATGATACTGCAGAAGCTGTTAACCAGATAGAAACTGAGATGGTTGCTATAAGAGCGGTTGCCCTGCAGAATGTGACCTCGCGAAAGTGACCTCTCTTATGCACTTGTGCACGGCTGACTGGGATATGCCAGGTCATCCATGCTGCTCAGAGCGGCAGTAACTTTAAGGGCCACAGGGAAGGGATGACTTCCCAGTCCATGTGGTGCTACCTACTACATCACATGACACAGGTGGTCCACTTTCCCCCCTTGGGAGAATTCTGCCTTATGTCTCAATGGATTGTTTATAATGAAGTTACCAATTAACCCTGCCACATCGTACAATACTAAATCTAAAATTGTTCATTCCGAGTGAATTCTCTAGAAAAGTGTCATGAAAACACTTCACACTATCGTTCAGCAGACCACAATTTGCCAATGTGATTGAACCATAGGATTCTTACAGTGCAGAAGGAGGCCATGTCAGACCCTCTGAAGGAGCACCTTACCTCGGGTCACATCCCCACCCTTTCCCTGTAACCTAACCTGTACATCCCTGAATGCTAAGGAGCAAATTAACATGGCCAATCCACCTAAACTGCACATCTTTGGACTGTGGGAGGAAACCCACGCAGACATGGGGAGAAAGTGCAAACTCCAAACAGGCAGTCACCCCAGGCCAGAATTAGGGGCTGGTTTAGCACAGTGGTCTAAACAGCTGGCTTGTAATGTCGAACAAGGCCAGCAGCGCGGGTTCAATTCCCGTACCAGCCTCCCTGAACAGGCATGGGAATATGACGACTAGGGGCTTTTCACAGTAACTTCACTGAAGCCGACTTGTGGCAATAAGCAATTATTATATTATTATTATAAACCCGGATCCCTGGAACTGTGATACAGTTGTGCTAATCAATATGCCATGTGCTACCCTATGCAATGTCCAACAGAATAGCTACTGTTACGGGGACCTTTAATAATTCTAACCTTCCCCACTACTGATACTACGTCCTCACGGTAATAACCTGCACGGAACACAGGGGGCAAGGTTGATTGTTTTTCCCATATGGCTCGAGGAGTATGAGTTCCCTCACTAATTACAGAACTGATAATCATGTTTTATAAAAGGTCAGTCAGACAGAAACCGACCGACACAGAGAGAGGACCCGGTGAGGTTCAACCGGGCCACATGTGAATAGTTATTCTTATAAATAAATAGATCATTGATCATAGAATTTACAGTGCAGAAGGAGGCCATTCGGCCCATCGAGTCTGCACCGGCCCTTGGAAAGAGCACCTTACCTAAACCTACACCTCCGCCCTATCCCCACATCTCCACCCTATCCCCGTAACCCCAACTAACCTTTTTTGGACACCAAGGGCAATTTAGCATAGCCAATCCGCCAAACCTGCACATCTTTGGACTGTGGGAGGAAACGGGAGCACCTGGAGGAAACCCACACACACACGGGGAGAACATTTAGAATCTGCATTGACAGTGACCCAAGCCGGGAATCGAACCTGGGACCCTGGCGCTGTGAAGCAATTGTGCTAACCGTGCTGCCCAAATGTTTTCTTTTGTTTAGTCGTCAAACTCCTCTCGCCTTTATTAAACTCATTTTCTGAAAACCTTTGGAACATTTCAAGAGCGGTGATAGTGATTGAAGTGTGAGTGTGTGTAAGTGGGTAGGATGGATAGGCGGCTTAGTGGCAGGTGAAAAGCAGAGTACGCTGGAAGGGTGGTCAGTGGAAGGGTGGGTATTGGGTGGAGTCAGGGGCTAGTGGGGAGCCAGAGTGTGTCAAATGTAGGGTTGACCAAGAGTTAGACATTTCAGCCTAACATTTACGAGGTAATTATCCAGTTAAGTGAGTCAGAACTCTCCCAAGTCGCGGTCTCTAACTCGGAGTCGGAGAATTTTTCTGAGCTGGGGAACTTTCATCAGCAGTTGAAAATTCCTGGATAATTCCCATGGATTTCTTGAGTTGGGACCTCTGAGGGGTCCCAAAGCGCATGCTCCGGTTATATTGGATCTTCGACCATCGCTAGATGGAAGAGAACACAACAATAGTTGTCCAATTACAAAATATTTGTCACATCCACGTTATGGGCCAGGGTTTAGAAAACCCCAAAGTATATTCTGGAGTTCACCTGACCTAAACTGTTTATCGATTTTGATTACGATGAGTACATGGGCCTGCCTTTCAGGTGTTATTCAACAGAGGGCTTCAGCACTTTTAACCAAAATCAAGCTTTATTCTACGAACTTAAGTAACATTTATATAAACACACACAGTAAGCATTTTTATCAAATACAAACTACAGGTTTGAATTCCTCCCAGAAAACAGTTATCACTTTTAAGTTATCAAATAATCTGGAAACAGCTTTCAAACAGAAGGTAGAGAGACACTTCTTTCCAACCTGTGCAGGACAAAACCAGGTCAAACTCAAAGTGAAAGTAAAATTCAGAGCCACAGCCCAGCTCCACCCACACAATGACATCACTGAAGCTATGTGATAAGACAAATACATTTTTTAAAGGGACATTCCCATGACATCCATCAAATGCTTGGTAATTCAAGACCCACACAAGAATCATTAGGCATTTGCTCAAGCCCATTGTAAAATATAATGGATTAAAAACTTTGCTTCATGATTCTTGTGAAGGAGCCTGGGTTTCTTCAAAGAAACCTGACCCTGAGCAGTTATCTCAACTGTTTTAATTCCAGGAAGATTTTGGCCTTCTCTTTTGTCTGAGTTTTTCAACTATTTCATTCTATGTCACACAGTAGTGGGCCGAAACTCTGTGCGGCTAAAAGCAACCATTTATTTTAAAATAGTATTATAATCGCCCTGAAAATAACTCTAAGAATGTTAAATCACTTTGTTATTCTGGCCTCAGAAACAAGTCAAGTCCCGCCAAACATTCAAGTACTGTGTTACCCTCATGTGACAAATATAAGGGTCCGTGTAATTCACAAGAATCACTTCATTGTACATTTTTAAGGGAAAGTTTAATTAGGTCAATGCTCTGGGATTATTTTCTAATTGAAACCAAGGACTTTCCCTGAGATACCATTTGTTTCTATGGTTGTTACAGGATAGTTTGTCTGATTTGATACTCTTGCAATTTCTGCTGGCTTATTGGTGTGTTGTTTTCAAAATAACTAATGCCTTTTTTGATTACTCTGACCAGATACAAGCCTCAAACAAAACTTTAGCTCACTTGGCTAGACTGCGGGTTCATGATGCAAGGCCAGCAGCGGGTGTGGGTTCAATTCCTGCACCGCCTGAGGTTATTCATGCAGTCCCCCCCTTCTCAACCTTGCCCTCGTCTGAGATGAGGTGGTCTTCAGGTTAAGTCACCACCAGCCAGCTCTCCCCCTCAAATGGGAAAGCAGCCTATGTTCATCTGAGACTATCGCTTACGGTAGGTGTATAATGTTCTGCAACTAGATTAGGATCTCAAAAGTGTGTAAAAAATATAACACATACAATGCAGAAGGAGGCCATTCGGCTCATCGGGTCTGCGATCCTCTGAAAGAGCGCCCTACCCAGGCCCACTGCTGCAGCAACCTTACCCGATCCCCTAACCTAACCTGCACATCCATAGGCACTCAGGGACAATTTAGCATAGCCAATCCACCTCACCTGCGCATCTTTGAACTATGAGAGGAAACTGGTGCTCCGGAGGAAACCCACGCCGACATGGGGAAAACATGCAAACTCCAAAGCCGGAAATGAACCCGGGTCCCTGGAGCAGTGCTAACCACTGTGCCGCCATGCCGCCCGATAAGCAACAAGGAAGATATGATAGTTTTTTTTACAAGTCATCTACTTTGAGAGTGCAAAGAACCCACGACCGTTACCACCGAGAAGGACAAGGGCAGCTGACACTTGGGTAAACAGCCACCTGAATTTACCCTCCAAACCACGCACCACCCTGACTTGGAAATATATTGCTGATCCTTCACTGTCGCTAGATCAGAATCCTGGAACTCCCTCCCTAGCAGCACAGTGGGTGCATCTACACCACAGGGACTGCAGCTGTTCAGGAACGCAACTGACCACAACATTCTCAAAGACAAGTAAGTATGGGCAATAAATGATGGCCTAGCCACACCCTGTGACTGAGTAAATCATTCTTAAAATTTGAAATATCATTGTAATAATTCCTGGACCCAGACGATCTCCAGAATGACTTCTGCCTGACTGTGTGTTTACAATAATAAACAATGACATGATAGGACATATATAAAATTGCTTACACTGGCCTTAAAAGGTGCTGTTAGATGATTGAAGCATATGTTATGTTTATTATGTGTTGCCTCTGCTGTGATCCACCATTTGTTCTGACTTTTCCCTACATGGTGCTATCTCAACAAGATTCCTTGGATGTGAGAGTCAGTTGATGCAAGGAGCACTCAGGGATATTGGTAGTCATAGGTGGGCTTCCATGTCAACCTGTGGCCTACCCTGATGGTCCAGTTTGAGTTCAAAAATACCAACCAGAACATAGAACATAGAACATTACAGCGCAGTACAGGCCCTTCGGCCCTCGATGTTGCACCGACCTGTGAAACCACTCTACAGCCCATCTACACTATTCTACTATCATCCATATGTTTATCCAATGACCATTTAAATGCCCTTAGTGTTGGCGAGTTCACTGCTGTTGCTGGCAGGTTATTCCAAACCCTTTCTACTCTCTGAGTAAAGAACCTACCTCTGACATCTGTCCTATATCCATCTCCCCTCAATTTAAAGCTATGCCCCCTCGTGCTAGTCATCACCATCCGAGGAAAAATGCTTTCACTGTCCACCCTATCTAATCCTCTGATCATCTTGAATGCCTCAATTAAGTCACCTCTTAACCTTCTTCTCTCTAACGAAAAGAACCTTAAGTCCCTGAGCCTTTCCTCATAAGATCTTCCCTCCATACCAGGCAACATCCTGGTAAATCTCCACTGCACCCTTTCCAATGCTTCCACATCCTTCTTATAATGCGGCGACCAGAACTGCACGCAATACTCCAAATGCGGCCGCACCAGAGTTTTGTACAGCTGCAACATGACCTCATGGCTCCGGAACTCAATCCCTCTGCCAATAAAAGCTAACACACCGTACGCCTTCTTCACAACCCTCTAAACCTGGGTGGCAACTTTCAGGGATCTATGTACATGGACACCGAGATCTCTCTGCTCATCCACACGACAAAGAATCTTCCCATTAGCCCAGTACTCTGTCTTCCTGTTACTCCTTCCAAAATTAATCACATTACACTTTTCTGCATTATACTCCATTTGCCACCTCTCAACCCCGCTCTGCACCTTATCTATGTCCCTCTGTAACCTGCAACATCCTTCCGCACTATCCACAACTCCACCGACTTTCGTGTCATCTGCAAATTTACTCACCCATCCTTCTACGCCCTTCTCCAGGTCATTTATAAAAATAACAAACAGCAGCGGCCCCAAAACAGATCCTTGTGGTACACCACTAGTAGCTTAACTCCAGGCTGAACATTTCCCATCAACCACCAGCCTCTGTCTTCTTACTCGAGCCAATTTCTGATCCAAACTGCGAAATCACCCTCAATCCCATGCGTCCGTATTTTCTGCAATAGCCTACCGTGGGGAACCTTATCAAATGCTTTACTGAAATCCATAGACACCACATCAACTGCTTTACCCTTGTCCACCTGTTTGGTCACCTTCTCAAAGAACTCAATAAGGTTTGTGAGGCACGACCTACCCTTCACAAAACCGTGTTGACTACCCCAATCAAATTATTCCTTTCTAGATGATTATAAATCCTATATCTTATAAACCTTTCCAAGACTTTGCCCACAACAGAAGTAAGGCACACTGGTCTATAGTTAACGGGGTTGTCTCTACTTCCCTTCTTGAACAAGGGGACAATATTTGCTATCCTCCAGTCTTCTACCACTATTCATGTAGACAATGACGACATAAAGATCAAAGCCAAAGACTCAGAAATCGCCTCCCTAGCTTCCCAGAGAATCATAGAATCATATAGGATCATAGAATTTACAGTGCAGAAGGAGGCCATTCAGCCCATCGAGTCTGCACCGGCTCTTGGAAAGAGCACCCTACCCAAGGTCAACAACTCCACCCTATCCCCATAACCCAGTAACCCCACCCAACACTAAGGGCAATTTTGGACTCTAAGGGCAATTTATCATGGCCTATCCACCTAACCTGCACATCTTTGGACTGTGGGTGGAAACTGGAGCACCCGGAGGAAACCCACGCACACACGGGGAGGATGTGCAGACTCCGCACAGACAGTGACCCAAGCCGGAATCGAACCTGGGACCCTGGAGCTGTGAAGCGATTATGCTATCCACAATGCTACCGTGCTGCCCACTTATCCTAGGATAAATCCCATCCGGCCCAGGGGACTTTTCTATTTTCACAACTTCCAGAATTGCTAACACCTCCTCCTTATGAACGTCAAGCCTTTCTAGTCTAGTAGCCTGTATCTCAGTATTCTCCTCGACAACATTGTCTTTTTCCTGCGTGAATACTGACGTAAAGTATTCATTTAGCACCTCTCCTATCTCCTCGGACTCAACGCACAACTTCCCACTACTGTCCTTGACTGGCCCTACTCTTACCCGAGTCATTCTTCTATTCCTGACATACCTATAGAAAGCTTTAGGGTTATCCTTGATCCTACCTGCCAAAGACTTCTCATGTCCCCTCCTGGCTCTTCTTAGCTCTTTCTTTAGGTCCTTCCTAGCTAACTTGTAACTCTCGAATGCCCTAACATATCATCTTTACATAAGCCTCCTTCTTCCTCTTGACAAGTGATTCAACTGCTTTAGTAAACCATGGTTCCCTCGCTCGACCACTTCCTCCCTGCCTGACAGGTACATACATATCAAGGACACGCAGTAGCTGTTCCTTGAACGAGCTCCACATTTCAATTGTGCCCATCCCCTGCAGTTTTCTTCCCCATCCTATGCATCCTAAGTCTTGCCTCATCGCGTCATAATTGCCTTTCCCCCAGCTATAACTCTTGCCCTGCGGTATATACTTATCCCTTTCCATCGTTGAAGTAAACGTAATCGAATTGTGGTTACTATCATCAAGAGCTCACTAACATCCAAATCTAGCACCTGTCCTGGTTCATTACCCAGTACCAAATCCAATATGGCCTCGCCTCTCGTTGGCCTATCTACATACTGCATCAGGAAACCCTCCTGCACACATTGGAGAAAAATGGACCCATCTAAAGTACTCAATCTATAGCGTTTCTAGTCAATATTCGGAAAGTTAAAGTCCCCTATAACAACTACCCTGTTACTTTCGCTCCTATCCAGAATCATCTTTGCAATCCTTTCCTCTACATCTCTGGAACTTTTCAGAGGCCTATAGAAACCTCCCAACAGAGTGACCTCTCCTTTCCTGTTTCTAACCTCAACCCATGCTACCTCAGTAGACAAGTCCTCATCAAACGTCCTTTCTGCCACCGTAATACTGTCCTTGACTAACAATGCCACCCCTCCCCCTCTTTTACTACCCACGTACCAATCCATGCTGCAAGTTCACCCACCTGGCGTTGAAATAGACACACTTTAAACCACCTTCCTGCCTGCCGGGTACACTCCTGCAACCTTGAAACCTTACTCATGACCTCACTACTCTCAACCTCCTGTACACTGGAGCTACAATTCAGGTTCCCAATTCCCTGCTGAATTAGTTTGAACCCTCCCGAAGAGCATGAGCAAATTTCCCTCCCCAGGATATTGGTACCTTTCTGGTCCAGATGAAGATCATCTCGTTTGTAGAGGTCCCACCTACCCCAGAATGAGCCCCAATTATCCAGGTCTCTGAAACGCTCCCTCCTGCACCATCCCTGTAGCCACGTGTTCAACTGCTCTCTCTCCCTATTACTCATCTAACTAGCACGTGGCAAGGGTACCAACCCAGAGATAATACCTCTGTTTGTTCTAGCTCTAAGTTTCCACCCTAGCTCCCTGAATTCCTGCCTTACATCCCTATCCCTTTTCTTACCTATGTCGTTGGTGCCTATGTGGACCACGACTTGGGGCTGCTCCCCCTCGCCCTTAAGGATCCCGAAAACACGATCCGAGACATCTCGGACCCGGGCACCTGGGAGGCAACACACCAACTGCGAGTCTCTCTCGTTCCCACAGAATCTCCTATCTATCCCCCTAACTATGGAATCTCCAATGACTAATGCTCTACTCCTCTCCCCCCTTCCCTTCTGAGCAACAGGGATAGACTCTGTGCCAGAGACCTGTACCCCATGGTTTACCCCTGGTAAGTCCCCCCCCCCCACCCCACCAGTATCCAAAGCAGTATACTTGTTACTCAGAAATACTGACGAAATCCGACTTTCTTTAGCCCAGTCTCCAAACAGCAAACAACTTAAAAATGGCCTGGACATGTGAAAGAGAGTCAAGTACATAGAACATGCAGTGCAGAAGGAGGCCATTCGGCCCATCGAGTCTGCACCGACCCACTTAAGCCCTCACTTCCACCCTATCCCCGTAGCCCAATAACCCCTCGTAATCTTTTGGGCACTAAGGGCAATTTATCATGACCAATCCACCTAACCTGACCGTCTTTGGATTGTGGGAGGAAACCGGCGCAAACCCACGCAGACATGGGGAGAACGTGCTGACTTCGCACAGACAGTGACCCAGCGGGGAATCGAACCAGGGACCCAGGCGCTTTGAAGCCACAGTGCTATCCACTTGTGCTACCGTGCTGCCCAAGTAGGCTTTCTATTTTTACAAGGATTAGCTTTAACACCGCTGTGTTGAAAAATCATGGGCTGGATTCACCGTTTTGGAGGCTAGGTGCCGACGCTGGCATGGGAACTGTGGCATTTTACGATGGCAAAATCGGTGCCGAACCCTCACCGATCCTGCGACCAGTAAGAGGCTAGCAGCTGCACCGAGTAAAACTCCCGGCTCCCACGATATAAACACCTAGAAAATGGCCACGCAGGCGCACGCTGATGACCTGTGGCAGTCAGGCTGTAAAACATGGTGCTAGCAGTGCAAGGAACTGATCTGCAAAATAGTGTACTAGGTGTTGGAGACGGTCCGCAGACACCACACCGGGTTCCTGACCGCTGAGACCACACGTGTTCCGCGCAGTCGGGAACTCGGTCCATTGGGCATCAGGAGAGGGCCTTCAGGTGAAGTGCCAACGTTGTTCCAACGCCATGTGCCGCGTGATGCGATTGTGCCATTTCTATGGGGGGGGGAGGATAGAAAACTGGCATCAAACCAGTATCGCCCCCAATTTGGGCATCAGAACGGATTCTCCTCCCAATCGCCGATTAAAAAATCGGCGTCGGGAAAAGGTGAATCCCACCTCATGTGTTCCCTCCACACTAAACACAAAATGGAAGCTGATGGCGAATTGTAAATGTTGTTGTTTTTGTACCTTCATACTTTTTTCTGAGAAAAACTGTAAAGCAATGGAGGAATTCACGGTTTGATATAGAGCAAACACTCCTTCCATATTTTAGTTACCTTATCCCTAAGTCCTCCCTTTTCAAAAAGATCTGCATTTATGCAGCATCTTTCATAAACTCATTGTCTCCAAGTGTTTTTTCTATCAAAGCATAGAGCGCGGTCTAATGGCCGTGTTGCACCCAGCACGGATTAATGCGAGCCGGTTAGATTACGGGAGAGGCCAAAATCGGCGTCCGCGTCAGCCTAACCAGCCCACTGCGAATAGCGGGTTCTGGATCCCACCTAGACATGGCGAGGTTCCAACTAACACCAATTAAGAGCAATCTCCATATAATTAACAGGATTATTGGTAGCACAGTGGTTAGTGTTGCTTCACAGCTCCAGGGTCCCCCGTTCGATTCCCGGCTTGGGTCACTGTCTGTGTGGAGTCTGCACGTTCTCCCCGTGTCTGTGTGGGTTTCCTCCGGGTGCTCCGGTTTCCTCCCACAGTCCAAAGATGTGCAGCTTAGGTGGATTGGCCATGATAAATTGCCCGTAGTGTTCCCAAAAGTTATGTTGGGTTACGGGTATAGGGAGCAGGTGTGGGCTTAGGTAGGGTGCTGCTATCGGGATCAGTGGAGGTGAGTAGCCATCCTTCGAAATCGTGCAATCAGCCCGGAGGCACTGGAGTTGCTGCCTCAGAGCTCGGAGGTGGGACACTGGGGGAGCCCCGGGAGTGGAGGGTGAGTGGCCCAGTGCCCACAGGTTCCACAGTCTACCCCCCCCAGAATTGTGTATACCTATAACAGGGGCAACCTCAGCCGCTGCCTGTTCCTCCCATTGAACACCCCCAGGGCAGAGCCTTGACTGTGGTAATATGGTGACGGTCACTTTAACTCCCACTGATCGTGAGCAGCTCCTGGCTGCACAGCTGGAGGTTATTGCCAATATGTAATTGGCATTGTTAGATACATGAGCACTTCACAGATCTCGAGTGGATGCAGCTAGCACATGTGCCATGTCTCAGGCGACTGTTATTGCCTAGAATTCCAGTCAAACTGTGAGGCCTGGACATTTATTTCTGAACCCTGGAGGCATCAACACCACAGAGACAGTAGCCAACAATCAAACACCTTAGAGCTGAGCTTCAACATGGGATATACCTGCGACTAGAGAGTCAGTTAGATTGCGGTAGAGACCAAATTCCTGTGTGTGGATCGGGGAGGGAACCTGAGCCCGGTCCAAATAATGTCCCCAGCAGGGGTCTGGGATCCAGGGTTTGGGGTCCAGGGTCTGGAGTCCAGAACCTGGGGTCCAGGGTCTGGAGTCTCGGGTCTGGGGTCCAGGGTCTGGGGTCCAGTGTCTGGAGCCCAGGGTCTGGGGTCCAGGGTCTGGGGCCAGGGTCTGGGTTCCTAGGTCTGGGATCCAGGGTCTGGGGTCCAGGGTCTGGAGTCCAGGGTCTGGGTTCCTAGGTCTGGGGTCCAGGGTCTTGGGTCCAGGGTCTGGAGTCCAGGGTCTGGGGTCCAGGGTCTGGGGTCCAGGGTCTGGGGTCCAGGGTCTGGGATCCGGGGTCTGGAGTCCAGGGTCTGGGGCCAGGGTCTGGGTTCCTAGGTCTGGGATCCAGGGTCTGGAGTCCAGGGTCTGGAGTCCAAGGTCTGGGGTCCAGTGTCTGGAGTCCAGGGTCTGGGGTCCAGGGTCTGGGGTCCAGGGACTGGAGTCCAGGGTCTGGGGTCCAGGGTCTGGAGCCCACGTTCTGGAGTCCAGGGTCTGGGGTCCAGGGTCTGGAGTTCAGGGTCTGGGATCCAGGGTCTGGAGTCCAGGGTCTGGGGTCCAGGGTCTGGGGTCCTGGGTCTGGGGTCCGGGGTCTGGAGGCCACGGTCTGGGATCTGGGGTCTGGAGTCCAGGATCTGGAGTCCAGGGTCTGGGGTCTGGGGTCTGGAGTCCAGGATCTGGAGTCCAGGGTCTGGGGTCCGGGGTCTGGAGTCCATGGTCTGGGGTCCGGGGTCTGGAATCCATGGTCTGGGGTCCAGGGTCTGGGGTCCAGGGTCTGGGGTCCGGGGTCTGGAGTCCATGGTCTGGGGTCCAGTGTCTGGGGTCCAGGGTCTGGGTTCCAGGGTCTGGGGTCCAGGTCTGGGTTCCAAGGTCTGGGATCCAGGGTCTGGAGTCCAGGGTCTGGGGTCCGGGGTCTGGAGCCCAGGGTCTGGAGTCCAGGGTCAGGGGTCCAGGGTCTGGAGTCCATGGTCTGGGGTCCGGGGTCTGGAATCCATGGTCTGGGGTCCAGGGTCTGGGGTCCAGGGTCTGGGGTCCAGGATCTGGGGTCCAGGGTCTGGGTTCCAAGGTCTGGGATCCAGGGTCTGGAGTCCAGGGTCTGGAGTCCAGGGTCTGGGGTCCGGGGTCTGGAGCCCAGGGTCTGGAGTCCAGGGTCAGGGGTCCAGGATCTGGAGTCTAAGGTCTGTGGTCCAGGGTCTGGGGTCCAGGACCTGGTGTCCAGGGTCTGGGGTACGGGGTCTGGAGTACAGTGTCTGGTGTCCAGGGTCTGGGGTCCATGGTATGGGGTCCGGGGTCTGGGGTCCAGGATCTGGAGTCCAGGGTCTGGGGTCCAGGGTCTGGAGTCTAGGGTCTGGGGTCCAGGGTCTGGGGTCCAGGACCTGGTGTCCAGGGTCTGGGGTACGGGGTCTGGGGTCCATGGTATGGGGTCCGGGGTCTGGGGTCCAAGATCTGGAGTCCAGGGTCTGGAGTACAGGGTCTGGGGTCTCTGGGACTACTCCAATTGGTACTTGCTGGAGTGCCGGGGACATCCCCTCCTGAATCTCACGGTCGCACCCTACCATCTGCATCAGCCCTGAAAGACTATGTGTGGCATCAAGGCCAGCACTGCTTTGAAAGTCTGCAGCACAAGGTCAGCATCGTGAGTGGTGGTGTCCAAGACATGCCCAATCAGCGATGGCAAAGCCTCGGCATCTGACTGGAATATCTCCGACTGATGTCCACCATCGATGTTCCTGCCTCCACCTGATGTGCATCAGCGTCCGTGTGATGCTCGCTAGATTGTGCCCCAGAAGCCTGTCCACTGATGCCGCCCACCGAGGTGGGTGTCACTGCGCTGATGGAAGGTGGAGGTGACAGCCGTGATGCCTCGATGGTGGCATTCCCGAGCTGTCCTCCGAGGTGTTCCCTTGGAAGGCAGGGGGGTGGGGCAACCCAAATGGGCCAGCTGCATCCAATCGGGATCCTGCTTGAGAATGGATATGTGGTCACTGAGAGGGGAGGATCATTATGTCTGGCATGAATAACTCACTTGCAACAAGTCACCTGGGTGGGGTGGTGGATCCTCACCTCTACAACACAGGCCACCCTTGTCAGTAACCATGCTCTCCTCAGTAATCCCCGTGCCTCCAGGGTCCATTCCTCATAGCCGGTGAGGTCTCCGAACCCTGGCACCCAGTCACCGATCTGGGCCCAATCCCTCCTGCTATGGGACAACTTCTCCTGCGGGGACATTGCGAGCCACATGCTTCATGCATCAGAGGCGGGGAAGCAAACTATGGTGGGAGACAGGCGTGGGATCCGCTGCTGGGCATGGGTGGAATGTGCTGGTGGGTGCCAGGGTGTGACGAGGCACAGACACGGCATTGTGCTGCGGGGGGTAGGGGTTGGGTGGTGTGCGGTGCCAACCACCGGCTCGTTGGGTGGGCAAGGGTTGTCTGAGGGTGGCATAGGGGACCGGCGCCAGGGGACCGACACCAACCCACCCGTGCTGCCAGTGGAGATTGTTGAGCTTCTTATGACACTGCACCGCAGTCCTCCTGGTAACGCTCCCCGAGCTGTCAACCACTTCCGCTATCTCCCAGGCAGCACAGTGGCTGACTCTCTGGCCCTCTCGGGGGAGCAGAGTGTCCTGACTGAACTCCGCTGGGTCGAATCGTCCAGCCAGGTTGGCATCTCTGATGGAGTTGGTCTATGCGGTGGCATGGCTGCATGCTGTCTGGGGTTTGCTCAGAAGGAGTGCTTTCTATACTGTCCCTTTCATTAGCGGGGAGCTGCTGGCCGCAGTCCCGGTGAATCAGTTCGTGGGACAGCCATTGCTACCGTGAAGCCCGTGGTGGGTGAATACTAGCTCTAATTCACGTTAGATACCAGTTGCTGTCTCGCCGAATCGGCCATCAGGAAGCACCAGCAAGTCGCACTCGCTGCCGCACGTCTCCCGTTAGATTGTACCCGTAATCACTGTTGTATTGCAGGAAACGCGGCAGCCAATTTGTGCACAGCAAGATCCCACGAACAACGAGATAATCAGTTTTAGGCGTTGTTGCCTCACATATTTCGACATATTAACCAAACCCAGTCTGACCCTGTAGCTTCCAATATCAATTTGTGGATGAAATGCTAAATGCTGTCTGACCTCTCCAGTGGGTGTAATCGATTCTATGCCACCATTCAATGTAGCAGATTTTTGGAGTATCCGGCCGATCTTTGTCCTTCAAGGCACATTACTGATTAACTGATTTACTCATTAACACACTGCAGTCTGTTGGCGCTGGCTAATGGTTGCCATCTTTCCTAGTCATTTGTTGGCTGCGCTGTATTTTTGGATGTCCTTTCGATGTGAAAGGCCTATATAAATGCAATTCTACTTTGCATTACTCAGCACAGGCGAATCAATCAAACCTGGTGCCTCACACGAGAAACTCACAGTCCAGCTCAACCATGGGGAAATCAGAGTACATAATAATAAAATGCTGCTATTAAACACGTACCTAACTATAGTTTCTATATTGTTTTTTGCTACGGTTGTGTAACTTAACAATGGGTTAACTTAAGTTGTTGTTAATATGTTGGGTTGTTCATTGAGGAGGGGCGAAGGTCTATGATTGTTGTTATTACTGTTATCGTTGGTATTTTAGTATGGTTTGATGTTGTTGTGTAAATTAAAAAATTTTCAATAAAAATTATTTATTTTTTTTAAAATACGTTGGAATTAAACCTATGAATTGATAACAGACCTGCTCGGATTTCTGTCCCTTTGATGCTTGCTTAATATGGTTGTAAATGTCAACGATAATCTTTACTGACAATTAAAACCAACAGCAAATGTTAACAAGAAACAGGTTTGGTTATAAATATAGGCCCTTGATGCCAGAAAATCCAAAGATTTTGCCTCTTCAATCCTGAGGGGAGGAAGAACACAACCTGCTCCTGAGCTGATGAACAGTTCTTGCTTTAGAATCATAGAACATCTACAGTGCAGAAGGAGGTCATTTGGCCCATCAGGTCTGCACTGACCCTCTGAAAGAGCACCCTAGCAAGGCCCACCTCCCTGTCCTATCCGCGTAATCCCACCTAACCTTTTGGAAATATAGCACGGCCAATCCACCTAACCTGTACATCTTTGGACTGTGGGAGGAAACCGGAGCATCCGGAGGAAACCCATTCAGACACGGGGAAAAAGTGCAAACTCCACACAGACAGCCTTTCCAAGGGCAGGTGCAGACTTAATGGGCCAAATGGGCTAAATGGGTCTCCTTCTGCACTGTGAATTCTACCAGTGAGGTGAAACAGCCTCCCCCCCCCCCCCCCAACCTCCACCCAGCCTCTCCCCAGGCACAACTTTTAATAGATTGTGGTGTGGGGAGCACACGGCCCACTCGACAGGTGTGGTACAGCAGAAATGGAAAATAATTTTTCAAAGCAAAACAGTATTTATTCTATGAACACAAGTTAACCTTTTTTAAAACATACAGTGATAATCTTAGCAACCATTAATTCAAATACAACCCCCAAAGAATACAACAGTAAGTAATCCTTTAAGCTTTCCTTTTAACATCCAGAAGACTTATAAAAAACAAAACCTTTAACAGAAGCACATCAGGTTAAAGTCACTACTGAAAACATTTATAATTCTGAATTCACCAAATGATCAAGAGATAGTCTTTTGATGGCAGAGAGAGCAGCAGTACACCTGCTTGGTCTGGCTTCAGCTCCAACACTGAAAGCAAAACTAAAACACACCCTGCAGCAAACAGCCTAAAACAAAAGTAAAAAGCTGACAGACAGCCCAGCTCCACCCACTGTCTGACATCACTGCAGTAGTAAACACCCATTTCTTAAAGGTACTCTCACTACAGATATTTATATACACATCCATTTATAAAGACTCATTTCTTAAAGGTACTCTCACATGACAGTTCCCATGGTGAGTGGGTGGAGTCCCACCCAGCTAGGCCTCATTAGTGGGACCTTAAAATGTAGCCCCCCAACCTGGACTAGCAGTTCCCAATGGTCCTGGGCTGGGGCATTTGTTTTGTGTGCCTCAATATTGGCTTTATTTTCAGTTTAAAGTAAACCAGTTTGGCATTTCACTCCGTGCCTCTGACGATGAGCAAGCACGGGATTCCGAGCAGCCTTTTTGAAACTTCCCAACGACAAGAATCGAAGCAAAAAGAAAAACCTAGAAATGCCCTTGTTTGGAAAGCTTACGATGCTGACGTGGAGAACTGGCCCCAGTATGCCAAATGCATGCGCTACTTCTTCCGTGCCACCGGCATAGAAGGGGATGACATACCTCCTCCCTCAAGTCCAAGTCAAGCCTCTCACTACCGCAGCCAAGAGAACTGGTATTAACATGTAATCCCTCTCCATGCAGAGTAGGGGCAGTCCTTTCCCATCGATGGAACAATGGCACAGAGAGACCTGTAGCATATCCACCCAGAACATTGATGGGACGCGGCTAAACGCTGTTCTCAGATCGAAAAGGAAGGATTGTCTGTTACTTTTGGGGTTCGGAAATTTCTCCCATATGTCTATGGCCGGCATTTTGCAATCATAACAGACCATAAATCCCTACTAGGTCTTTTCAAAGACGATAAAGCAATTCACCCCATCATCTCGGCTCGGATCCAGTGTTGAACATTATTGTTCCCTGCCTTTGAATAATGCCTCGAGCACCGCCCAAGAACACACATTGTCAACGTGGATGCCTCCTGCTGCCCACAAGCTTGGTCCCTCTGCTAACGTTGGAAGAAGATGTCATGAGCTTGAACCTCCTCTGTATCCACGAAAAAGATTCAAGCATGGACCCAGAATAGCCCCACACTGGGCAGGATGCAAGGCCACCCCACAGATGACATGAAGCCTTTTCTCATTAATCAACAAGATCTGAGTGTAGAAGATGGCATTGTCCTGTGGGGACATCAAGTAATCATCCCACACTCAGATCGGCATCCAATCCTGAGAAAATTACACAATTGACATCCTGGTGCATCCAAGATGGAAATTTTGCACGGAGTTTGTCTGGTGACCCAGGCTGAATACAGACATCGAGAATCTGGTGAAGCAGTTCCTTGTGTCAGGAGATCCAGAAGCTCCCACCTTCGGTCTCTTTGCACCCATGAGAATGACCAGGAAGACCATGGTTACAGTTGCACGTGGACTTGACTGACCTGATCTTGGGATTGATGTTTCTTATTATGGTCGCCGCTCACTCAAAATGGTGAGTACATTGTATGTCTTTCACGACTTCTCATGCTGCAATAGAAAACCTCCAGCAACGTTTCTGAACCAACAGCATACCAGAGGTTCTTGTATCCAATAATGGTGCCCCCTCTACCAGTGGGGAATTCCAGGCCTTCATGAAATCGAACGGCACTGTACCATCCATCGTCTAAAGGCCTAGCCCAACGCGCAGTTCAAACATTCAAAACCCATTGAAGCAACATCCTGATGGTTCATTGGATACGCTACTGATCTGGTTCCTCTTTGATTACAGAACCCCGCCGCACACGGTGAGAGGAGTGGCACCAGTGGAATTGCTAATGGTACAACAACTACACACCATGCTCAGCTGCTGTTTCCCAAGTTGGTGGTGGGGGGGAAGATGGAGTCAAAGCAGGGGACCCAAAATAAAAACTATAATACCAGAAGACCCAACAGATTTTCAGAACAGGAGATGCCGTCTATGTGCAGAACCTTTGAAATGGTTCCCAATGGATACCAGGAGTCATGCTGGAAAAGACTAAACCAATTTCTTACCAATGTCAATGTCCACGTAAAGGCCCTGGAGAAACACCTGGACCACCTGAGAAGCCGGGTTCCCACTCTAGCGGAGACGATTTCAGTAGAGACAATGTCCTTGACGTTCATTGTGACAACCTCCTGCCTGTGGGGCCCCAAGAGTTGTTCTCCCCAACGATGCAGATATGGAGCCGAAACTGAGGAGATTAATCTTCCACCGGAGGTCAGCACCCAAGATGAGCCTCCGTCTGTGACCCTTTGACATTCAACAAGGAAGCCAAAAGCCCAGTCTGCTTAATTCCCTCCAATCCGGCTCCACATGTCGCTGACCCGAGGCTTTGTACCAAGCGATGAAATAGGCCTCATCTCCGCAGGACTGCAGGACATGATTTGGACTTGACTTGGCGGGAGGGTGGGGGCAGGTGGAGATGATCCTTTACAAGGATCATGGGAGTTCACTGATTGATCTCCCCGTGGGCTTAATGGAATACGAGTTCCTATGGGAAGCAGGCAATGGTCCATCCAGCTGGTGTTCGTTAGCAGGATTTTTAAATGTAGCTCTCAGACCCCGACCAGCAGTTCCGACAGTCCTGGGCTAGGACGTTTGTTTTGTGTGTCGAGGTAGTGGATTTACTTTCCGTTTAAAATAGACCAGTTTGGCCTTTCACTCACACCCCCCCCCCCCCCCCCCCTCCCCCGCCCTCCCCTTCCTGGAAATATTACATACTTGAAGAGGAAAACTTTGAAGGGCAAAGAGGACGGGAGTGGTACAAATGGGCTGGTTCAGCACAGGGCTAAATCGCTGGCTTTTAAAGCAGACCAAGGCAGGCCAGCAGCACGGTTCAATTCCCGTATCAGCCTCCCCGAACAGGCTGGAATGTGGCGACTAGGGGCTTTTCACAGTAACTTCATTTGAAGCCTACTTGTGACAATAAGCCATTTTAATTTCATTTCAAATGGACAACATGTTCAAAACTCTTTGGTTCCATAGGCCAAATGGCCTCCTTCATTTCTGTATGGTTCCATGGGGGGAATTTTAACAATTGAAAATGAATGGGTTTGGATTGGGGATGGGGTGTGATGTTAAAATGTAAAAAATTTTAATAGCTGCCCCAATGTTAATTGTGGGGGGGGGGGGAAGGGGAGGGGGGGTGCAGCAGCTGTTTAAATTAAATGTCAACTTTCCTTTAGGGCCAGAAGGGGCAGATGTGAGGAGCCAAAGTGTTCCTTTGGGGCTCACAAGCCTTGGGCCGCTCTTGCCTGGGTAGCCCCTTCCCCAGTCATGGTCAGAGCTGTGCCACTCTCCCCCCCCCCCCCCCCACCCCCCCGGCACCCTCCCCCACCCCCCGGTCCTCTCGGATCCTTGGCCACAGCCTTTTGCCCCCCAATGGTTGCTTCCACTTTCCTTTCAGGTTGTGGCAGGTGGGTTAAGAGGAATTCTATGGCGATGAGGTCCAGGCATTGAGGGGTGCTGGATCGTTATGTTCCCTGGATTGGGGTCACTGACTGCCTTGACCATAGAATCGCAGGATTGTTACAGTGTGGTAGGAGGACATTTGGTCCATATTACACCGACTCTCCAAATGAGTTTGATGGCTTTGTGTCATCCCCCCCCCACTATCCCCCATACCACTGCACATTGTTTCTATTCAAGTAAACAAAGCCCTTTTAAAGCCTGGATTGTACATGCTTCTACCACACTTCCTGGCAATGCATCCCAGACCCCAACCACCCGCTGTGTGAAAAAACTTTTTTTCTTTTTAAAATAAAATACAGCACAGAACAGGCCCTTCGGCCCACGATGTTGTGCCGAACTTTTTTGTCCTAGATTAAGAACAAATTAATCTACACCCCATCTTATTGAATTTGAACTCCTCCAGCTGCTGTGGTGGGATTTGAACCCGTGTCCCCAGAGCATTGGCCTGGGACTCTCGATTGTTAGTCCAGTGACATCACCACTCCACCACCACCTGTGGATTTTCTCACATCACATTTGCTTTCTTTCCCAATCACTATATTGGTGGCACAGTGGTTAGCACTGCTGCCTCACAGCGCCAGGGACTGGGGTTTGATTCCGACCTTGGGTGACTGTCTCTGTGGAGGTTGCATGTTCTCCCTGCGTGTGTGTGGGGGGGGGTTTCCGCCGGGTGCTCCGGTTTCCTCCCACAGTCCAAAGATGTGCAGGTTAGGCAGATTGGCCATGTTCAATGCGTGGGGTTATGAGGATAGGGCAGGGAAGTGAGCATGAGTAGGGTGCTCCTTGGTGCAGATTTCATGGGCTGAATGGCATCTTTCGATGCTGGAGGGATTCTATGGATTCTACTCCTGCCCCTGAACCTATACATATCCGCTACTGACAATGAAAAATAAAACTTGTATAAGAGCCACACTGGTGTCTTCTCCAGACCTCCACAGATTATTTATGCCAGCACTGTCATGAATTCTGACTGTTAGCCTTGCTGTTGTCAAAGCAAACCTTGAAGCTCATATTTAATGACAGCAGCAAGTGAGAGAGAAAACCAACAAGAAAGGGCAATGTAAAAACTCAAACCATTGTCAGGCAAGATCAAAATCACCTGTCGTGCTCTGACAACAGCTAAAGCTGAGGTTTCAGGTGCAATTTTGACAACCGATTTCCCACCTGCTAATTCTGTGTTGTGACACGAACACCTCCTGATCCCAATTGGATTGGGGTTGAACCTATTTATATCTGTATGTCATTGATATGAACAGACGGGTGTGATATATTATTATTCTCCTCCTGCCTCTGCGAAGCAGCTTGGGATGTTTTTCCACTTTGAAGATGATTTATAGATGCCTGTTGGTGTGAGATATCATGCTGTTTGAGTCGAGGTGTTAAGCTATTTAAAATATACTGCTAAAGACCCAAGTGTTAAACAGTGGATAGGGCACAATTACATCAACTCAGTAGGGTAGATCTTAATTTTGCATATTTGTGTAAAATGGGTGATTGTGAATTAACTGTTAGTTTTCACATCTCTGCCCACATTTATTTCCATTGTGAATTGTTTTTTAAAAAACTGTCTTAAACAGGTAATTTCACCTCAGTCCACAACAATGCTGCAGGTGTGATTGTCTTCTGGTATAACTGGTGGGATGTTGTTGAAGATGGGTGTCTCTTGCTCCTACACGCTAAGGTTAATAGGCACGATATATCAGCCGTGTTACGGCATGGCCGGTAGATGCTGGGAGATCCCTCGTGAGATCTAATACAATCTAGCGTGACATCACGAACTGAGGGTGGGATCATTATTTTGCAAATCTTCATATTAGTGTGTGACAGAGCGTCTCACTCTAATATGCTCCCCATGATCTACCCAAAGAGTTGGGAACCCTTTGCCTTGGAGACCTCGGGTGAGTGCCCTTCAATGCTGGTCTCCACAAACAGGGACCAGATGGAACAGCACTCATGGGGGTCTCCCAGGGCATGCCCCCCCCCCCCACCCCTGGTGGTTGCCCTCTGGGCAAGATGGCACCCTGGCACCACCATACCATCCTGGCACCTTGGAAGTGCCACCGGGGTGCGAGCTTGTCACTGCCAAGGTGCTCAGGTGCCATTGCCAGCTGGCAGTACCAAGGTGCCAGACTGCATTTTCCCCATGCAGGGGATCGGGCCCAGGGGCGTCCTGTGTGTGGGGCAGAAAGGGGGGGAGGCGCAAGGACCCCCTTATAAGTGAGTTGGGGAATTGGGGGTGTTCAGGAGTTGCATTGGGGGGGGTTGATGGACATAATTTAGAACGGGACTAAGTATGGCCCCGTCGGGGATTTCCCTGTTGAGGTCCGAAATTGAACCACAGTCCTGATCGATAGCTTGGTAGTTCTTGGTGCTGCGAGCACCAGCAAACATCCGGCCATACACACTCGTCAGGGGACTCTGTTCCAATTTGTTTGGATCGTGCCCAATGATTCATACTCACAGCATTGCATAATACAGGATCAGGAACCTTCACAGTAAATGCAAGCAGAATTTCTGTCCAATAGCAGTTTCGTCTCTGCTAATATCTGTGGTGAATTCATACTGTATTGTAATTCACACTGTATTGCATTGCATTGTATTATGTCCTTGTGGGCTCTGTATGTGAGCCGTAGCGCGGCTCTGCCCATTGGAGTAGATGAGGAGCTTGTACAAGGCTCCACCCGTGGCTCCGCCCATGGCTCCGCCCATGGCCCCTCCCACTACCGGAAGTATAATGTGCTGCAGCCTTGAGCCTGCCCTCAGTTCTTCTGGTCGCAGGCAGGCTCAGTTGTAAGACTATTAAAACCACAGTTTACTTCCAATCGTGTCTCTAGTGAATTTTTTTATTTTTTTTTATAAATTTAGATTACCCAATTATTTTTTCCAATTAAGGGGCAATTTAGCGTGGCCAATCCACCTACTCTGCACATTTTTGGGTTGTGGGGGCGAAACCCACGCAGACACGGGGAGAATGTGCAAACTCCACACGGACAGTGACCCAGAGCCGGGATCGAACCTGGGACCTCAGCGCCGTGAGGCGGTTGTGCTAACCACTAGGCCACCGTGCTGCCCTGTGTCTCTAGTGAATTGATGGTCACATCAATAGCATTGCTCTATTTAATGCTACCTTGTCTTTCAACTATTGCAACCCACTCCGCGACTAAAATGAAAAGAGGAAATACTGGAAAAGCACGGCAGATCAAGGCAGCATCTGTTGAGGGTGTCCCATCAGACGTGGGGACAAGTATGAGATGTTGTAGGTCTTGAGAAATGGGTGGGGGAGACAGGAGCAAAAGGAAGATATGTGATAGGGTGAAAATCAGGAGAGATTGAATGACAGAAGAGGGAATGGAGATGGGCCAAGAAAATAAACTAAAGTGTGTCTAGAGCAGGTGTACTGCTAACTGAAATAAAATGAAACAAGCAAAGAAAATGAAACAAAATGGGGACAGAGTTAACAGTTAGAAATTGTTGAACTCAATGGCCTGAATTTTTGTCACTTCCCGTCTGGGCCTCTGGATTACCAATGACATTTCGGCCCTGCAATCCCTGTCCAGAGGTGGCACCCTGTCCAGAGGGTGTGGGTTCAAGCTCTACTCCATCAACCTCAGCACATAAAGCCGGCTGACAGGAGGAGGGAATGCTGCACCTTCCAAGGTGATGTCCTACAGGTGAGACTTTATACTTCAACCCTGTCTGTCCTTGCTGGATGTGCCAAATCGCACAGCATCATTTTGAGGATAATCGACGCAGCTCTCTCTGGCATCCTATCCCTCAACCAACAGATTATCTGGCCTCGATGGCTTGTTGTTTGTGGGATCTTGCTGTGCACAAATTGGCTGTCGTGTTTCCTATGTTACAACACTGACTACGCTTCAAAAATACTTCACTGGCTGCCAAGCACTTTGTGCTGTCCTGTAAGGCACTATATAAATCCAATGCTTCATTTTTTTTTCTCTTCTACATGGTACAACAGGGTGTCCCGTTATCCAGTCATCCATGACAGAAGCTCCAGTAAAGGATCTGTATCAAAAATACCCTCAGGGACAAGAAAAATATAGGCAGGAGTCAAATAACTGAGCAAAATGAAATGACCCGCATTACGCAGGCTGGTGAAATGAATATTAAAGGCGAATGCAATCTTGCTCTCTCTCTTTCTCCTCTTACCTCTCCCGAGGATATAGATTCAGCAGATCAACCCTTGGTAATGTATAGTGACAGGGGTCAGCATTTCAGAAAACTAATGACATCAAAACCATCCCTTGAGGCGAAGTTCTGTAGGGAACTTCCTTCATTGAAATCAAACTGCTCACTGGACCAAGGAACTGATAATAAAAAAACTTTGGATGTCCAAAATACTTTATAGCCAAGGCAATCATTTTGTGAAGCGCAGTATTGTAAGAAATGCAAGGTCTCAAGGACAGTGTTGTGAAATTATCCTCCATTTCCAGGTGTGGACTGAGGGCTAAATATTAACAGGATCCTGAGAAGAACACTCCTGCTCTTATTCAACATAGTACCAAGGAATCATTTATGTCCATGAGAAGGGAAAGATAAGGCGCTTCCTTGTTTTCGACATGTTGGGCTCAAGAAATGCAAGTCAGATCATTTCCCAAGTTTGGCAACCCAAACCTATCACCTCTGCCCACACCCACTATCATTTCTTCTCCTGGGTTGTGGGCAGGTAGGATCCAGTTTTACCCAGTCCTGAGTGGCATTGGAGAAGAGTAGGTACCATGATGGGCTGGTAAGGTAATATGCCTTGATTGGGTACATCGACTAATTTCCCCAGCATAATTCTTATGCCCATTATCCCTGACTGCTAACCCTGCCCACTCCATGCTGACTATATGCCTATCATACTCCCATGTCCCCTCCATGGTGGCACAGTGGTTAGCATTGCTGCCTCAGAGTGCCAGGGATCCGGGTTTGATTGTGGCCTTGGGTGACTGTCTGGGTGGAGTTTGCATGCTCTTCCTGTGTCTGCATGGGTTTCCTCCGGGTGCTCCGGTTTCCTCCCACAGTACAAAGAGGTGCAGGTTAAGTGGATTGGCCATTCTAAATTGTCCCTTAGTGTCCAACATTTAAATGGGATTAAGGGGTTACAGAGATAGGGCGGGGGTATGGGCCTGCAGCATGCTCTTTCAGAGGGCCGGTGTAGACTACACCGGGAGTCTACATATGCCCCGTGTATCCTCCGTAACCACCCAGCAAATATCTACTATGGGCAAACCTCAGCATGTCCTTAACAACCTAACTGAGCTGTCATATTCAAAGACACTTCATATTGAAGAAAAAAACTCCCATTCATAAAAGCCAGTCAAAAATATGTGATATCAGCAATCTGTTGCAAAAAACAAGCAATAAGATATGAAAGCAATCAAACTGTGTCCTTCTCTTTTATTCATAAAACGTTTATCTATTTACCACTTTAAAGATAGATAATCTTCCAGTAACCCCTTAAATTGTCAATAAAAATATGAAACCCCCCCCAGAAAATACTGGACAATCTCAGCAGATCTGACAGCATCTGTGGAGAGAGAGGGGAGCTAATGTTTCGAGTCTAGGTGACTCTTCATCAAAGCCAAAGACTCAAAACGTTAACTCCCTTCTCTGTACACAAATGCATTCAGACCTGCTGAGATTGCCCAGCAAAAGTGGAGTAGGTGTTTAGTTTTTTTTATGTTAACAACGAGGCATTTTTTCTTCCAAGTAAAAGTTATCTATACATTTAAATCTCTGTCCAAAACATGACAGAGGAGTATCCCAGCATATTCATCTGCATAATACATCATACACGTTTTGCCATTGGGGAAAGTACTGTAATACATGTTCACACTTACATAATGCTGGTCAATGTAATGATCAACTTAACTTTGCAGAACAAAGCACTATGATAAATCATTGCATTAAAAACACACCTGCATTATCTATGGCATAAAATAGCATTGTTTGAAAGTGTCAAAACTGTTAACATTTACCTGTCAACACATTCCTGATGCCTCAAGCAGGCTTCCCCAGTGGTCACAAAGTCTTGTTTCCAAAACCCATACCAACACATAAAAATAGTAGAGGACAGGAAATTAACATTTCTTATGGTCCTCACAATGGTGATGTCAACCTCAGAAGGGATGTGTGCAGGATTTGTAGTCAAGATCTTCCTGTACGACAAAAAGGTCACTCAAAATTAGTGCGGAGTCAGGAAGGCAGAAGAAATGTATTTTTGCATCAAGAAGAATCTAAGTTTCATGTCTCCACACCAAATTTCTACCTCCATTTGGAGCTAGAAATCTGGACCAAAACCTCAGTTTAACATCTCATCCAAAAAAACTGCACCCCCCCCCCCCCCCCCGCCCCCCCCACCGCCCCCAGCATGCAATAGTCCCTCAGCACTGCACCCAAGCCTTAACCTAGAGTTTTACACTCAACTCCCTGGAGTAAGACGATGAACTCACAATCATCTGACACAGAGCACGAGTGACATACCCACAGCCGACACAGAGCAGATGGAACAGAGGTTGGTGCATGGCATTTTGTGAGGTGTACATATTGCCCTTTACTTGACATACTTGTCTCAAAACTAGAGACTGAAAATAACACTCACTGTTATACCTGAAATTGATACAATGGCAAATAAATGCATTGAAACAATGTTTGGAAATGTGGGGGAAATCAGAACATTTTAATGTAAAGTGATAAACAGACAGAATAATGATTTTTTTAAATGAACTTCAGGACATAGGAGGAGACCATTCAGCCCCTTGAACCGATTCTGCCATCCAATGAGATTCAGGCTGATCCATGACATAATTCTGACCTTTGCCCATATCCCTCAATACCTTTCAAGAATAAAAATCTATCAATCTGAAATCTATATTTAACTATCGAATGAGCATCAATTGCTGTTTGTGGAAGGGTCCCAAACATTTACCAGCGTTTGTGTGTAGATATCTTTCTGACTTCCACCATTGAAAGCTTTGCCTCTCAGGTCCGTGCCTTTGGCCTTCCCGAATCAATCCAGCGAGCATGGGGGTGGGATTCAGTGGTCAGCACAGTAATCTTCAGCTAAAACCAATGTCAGGAACCAACCTTAAATTCTGAGGCATTCCTGCCGCAAAGTAAGCAGGTGCCTGAGACATTTGGGAATGAGAATAACTCATCCCATTGATTCAACCCTTGCAGAAAGTTTCATGTCCCTTCGACACAAACCCAGGCTCTCACCTTCCTACCACCTGTTTAGCCAGAAGTCTCATTAGTGAAGAGAAAATGAAAAGCTGGATTAAATCCTGAAGGTCTGGGACTGGACGTTGGTATCTGAAACAAAAAAGGTGAGTTAATGTGTGGGACAGTTTCCTTCATTATAACTCCAGAATTACCAGGACGACTGTAAACACACAATGGTGTGGGGACATGAGGTAACCTGAGACAGTCATCAATGTATCATCTGTAGCAAGGTATAAAATTCCAAAGTGAAACGGGATGTAGATTTCCAGAAATTTCCACATTTATCTCATTCATTAATCTGCTTTCTCATAGATTCATAGAGTTTTACAGCATGGAAAGAGACCCTTCGGCCCATCACGTCCGCGCCGGCCATCAAGCACCCGACCATTCTAATCCCATTTTCCAGCATTTGACCCATAGTCTTGTGAGCTACGGCATTTCAAGTGCTCGTCTGAACGATTCTTAAAAGTTGTGAGAGTTCCTGCCTCAACCATTCCTTCAGTCAGTGTGTTCCAGATTCCAACCACCTTGTGGTGAAAAGGTTTCTCCTCACATCTCATCTAAATCTCCTGTCCATTACCTTAAATCTCCCTGGTTTTTGACCCATCTACTAAGAGGAAAAGTGCCTTCCTATCCACCCTATTTATATTGCTCATAATTTTGTACACCTTAATCAGATCCCCCCTCAGCCTTCTCTGCTTCAGGAAGAACAACTCCAGTCAGTCCAGGCTCTCTTGATAACTGAAAATCTCAAAACCAGGCAACATCCTGGTAAATCGCCTATGCACCCTCTCCATTCAATCACTTCCCTCCTATAGTGTGAACAGCACACAGTGCTTCCCGCTGAAGCCTAACCAGCATTTTATACAGCTCCAACAGAACGTCCCTGCTCTTATACACAATGTCTCGGTTAATAAAGACAAGAATCCCATAGGCCTCATAACCACCTTACCTACCTGTCCTACTGTCTTCAGAGATCTGTAGACATGCACATCAAAGTCCCTCCAAAAATGTTTTGCCTCACACTTTTCATGGTTAAATTCCATTTGCCACTTTTCTGCCCATCTAACCAGCCCATCCTGTGCCCTGGGTGAATGAAATGAAACAAATAGAGTGAGAGGGTGAAATAAAGAGAGCAAAACATGCAGAATGGGAAAGAGAAGACGTGAGAGTAAAGGAGTGAAGAGGAGATGTGATGGAGGTTGAGCTGAGAGAAGGATTAACAGAGAAAGGGAGTTTCACATTTAACTTGGTGTACAGGTTTAATCCTGACCAACCAGATTTCCCAGGCTTCAGGAAATCCAGCTGCTCAAGGGAGATGATGACAGCTTTGAATAAAGGTTGTTTGAGGGCACGGCTTTTGTCATAGAATTTACAGTGCAGAAGGAGGCCATTCGGCCCATCGAGTCTGCACCGGCTCTTGGAAAGAGCACCTTACCCAAGGTCAACACCTCCACCCTATCCCCATAACCCAGTAACCCTACCCAACACTAAGGGCAATTTTGGACACTAAGGGCAATTTATCATGGCCAATCCACCTAACCTGCACATCTTTGGACTGTGGCAGGAAACCGGAGCACCCGGAGGAAACCCGCGCACACACGGGGAGGATGTGCAGACTCCGCACAGACAGTGACCCAAGCCGGAATCGAACCTGGGACCCTGGAGCTGTGAAGCAATTGTGCTATCCACAATGCTACCGTGCTGCCGTGGGCCAGGCGCAGCATGAGCGTTTCCTAAGCAACCCCAATTTGGCTTGCCATTGAAATTCTCCCCACCAGTGGATCTCACATCATCAGTCCACAGGTTCCCCGACCCGCCACAATCACTAATCCACAAATCCACGTCCATCCCACCCTCATCAACCATACTCTACCCACCTCTGGGTTTCCCATGCATTATTCCTGAAAGTACACGATTGGGGCCAGGAAGTGACAGGGAGTTTGCGAGTGACAGTAACTAACTACGAGGTTAAACTTTGGACAAGTAATAGGTGGGATGCCTCTTGACATCATCACTCTGAGGTTTCTGTAATTTTAATGGCTGCCCTAATTTTTATATGATTGACAGGCCATCCTCCCAATCACATCAAGAATAGGCTCCCCACCCACTTGTAAGGTTGCATTCCCTGCGTCACCTGGAGTCACTCACAAGCTCTTCCCCTTTTACACAGGGACAAAAGGGCACAGAAGATTGAAAGAGAGCAACTTAATTACCTGGAGAGTGATGAGAATATGGAATTTGCTACCACAAGGAATAGTTGAGGAAATGAAGGGGAAACTAGATAAACACAGGAGGGAGAAAATAATAGAAGGATAGACCGAGAAGGTCATAGACCAGCTGGGGGAAACTGCCCTATTTCTGTCCTTTATGTTTTATGTGAAAACCCTTAAATCCACAGGATGAAAAATTGTTATCTCCACCTTGGAAAGCAAATAAAATCCACGATGAACTGAGCTTGAGGTGGGAGTACACAAGGCTGGGGTGGGGACGGAGAGGGGCGGGTCAATTCCACTGCTTCCCATATGCTGAGCTTCACAATGCTAACCAGGAAAAAGCAATATACAATTTAACAAAAACAACATTCCTGTGTCTGGCGGAAGCTGTAATTGGGCCAGATTTACCAAAAAGCTGCCGGGCAGTATCTGCCTGGGTTTTTTTTTTGAGTGTGTGTATGTTGTTGTTCGATATAAATCAATGTGACTTGCAGCTGCAGCCTGCTCAAAGGATGAAGAAATTGGATTAGTGATCTCAGTTTTGGAGAGAGTGTGTGTATGTGCAAGTGAGAGAGAGAGAGAGAGAGAGAGATAATTCAGTGTAAGGTTCCTTCTGCTGCCATACAGAGGCAGTGTTAGATTGAACAAGATTTAGGCTCACTCCAACACTCCGGTAATATGAAGCAACCTTCATACAGCAACAGCAAGTAGGCTGACAGATGTGAAGAAATCTGTTTTGGCAGGGGTAGCTGATGGCTCTGGGAGATGCCTTTAACACAGAGTGCAGTAAAACAAGGAAGCAACTAAGGAGAGCTTTTATTATTCTGAGCGGTGCCGTTAGGTTATGTGTTATCAGCAGATCAGAGCTGGTAAGCCTGGGCAGGACACGTTTGTATTTAAAGAGGCGAGTGCTGGAGAACACATTAAGAAAGGGACTGTCATCACAACATGCAAGCTGCTATGCCCTGGCTCCTTACGCTGGTCTTCCTCTCTGGGGGTTCCTGCACCCAGCTTCTTTCTTACGACCAGAATGAACAGGGGGCAGAAATGTTTGTGAGCGATTACAACAAATCAGCAGAGATCACCTTCTTCAAGAGTATTTCAGCCAGCTGGGACTACAACACCAATTTGACTCAGTACAATCAGCAGAAACAGGTACTACCTTTACTCTCTTATTAGCAACCCTGTGTAATAGAGTCCAGAATGTGTTGCGAGGCACATGGGCATTGGAACCTATTCTTTTCACTGGTCGCATTCTTCATTCAACCTTATGCTGTTCTAGCAACCATGAAAATATCAAACAAAGGCCATGAATCCTACACTTTATTTCAAATGGCAGAGCTAGACAACTTTAATACCAGGGTTCCAGCTTTTATTTTAATTGCAGTAATGTAAGAAAGGTCCCAGTTTCCACCTCATTCTGAAAGCGCTAGCACAGCGGGTAGCACTGTTGTTTCACAGCACCAGGGTCCCAGGTTCGATTCCTGGCTTGGGTCACTGTCTGTGCGGAGTCTGCACATTCTCCCCATGCCTGTGCAGGTTTCCTCCGAGTGCTCTGGTTTCCTCCCAGAAGTCGCAAAAGACTATTTGTTAGGTGAATTGAACAATCTGAATTCGCCCTCAGTGTACCGAACACGCATCGGAATGTGGCAACTAGGGGCTTTTTACAGTAACTTCATTGTATCGTTAATGTATATCTACTTCTGTCAATAATAACGATTATTATTATTACTTATGACTGTAGTTCATCACACATCAGCCTCATATAATGTGCTCCTCCACGTTTAACTGATTCCCTGTCAGTGATCACACGCTCTTTGCTTTGTGCTTGGTGTAGCTCCCTCAGAACATGGGTCTGAGGGTCAGTTTGAGGGTCTGAGAGAGGGTCAGTGGGAGGATCAGAAAATGGATTTGAGGTGGGTCTGATTGTGGAACTGCAGAGAGTCTGATAGTGTATTAAGGAGGGTCCAGAGAGGGTCAGAGAGAGGGTCAGAGAGAGGGTCTGAGAGTGGGTCTGAGAGTGGTCAGTTTAACCTTCAGCAGCGGTAAAATCAGGCAGGATATAAAACAAGTTGCTGACCCACTCGTGTTGGCTTCCCTCGGTGTAAGTTAGAATTAACCTTGGGAGGGGGTGATAAGTTCCAGTTCCTTTCTCTCAATGTTTGATAGTGTTCCTGTGTTGTGTTCAAACAAAAGACAGCAAGGTCAGCCCCTGATTGCAATGGAGCTTTGCCCTGTTGGATTTAAAGCATTGTGTCAAACCCTGAACTCAAGCACTAACAAGAACAAGGACAAAAGGTGTATGGGAAGACACGGACCTCCAAATAGCCTGCCCAGCCTGACTTGGAAATATATCAGCATTCCTTCACTATTGCTGTGAACAGGACCTTTCAAACCAAACGTCATGGATTGGGGATGTTAACTCTCCGCAAATTTCCAACACTTTCTGTTTTTATTCCATAAGTACTTTGGCAGCTGTCGGTCACTGTGTTACATGTGAAAGTGTGAAGTGGGTTACATAGAACATACAGTGCAGAAGGAGGCCGTTCGGCCCATCGAGTCTGCACCGACCCACTCAAGCCCTCACTTCCACCCCACCCCAGCAACCCAACAACCCCTCCCAACCTGTTTCGACACTAAGGGCAATTTATCATGGCTAATCCACCTAACCTGCACATCTTTGGACTGTGAGAGGAAACCGGAGCCCCGGAGGAAACCCACGCAGACACGGGGAGAACGTGCAGACTCCACACAGACGGTGACCCAGTGGGGAATCGAACCTGGGACCCTGGCACTGTGAAGCCACAGTGGTAGCCACTTGTGCTACCTTGCTGCCCTGTAGTTCTTTATTTAGTGTAGCCAATTGGACACTGGCCTGACTCACCTCTGAGACTTGCGATCACCAGCTGAGGCTGAGTCAATGTCTTTCTTGCTCTTCACTCAGAAAGTTGAAGACCCACTCCAGAGAGCTGAACATAAAATCAAGGCTGACGCTCAGTGCAATACTGAAGAAGGGCAGCACGGTAGCATGGTGGTTAGCATCAATGCTTCACAGCTCCAGGGTCCCAGGTTCGATTCCCGGCTGGGTCACTGTCTGTGTGGAGTCTGCACGTCCTCCCCCTGTGTGCGTGGGTTTCCTCCGGGTGCTCCGGTTTCCTCCCACAGTCCAAAGATGTGCGGGTTAGGTGGATTGGCCATGCTAAATTGCCCGTAGTGTCCTAATAAAAGTAAGGTTAAGGGGGGGGTTGTTGGGTTACGGGTATAGGGTGGATACGTGGGTTTGAGTAGGGTGATCATGGCTCGGCACAACATTGAGGGCCGAAGGGCCTGTTCTGTGCTGTACTGTTCTATGTTCTAACATGGACCCTGATCCACAGTCCAGGCCAAAGTACAATTGACGTTTTTCAGTTCTATCCTGGTTGTATGTAAATTAATTACCCCATTCCAGCCGCGTGAGATATCTGCAAGGCAGAGTGTGTGTGCCTCGTGCTTTTTATAGTTGTAAACCACCCCAAGTGTTCTGCATGCTGATTGGTTATGTCCTGTTCTCTATATTCATTAGCTGCCTGTTTGTATCTCTTTATGTGCATGTCTACATATCATGACAGAATGCCCTGTCTGCAACAGTAGTGGACTCGCCAATACTAAGGCATTTAAATGGTCATTGGATAAACATATGGATGATAATGGAATAGTGTAGATGGGCTCTAGATTGGTTTCACAGGTCGGTGCAACATCGAGGGCCTAAAGGCCTGTGCTGCGCTGTAATGTTCTATGTTCTATGTTCCAATGCTCTTCTCCTGCATATCCCAAATTTTCTTCACACTGCCATTGGAAACTGTGCCTTCAGCTGTTTTCGTTCCGGAATGGTCCCCCTCAGCCCTTCTATCTCTCCCTCTCCCTTTAAGGTCACACCTGAAACCGTAACTTTAGCCAGAGCGTGGTAAAATGTGGAAATTGTCGCCTACATGGAGTGGTGTAGGTGAATAAGGGGAAGCTGGATGCACCGCTAATGCACAATTCTGAAAGATAAGCTGATAGGCTGAGATGCAAAGAGGTGGGAGGAGGCTTTGTGGAAAATAGGCACCAACACGGACACTTTGGGCTCAATGGACTGTTTCCATGATGTGGGTTGGAATTCCCCTGCCGTTGCAAATTCACTTTTCCCGCCGGAAGCGCAGATGTCCCGAGGGCGTGGGGTGGCTTCAATGGGAAATCTCATTGATAAGCGGCAGGAGTAATGAATCCCACTACCAGTAAACTGCGTGCCACTGAGAAACACACGGCTGGGGAACCGGAGAATCCAGCCTGTCATTTTTATGTAATTCTGTGCAATCATTTAGTCACCTATCTTAACACCCAACGTCTGAGTGTTAGGTTTGGTTTGATAACACTTCCGTGAAATGTATTCTCTTGTTTTGCTGCAGTAAAGGTGCTGCATAGATACATGGGGCGGGATTCTCCGAACCCCCGGGGGGTCGGAGAATCACCTGGGGCTGGCGTCAATCCCACCCCCGCCGTGTCCCGAATTCTCCGCCGGCCGGCGAAGTCCTTTTGGCCCCGGCTGGCGTGGCGGAGTTGGAACCACTCCAGCGCGGGCCTAGCCCCTCAATGTGAGGGCTTGGCCCCTAAAGGTGCGGAGAAATTGGGGCGGGCTGACGCCGGAGTGGTTCATGCCACTCTGACACACCGCGACCCCCCCCGCCCCGCCGGGTAGGGGAGAATCCCAGCCATGTTCTTCTAGTCATTGGTGTTGTTGATGTGGGTGTGAGGGACTGGATGACCACAGAACTTCTCTGATGTATTCCCTGATCGACTTTCTGAATCCTATTGTTGGAGTTGAGCAAAAACAGGGATTCCCATTAAGAAATTATCAGAGAACCCTGCCCACTTGAAATAGAAAAGCAAAATACTGTGAACGTTGGATATAGGAACACAGGGGCAGAAGTAGGCAATGGAGCGCGTCGAACCTGCTCTGCCATTCAATACGAAAATGGTTGATCATCCACTTCAATACCTTTTTCCCACACTGAACCCATTTATGTCATTAGTATTTAGAATTCTATCAATCTCTGCTTTGAACATACTCAATTACTGAGTTTCCTCAGCCCTCTGGTTAGAGATTTTAAAAGATTTACAATCCTCTGAGTAAAATAATTTCTCCTCATCTCAAAGTGGCATCCCTCTTATTTTGAGATTGTATTCTTTGCTTCCCCAACGGGAAACATCTTACCCGCATCTACCCTGTGTCTATCCCTTCAGTATTTTGCAGGTTTCAATTGAGATCACCTCTCATTCTTTAGCACTCAAGAGAATACAGGCCCAGTTTGCCCAATTCCCTTCAAGACACATTCCCACCATCCCTGGAATAAATCTGTTGCACTCCCTCTCTGGTAATAATATCCTTTCTGAGCTGAGGAGACCAGATGTGCACACAATGCTCCAGGTCCGGTCTAATCAGGTTCCTGTACAACTGAAGCAAGACTTTGCTATTATACTCAAACACACTTGCTGAAATAAAACCCTAAAATTCTGGAAATACCATTCACATCAGGCAGCATCTAGAAGCAGAGATAATGGCCTGAATCTTACCATGGGCTTCAGGGCCCTGACATTGGGGTGGGTCCCCCATAGGCCATACTTGCCGGAAGGGGGTAGGGCTGGGCAGTTTTACAACCGGTGGCCTCCTGTTTGACCACCTGTAGGCCTGCCATCCATTGCCAGAACCTGGGGCTCCTTGCTTAATTAGCTGCTGCCCTGAAGCATCAGCAATGGGTTGGGATCAGCAATGGAATCAGGGGAGCGCTGAGGTAAGTGGAAGACCTGGAGCTTCCAATAGTAAAATCCCCCAAAATATTCAGGGGACTGAAGGTCCACCGTGAAAAAATCTCCAGGAAGATTGTTGGGGCCACAGGGGCTTCCTTCCCTTTCTACAGCACCCTTTATGTCATTATGTGGGGCAGCATGGTAGCATGGTGGTTAGCATAAATGCTTCACAGCTCCAGGGTCCCAGGTTCGATTCCCGGCTGGGTCACTGTCTGTGTGGAGTCTGCACGTCCTCCCCGTGTGTGCGTGGGTTTCCTCCGGGTGCTCCAGTTTCCTCCCACAGTCCAAAGATGTGCAGGTTAGGTGGATTGGCCATGCTAAATTGCCCGTAGGGTCCTAAAAAGTAAAGTTAAGGGGGGGGTTGTTGGGTTACGGGTATAGGGTGGATACGTGGGTTTGAGTAGGGTGATCATTGCTCGGCACAACATCGAGGGCCGAAGGGCCTGTTCTGTGCTGTACTGTTCTATGTTCTATGTTCTATGTTCAGTGCCTTGAGCCTCAAGTTCCGATGGCCATCCAACCTCCTCCTCAGGCTGTCACAGAGAGACTACTTCCATTAGACTGACAGGGTGGGGTTGGAGTTCAACCCGCCACCTATGAACTGCCACCAGGCCCATAAAATGGCCTGTAGTCGGGGCTTTAATTAGCTGGCTGCCTTCTTGGAGCAGGCAGGCTGATCTACATTGGAGCCCATTGGTGCAGAGGCAGACTTACAATGAAATACACAGCACTGCAGAGCGGGGCCGCAGTTAATACGGTGGGGGAGGGGGCCCGTAATGAGAGGTGGCTGTGTGTGCCCCAAAAGACGAAGTATACCTCTGCTGTGAAGCCTCCAGTGAGGAGAGGAGGAGGCGCTGCCCAAAGTTCTGTCAAGGGCTGAGGCTCGAGGCCTGGCCACCCGAGCGAGAGGTGGACAGAGTAGCAGTCATGTGAAGAATGCCAGGCAATCAGCGGGGTCGTGTCTCGGGGAATGGGGGAGCAGTGGCCAGGAGAGGGGAGAGACCCGACCAGAGCCAGAGGCTAGCCAGGGAGCAGGGCTGGGCTGGGGGCAGCACCCAGACTGGGCAGCGAGGGTGAGATTTTGGGTTCCTGTGCCTTGCATTGTGTCAGCTGAGGGTGGGCGGGGTCAGGAGTGCATTGACATAATTGTGGGTAGGGCTCAACATCATTGTGGGCGGTGTCAACATCATTGGGGCAGGGCTCTACGTCATTGAAGCAGGCCACCATGCCATGATAAAATTCAGCCCAATAATTAAGACTGATGGCCCTTCCCTCCGAGGTGACAGAATGTCATTGAGCTGATAGGTTAACACAATTTTAATGGACCCCATTAGAGGTGATTCATATCTAGACTTGAAACCAAATAAAGAATGATGCAACCCATTTAATTAAAGTACTCACATTACATGTGATTACTTTAATAGAAATTAATGCTTCTGATATTGAATCTAGTTTGTCCATGCCAAGTCTGTCACTCGAAGCACCAATAAATTGCAGCATTGAGATGCTCGTAAATTAGAACTGAATGAGTAAAGAGCTAAAATAAATTCATTGTAAATGGTTACTGAAAGACCTCTCAAGTAAATAAATGAGGAAATAATTAACACTATAATATCAAGACGTAGTATTGATATAGTTCTATTGTCACTAGACTACTGATTCAGAGATCTAGGTCCAAATCGTTCCACTGAATATGCTCAAATATGAATTTAATAAAAATCAAATGTTTAATAATTATTGTAGAAATCTATCTGTGAAGGAAACAGACAGACTGCAACATCCAACACACACAATGCAACATCCAACACCCAGACTGCAACATCCAACAGATACACTGCAAAATCCAACACACACACTGCAACATCCAACACACGCACTGCAACATCCAACACGTAGACTGCAATATCCAGCACAGACACAGCGACATAAAACACACACTGCAACATCTAACACACACACAGCAACATCCAGCACAGACCCTGCAACAGACAAAAAAGACTCTGCAACATCCAGCACAGACACTGCAACATCCAACACACACTGCAACATCCAGCACACACGCTGCAACATCCAACACACACTGCAACATCCAGCACAGACACTGCAAAATCCAACACACACTGCAACATCCAGCACACACACTGCAACATCTAACACACACACTGCAACATCTAACACACACTGCAACATCCAGCACAGACACTGCAACATCCAACACGCAGACTGCAACATTCAACACACACACTGCAACATCGAACACAAACACTGCAATATCCAACACACACACTGTAGCATCCAGCACAGACCCTGCAACATACAAAACAGACACTGCAACATCTAACACACACTCTGCAACATTCAACACACACACCGCAATATTCAACACACACTGCAACATCCATCACACACTGCAACATCCAACACACACACTGCAGCATCCAACACACACACTGCAACATCCAACACACACACCACAATATTCAACACACACTGCAACATCCAACACACACACTGCAACATCCAACACAGACACTGCAGCACCCAACAAACACACTACAACATCCAACACACACTGCAACATCCAACACACACACTGCAACTTACAACATACACACTGCAACATCCAACACACACTGCAACATCCAACACACACACTGCAACATCCAACACACACTGCAACATCCATCACACACTGCAACATCCAACACACACACTGCAGCATCCAACACACACACTGCAACATCCAACACACACACTGCAGCATCCAACACACACACTGCAACATCCATCACACACACTGCAACATCCAACACACACACTGCAGCATCCAACACACACACTGCAGCATCCAACACACACACTGCAGCATCCAACACACACACTGCAACATCCAACACACACACCACAATATTCAACACACACTGCAACATCCAACACAAACACTGCAACATCCATCACACACACAGCAACATCCAACACACACACCACAATATTCAACACACACACTGCAACACCCAACACACACACTGCAGCATCCAACACACACACTGCAACATCCAACACACACACCACAATATTCAACACACACTGCAACATCCAACACACACACTGCAACATCCATCACACACACAGCAACATCCAACACAGACACTGCAGCACCCAACAAACACACTACAACATCCAACACACACTGCAACATCCAACACACACACTGCAACTTACAACATACACACTGCAACATCCAACACACACTGCAACATCCAACACACACACTGCAACATCCAACACAGACACTGCAGCACCCAACAAACACACTACAACATCCAACACACACTGCAACATCCAACACACACACTGCAACTTACAACATACACACTGCAACATCCAACACACACTGCAACATCCAACACACACTGCAACATCCAACACACACACTGCAACATCCAACACACACTGCAACATCCAACATATACACTGCAACTTACATCATATACACTGCAACTTACAACATACACACTGCAACATCCAACACACACTGCAACATCCAACACACACACTGCAGCATCCAACACACACACTGCAACATCCAACACACACTGCAACATCCAACACACACTGCAACATCCAACACACACACTGCAACATCCAACACACACACTGCAACATCCAACACACACTGCAACATCCAACATATACACTGCAACATCCAACAAACACACAAAACATCCAATGCACACACTGCAACATCCAACACACACACTGCAACTTACAACATAAACACTGCAACATCCAAGACACACACTGCAACATCCAACACACACACTGCAACATACAACGCACACTGCAACATCCAACACACACACTGCAACATCCAACACACACTGCAACATCCAACACACACACAGCTACATCCAACACACACACTGCAACATCCAACACAGACACTGCAGCATCCAACACACACACTGCAACATACAACACACACTGCAACATGCAACACACACACTGCAACATGCAACACAGACACTGCAGCATCCAACACACACACTGCAACATCCAACACACACACTGCGATATCCAACACACACACTGCAACATCCAACACACACACTGCAACATACAACACACACTGCAACATGCAACACACACACTGCAACATGCAACACAGACACTGCAGCATCCAACACACACACTGCAACATCCAACACACACACTGCAACATCCAACACACACACTGCAACATCCGGCACACACTGCAACATCCAACACACACAGCAACATCCAACACACACACTGCGATATCCAACACACACACTGCAACATCCAACACACACACTGCAACATCCGGCACACACTGCAACATCCGGCACACACTGCAACATGCAACACACACACTGCAACATCCAACACACACTGCAACATCCAACACACACTGCAGCATCCAACACACACTGCAACATCCAACACACACAGTAACATCCAACACAGACACTGCAGCATCCAACACACACACTGCAAACATCCAACACACACAGTAACATCCAACACACAAACTGCAACATCCAACACAGACACTGCAGCATCCAACAAACACACTACAACATCCAACACACACTGCAACATCCAACACACACACTGCAACTTACAACATACACACTGCAACATCCAACACACACACTGCAACATCCAACACACACACTGCAACATCCAACACACACTGCAACATCCAACATATACACTGCAACTTACAACATATACACTGCAACATCCAACATATACACTGCAACATCCAACAAACACACAAAACATCCAATGCACACACTGCAACATCCAACACACACACAGCAACATCCAACACACACACTGCAACTTACAACATAAACACTGCAACATCCAAGACACACACTGCAACATCCAACACACACACTGCAACATACAACACAGACACTGCAGCATCCAACACACACACTGCAACATACAACACACACTGCAACATGCAACACACACACTGCAACATGCAGCACAGACACTGCAACACCCAACGGACACACTGCAACATGCAACACACACTGCAACATCCAACACACACTGCAACATCCAACACACACTGCAGCATCCAACACACACACAGCAACATCCAACACACGAACTGCAACATCCAGAACAGACACTGCAGCATCCAACACACACACTGCAACATCCAACTAACAGACTGCAGCATCCAACACACACACTGCAACATCCAACACACACTGCAACATGCAACACACACACTGCAACATCCAACACACACTGCAACATCCAACACACACTGCAGCATCCAACACACACACTGCAACATCCAACACACACACTGCAGCATCCAACACACACACTGCAAACATCCAACAGACACACAGCAACATCCAACACACGAACTGCAACATCCAACACAGACACTGCAGCATCCAACAAACACACTACAACATCCAACACACACTGCAACATCCAACACACACACTGCAACTTACAACATACACACTGCAACATCCAACACACACACTGCAACATCCAACACACACACTGCAACATCCAACACACACTGCAACATCCAACATATACACTGCAACTTACAACATATACACTGCAACATCCAACATATACACTGCAACATCCAACAAACACACAAAACATCCAATGCACACACTGCAACATCCAACACACACACAGCAACATCCAACACACACACTGCAACTTACAACATAAACACTGCAACATCCAAGACACACACTGCAACATCCAACACACACACAGCAACATCCAACACACACACTGCAACTTACAACATAAACACTGCAACATCCAAGACACACACTGCAACATCCAACACACACACTGCAACATACAACGCACACTGCAACATCCAACACACACACTGCAACATCCAACACACACTGCAACATCCAACACACACACAGCTACATCCAACACACACACTGCAACATCCAACACAGACACTGCAGCATCCAACACACACACTGCAACATACAACACACACTGCAACATGCAACACACACACTGCAACATGCAGCACAGACACTGCAACACCCAACGGACACACTGCAACATGCAACATGCAACACACACTGCAACATCCAACACACACTGCAGCATCCAACACACACACTGCAACATCCAACACACACTGCAGCATCCAACACACACACTGCAAACATCCAACACACACACAGCAACATCCAACACACGAACTGCAACATCCAGAACAGACACTGCAGCATCCAACACACACACTGCAACATCCAACTAACAGACTGCAGCATCCAACACACATGCAGCAACACACACTGCAACATCCAACTAACAGACTGCAACCGTTCGTGAAAACGGCCGCAAAGTGCCGTTCTGGAGAACCATGGCACCGATTGGCACGGCCGCACCACGGCCGTGCCAAGGGTGGCATGGGCCCGCGATCGGTGCCCACCGATCGCGGGCAGCGGGTCCGAACCCTGCACACTCTTTGTTCCTCTGCCGCCCCGCTGGATCACCTAATGAATCAACCAAATTCAGTCCTTCTGAACGAATTTTTGGTCATGAGGTAAGAGGACTACTTAAATTGATTAAGGAAAAATTGGTGAGTGAGAAATCAGAACTTACAAGGTAGCACGGTAGCATTGTGGATAGCGCAATCGCTTCACAGCTCCAGGGTCCCAGGTTCGATTCCCGGCTTGGGTCACTGTCTGTGCGGAGTCTGCACATCCTCCCCGTGTGTGCGTGGGTTTCCTCCGGGTACTCCGGTTTCCTCCCACAGTCCAAAGATGTGCAGGTTGGGCGGATTGGCCATGCTAAATTGCCCTTAGTGTCCAAAATTGCCCTTAGTGTTGGGTGGGGTTACTGGGTTATGGGGATATGGTGGAGGTGTTAACCTTGGGTAGGGTGCTCTTTCCAGGAGCCGGTGCAGACTCGATGGGCCGAATGGCCTCCTTCTGCACTGTAAATTCTATGTAAAAAAAAAACATTATTGGACTACATGTCAAATTTTAGGGAACGATTAAATAAAGCAGGTGAATTGGCTGGACAACATTTAAAAGTTGCACAAAATGTGATGAAACGGGTCGCGGACAAGAAATTCAAAGTTCGTAGTTTTGCCAGTGGGGATAAAGTTTTAGTGTTGTTACCAGTGGTACGTGAACCTTTAAAAGCAAGGTTTTGTGGACCGTATCAGATTGAAAGGAAATTAAATGAGGTGGATTATGTGGTAAAAACACCAGATAGAAGGAAGACTCACCGAGTGTGTCATGTGAATATGCTTAAAATATACTTTGAAAGGGAAGGAGAGAAAAAGGAGGGTTTAATGATTCTAACTCAAAGTGACGGACCAAATCCAGATGACTGTGAATTTGACATACCTCAAACTAAATTGGAAACGAGGATGATCTTAAAAATTGGGATAAATTGTTGAGTTATCTTCCAGAGGAAAAATGAACTGACCTGAAAGAGTTATTGATATCACATGAGCAAGTTTGTAGAGATAAATTGGGAAGTACTAAAATGGCTATACACGATGTAGATGTGGGAAATGCTCTTCCAATTAAACAACATCCATATAGACTTAACCCTTTAAAATTGGCACAGATTAACAAAGAGATTGAGAGTATGCTTAAAAATGGCATAATCGAAGTGGGTTGCAGCCAATGGAGCTCATCCATAGTGATGGTACCAAAACCAGACGGTACCAGACTATAGAAAGGTTAATGCATGTACAAGAATGGACTCTTATCCTATCCCACGTTTGGAGGATTGCATTGAGAAAGTGGGAAAATCAGCTTTTATTTCCAAACTGGATTTACTTAAAGGTTACTGGCAGGTACCTTTATCCGAAAGGGCGAAGGAGTTTTCAGCTTTTGTGACTCCAGATGGTATATACCAATTCAAAGTTATGCCATTTGGCATGAAAAACGCCTCAGCCACATTTCAACAGTTAACTAACAAAGTTGTTTCAGGATTACCCAATTGTGCGGTATACATCGACGATCTGGTAATTTTCAGCCAGACATGGAAAGAACATTTAAAACATCTGATGGAGTTATTCGATAGGCTTCAGGAGGGGGGTTTGGTGATAAACCTAGCCAAATGTGAATTTGGAAAAGCCCAAGTCATTTTCATTGCAAAGTTTCCGATACCCTCAAGACGAAGGGAAATAATGTGATTTCTTGGCATGAGTCGATTTGATTGAACATTTGTGCAAAATGTTTGTAGCCTGGTGGCTCCACTCACGGACTTGCTCAAGAAGTGTAACAAATTCCAGTGGACAGCGGAGTATCAACAGCCATTTGACAGCCTGAAGGCTGTGTTAACCACTGCTCCTGTGTTAGCCATGCTAAATTATACGAAACCATTCAAAGTGGCGGTTTATGTGAGTAATGTGGGTGTAGGTGCGGTGCTTCTCCAAGACGACAATGAAGGGCTATAACGGCCTATTGGTTATTTTTCAAAGAAATTGAATTATCACCAGAAAAAGTATTCCACGATTGAAAAGGAGACTTTGAGTTTGGTGCTGGCTTTGCAACATTTTCAGATTAATGTGACCAGCAATCCGTCTGACACCTTTATACATACTGATCATAATCCGTTGACATTTTTGGAGCATTCCGGAATAACAATGCAAGGCTGTTTTGCTGGAGTTTATTGGTACAGCCATTTCATTTAAAAATAGTACATGCGGCAGGACAAGAAAACGTGATAGCTGATGCTTGTCACGAATGTGATGAACAGAAGCAGTTTCAGTTAGAGGAAGAAGAACAAAAAAAAAATTGACTATTATTATACCTGTTTGTGTGTGTTGTTTTTTTAAAACGATAAAGTATACTTACTGTGTGCATTTGTCAAAGGATAGTGACAAGGTGAAAAATGAAACCATCTTGAAGTTGATGTTTTTTTTTCTTGGGGGGAGATGTCATGTGAGAGTACCTTTAAGAAATGGATGTTTAAGAAATGTACCTTTAAGAAATTGGTGTTTATCAGTGATGTCAGAATGTGGGTGGAGCTGGGCTGTCTGTCAGCTGTTTACTTTCATTTTAGGCTGTTTGCTGCAGGTTTTAGTTTTTTTTTCAGTGTTGGAGCTGAAACCAGACCAAGCAGATGTACTGCTGTTCTATCTGCCATCAAAAGACTATCTCTTGATCATTTGGTGAATTCAGAATTGGAAATGTTCTCAGCAGTGAATGTAAACCTATTGTGCTTCTGGTAAAAGGTGTTTTAAGTCTTATGAATGTTAAAAGGAAAGCTTAAAGGATTACTTAGTGTTGTATTCTTTTGGGGTTTTATTTGAATTAATGGTTGCTAGGATGTTCACTGTATAGCTTAAAAAGGTTAACTTGAGTTCATAGAACAAACATTGTTTTGCTTTAAAAAAAACGTTTTCCATTTCTGCTGTACCACACCTGCAGAGTGGGCCGTGTGCTCCCCATACCACAATCTATTAAAAGTTGTGGTCAGGTGAACTCCATGATTCACTTTGGGGTTCTCTAAACCCTGGCCATAACAAATTGATTGATGCAGAACTGAGAAACTAACAATTGAACAATTAAGAATAAAAATTTGGGAGCTCAGATTCAATGACAAACTAAGCATTACACAATGAAAGCTCTCAAATACTGATCAACATTTACTTTTCACATCACACTCTGAGTTCAATTGAAGCACAGGATGTACAATTGGAACTTCATGAAGAAATGTAATTTAGGGGTTTATATATTGAATAGACTCTCTGTGGTCAGTGCAATGTAAAGCAATATTTTTTGAGTTTGGTTATGGACTAATTATTATACCCCAAAGACAGTGATGGCAGACTGATGAACTCTGCAGTGCGGAAGGTCAAAGATGAGTTGAGGGGTAGCAAGGTGAGGGATATTGAGGTGCGTTGAGGGATCGTGAGGTGAAGGTGTTGCACGTTTTGCTATGAGTGCAAAACGCGTTTATTGGGGTGTATTAACTTCCAAGTGCTTAACACCACGAGGCTCTGTTCTATGTATTTATTCAGCTTAGGAGTCGCCAGGTGCCGTATAGACACCGTCACGAGTATTCCAAGGTCAAGTTCAAAGTAATAAAGACGATACACCGATTAGTAAGGTCCAAACGATCAATATTTATTATACAGTTATAATAAATACTCATGCACACACTAAGAGACTAAGCTATGACTAAACTAAGGTAATCAGAATACTTATCTAACAGGAACAGGCAAGGTCAGGGAGCGAGGCCTTCGTCCTGGTCTTGGGCTGCAACCTTCAGCAAGCGTTCTGGTCACTGGGGGTTCTAGCGGGCTTAGTTCACGTAGCGAGCGTCGTACTGGCACTTACGGTTCGGCGGCTGGTGCTCAACGGCTGGAGTCAGGATGTAGCTTCAAGGTCTTGGTCAGGGCCGGAGCACGGAACAACAGACCAGACAACACGAGGTCCCTGTCTTTTATAGGGATCCCATTGTCCTTCCCTCTTCTTGGGCGGGCTTTAACCTTTGGTTATCTATTGGGTCAATTCCTCATCGATACTGTTTTAATTCCCCAATGCGAGGGGGTCTCCGTGATGGGGGGGGCGTTTCTTATGCCCTTTTGTTTGGAGGTTTCTGGTGCCTCGATGTCTGGGCCTTGATTCAAATGTGTCCATTCAGAATCAAATGTTTCTATTGTGTGGGTGTTCAGGTCTGATTGCCTCATTAGCATGCAAAGCGTTTTGCCATTTGCACCTAACTAAGGTCTTCTCACCTGAGCCCAAACTGGTTTCTGCTACTTGCAGAATGCAAAATGCTGTCTTTGCAGACTGCTGTTTTGGCTAAACTGCCTGTTTCCCTGCAGTCTTAGCGCTTGGCTTACTTTGTAGCTCAGCGTCCATTTTAGGTGGCTACATTCCCTCCTTGTGATCCTCACAATCAAAATATTGTGAAGGATCACCTATGTACGTTGCCTTGAGTGCATCTGGGTTGCCTTCTTTGTGTTCCCTGACCTCTTGCCAGTTCCTGGGCTACTCTATCTTAAACTATGGGAGGAAAAAAAATTTTAACTGACATCTCTTACTTGGCGCTATGTCAAAGGGGACATGCATTACCACAAACGGGAACCTCTACCTATCACAATTATCCTTAACCTTAACTTAAACATTTCATCACACTCTAAAACCTTAACCATTCACACCACAACATCACACTTCCTAACTCGGCAGTCGAGTATAGGACAATATAATACAGGGTCGAACTTTATTTACAGAGTGCTTTATTCATCATGGGGCAAAGGGGATTGATGAAATCGGAAAATAGGAGATCGAACTCCATAGACGGAGGGGCAGGAACGGGAGGCTCTCCTCTTCCACTTCCTCAACCTGAGGGTCTGTACAAGTATGGCGAGGATCACAATCACTAGCAGTGATTCGATCACGTATGACATGGAGTACCATGTCATAAATTTTGTGCACCAGGTCTGAACCTCACTGATCAGAGCTGAGCACTGGGGAGTGGCTGTAAGGGAAACATTTACTGTGGGGGTTGTGGGGGAAACGTGTCTTGCTTCCACACATACAAATATCACATTTAAAAGCAATAGGTGAGCTTCCATCATTTTCAACTTGTTCTTCCTTCTTTCTTCCTCCTGAATGGACAATCCCTGTCTCGTCCTTCGAAAGCTATGGGATCAAGCACAGTATCTGTCAATACACAGTTTAAGATCTTTACCTGTTAGTGCATCTGTCTTTTAAATTCCAATTGACCCTTTAAAAATGACTGGCCAAGTCACACCCTGTGACTCCCCTCATCTTTTTTTTTTCAAAAGCGAATTTGCAGACCAGAATACACCTAACAATCCTTCTCCTGCGAGCCGTCTCGCAGGCTTTGCTAGTTTACCATCCGAATGTTCCCGGATGTAAATAGCATGTGGGATGGCGGCCGAAGGGCTGCCTAACGAAAAATGAAAACAAAATTTTGAAAGAAACGTCCGAATGAGTTGCGTATGGGCCGCGACGGGTACGAGTTGGGTAGGATCCCCGGGTAGGGCGTGCTGTGCCATACCCGAGCTTGGCTGACCAAGGTTGGTTCTCAGACAGGGCGGGTCCTCAGTGCCGTTTGTCCACTGCCTGAGTAACCTGGATTAAAACGGGTACGAACGTGTTAACCGTGACTTGCAGCCTCTATTCACCGAATAGAGGGGCACCTAAAAACAAGGGAGCCAAGATGCTCCTTCATCTGAAAAAATGAGCTGGGCTTCAGATATTTTAGACGATACGGTGAGCTGCTCACCATAGAAGTTCTCAGAGGTTTCGGCAGAGAAACTAAAGTGCGTGTAAGGTGGTCACAAGCCTTACAACTTTGAAAAGATCTCCAATCAAACTGGTTTTTTGGAACCGAAGTTCTCAAAGGTATCGGCGGACAAGCTAACGTGTATGTGAGGTGGTCACAATCTTTTCAGCTGAAAAGAAGATGTCCATCCTCCAACTGAACCATTTACATTCCTGAAAGACAAACAAACATAAAACGATAGACAAACATACGTGCAGGTTCCATCAGAAAGGACATCGTTTCCCTCAAACGATTCCTATTTTACATCATCTGGACACCTCACTTTTCCTCTGTCTCTGTGAACAGGGTCACAAAGGGGTTGCCGTATCGGGATTCAGACACCGTGTCGTCCTGCTCTCCCGGATCCCACACCCTTGTGTGGATCAGGCATGATATCATTGCATTATGTGACCGGGGGTCACTTTCGTCATTGCGGACAAGTCTGTATGAATTGTCCCTGTGCCATAGTGTTGTGTCAAGTGTGTTGTCGGGGTAGTCGGGGTCGTCGGGGTCGGGTGGTGGTTCTGGGTTTTTAAGGTAAGTGACTTCCATGGGGTCACTGGAGTCGGGGTCGTAGTTGGTGCTGTGTGGGCTGTATGGCTGTGTGCTGTCGCTGTCCTCAGAGTCAGTGTCTGTCCTGCTGTCTCTGCTGTGGCAGCTTGTGGGCGTTTCGGGGCGTGGTCTGTCGTGGTCTGTGGGCGGAGTCGTGGGCGAGTCCGTTGATGAACTGGTCTGTGAGGGGGATGGTGGAAAAGTGTCTCTAGTGGGCGGGGTGAAGTGTTCTGCTGCATCTAGCAGTACATGATGAGCATGGTTAGACTGTGTTCCATATGCTTTAAGCTGGTTAATATGAAACCACGCGGTCTTCCCATTAGGATATTTTATCCTGTAAACTGAGGGGCTAATTTTATCCGAAATTGAGTATGGACCGGAATATTTTGGAGCCAAAAAACTGCTGGGGTTATAAACAGATAACATTACCTGTTGCCCAACCTGGAATTCTGTGGGGTGTACGGTCTTATTAAAACAAGCTGTGCGTTGTTGACGACGTTTTCCTAGCTGAACTGCGGCTGCAATCTGTGCAGACCTCACAGTCTCAACCAAGTCTTTAACCGTCTTTTCGTGTGTGAGGGCCGTCACTTCGGGGCTGGTCATGTCCAGTCCTAAAAGGAATTCTGTACCTTTCATAGGGCGTCCGGTCATGAGTGTGTGTGGTGTGTAGCCTGTGGAAGTGGAAACAGTGTTCCTTATGAACATGAGTGCAAATGGGAGCACTGAATCCCATGTGGAGTTGTTCTCTTGAACCATTTTTCTAAGCGTAGTTTTTAGGGTCCGATTCATGCGCTCCACAATCCCGCTGGACTGTGGATGATACGCAATGTGGAAATTTTGTTTTATGCCGAATATTGTCAGGACGTTCTTCATGACCCGTCCTGTGAAGTGAGATCCCTGGTCCGAATCAATACTTCGGGGTAAACCCCATCTCGTGAAGATGTGGTGGGTCAGGATCTTTGCAGCTGTCTTAGCTGTATTTGTTCTAGAGGGGAATGCCTCTACCCATTTGGTAAAGGTATCGATGACCACCAGAACGTATTTATAGCCATTCCTACAAGGGGGCAATGGTCCTATAAAATCGATCTGGAGGTTTGTCCAAGGGCCGTTAACTGGGCGAGTATGCCGAAGTTGTGCCTTTTTAGAATACCTCTCCGGGTTATTCTGAGCACAAATAAGGCAATTCTCAATATAATGCGTTACATCAGTCCTGAGATTAGGCCACCAACAGAGCTGTCTGAGGTGCCTCGTGGTTGCATCAATTCCTTGGTGCCCGTGGTTATCGTGAAATAAAGCAATCATTGCATTCCTGTCCTGCTGCGGGACCACATAAAGTTGTTCCTTTATGATCACACCCTCATGTGTGGTCAGTGCGTGTTTAAAGCTCTCGTACTCTGGCACAAAGTTGCCTTTGAAAACCTCCTTGAGGTCCTTATCCTGCTTCTGTGCTGCTACAAGATCTTTAATATCTGTTTGTGAGATTTGGACTGCGCCCACAGGGGCGCTAACTGGTGCGCTAGCTGGGGGGGTCCATAAGTGTCCTCGCCTGGAACCTGCCTTAGCCAGTGCGTCGGCTTTTACATTCCCAGGGGGGGATGACCTATGGTGACTTCGTACCTTTATTATTCCGAAGGTCCTGTCCTTCGCTTTTTCTAAAATATGCTGGAGTAGAGGGGCTGATGGAAGGGGTTTCCCGTCTGCGGAGACAAAACCTCGTGTCCTCCACAGGGGCAGAAAATCGGTTAAACTGTTACAGACATATAAGCTGTCTGAATATATGTCTGCTGGCCTGGGGAAAGAAGCGGGGTGGTCCACTATATAAGCTATGGCCGCGAGCTCTGCTGCCTGCGCGCCTAAGTGACCGGGTAGTTTTAAAGCTATCTCTTCGAGAGCGCGCCCCTGCGCGTCCTCTACATAGATGCCGCATCCTGTGATACGCTCACCATTTAAAACTGTGGAGGAACCGTCTACGTAAATCCTCAGTGGTCCACACGTGTCTGTGGGTTGGGGGCTTTGTTTTGGGTTCCCTATCTTCCTGGGGGGTGTTTTTGCGATAAAGGGTCCTGTGTTATGCAGGGGAGCTACAATTTCACAGTCATGGGGCTGTCCTGGGTATTGGAGGTTGTCGGCTAAATATGTGTGTGTGCGGGTCCGTTTTACTGTAATGTCCCGTCCTTGTAAAAGTAGTGTCCATCTAGCTGCCCTAATCTGGCTAACTGAACCGTCCTTCAGTCGACCGTCTAGGAGTAGCTGTGTGGGTGTGTGTTCGGTCAGAATAGTAATGGGGTTGAGTCCGGTAATGTATGAGAAGTATTGTACTGCCCAGAAGACAGCAAGGAGGTGCCTCTCACAGGCAGAGAATCCTTGTTCTACCGGGTCTAACAGTCGGGAGGCATAAGCCACTGGTCTTAGCTGCTCGTGCCGTTCCTGAAGCAACACGGCCGAGAGGGTCAGATCGGTGCTCGCTACCTCTATTGCATAGGGGGAAAGTTGGTCTGGGACTAGCAGCGCGGGTGCTGCGCTAAGGGCTCGTTTTAACTCCTCCACAGCCCCTGTATGCTGCGGAAGCCATTCCCAGGGGGCTCGTTTCTTAAGGAGGTCTGAGAGTGGGGCGGCTTTTGTCGCGAATCCGTCAATGTGGTTCCGACAATAGCCAACCAGTCCTAAAAACGACCGGAGGGCCGAAACATTTTGGGGAAGGGGCAATTTGACAATCGAATCAATTCTTTTGAATTCGATCTCGCGTTTGCCGTGTGTGATGACTGTTCCCAAATACATCACTTTACTTTCCAAAATCTGGGCCTTTCTTGGGTTAACTTTACATCCAATTGAAGTCAACAGTTCCAGGAGTTCGGCCAGAAGCGTAATGTGCTCTGCCTTTGTGTCTGTCTGCAGTAGTAGGTCGTCTACATACTGTACCAGACATTCGGGGCGGGAGAATTTCTCTAAACCACTTGCCAGCTGTCGGTGGAAAATGGAGGGGGAATTGTGGAATCCTTGTGGGAGGCATGTCCACGTATACTGCTGTGATTTGAAGGTGAAGGCAAATTTGTACTGGCACGCTTTTGCCAATGGTATTGACCAGAATCCGTTACTGATGTCCAATACCGTGAAGTATTTGGAGTTGAGTCCCTGCTTGAGCATGGTCTCGGGACTAGTAGCTACCGTTGAGGCTACTGCGGGGGTGACTTTGTTGAGTTCCCGATAATCGATGGTCAGACGCCATGATCCATCGGGCTTCCTCACTGGCCAAATAGGGGCATTATTGGTCGAGGCTACCGTTCTGAGCACACCTTGCTCCAATAAGCTTCCTATCACCTTTTCTATTTCCACCTCTGCTTCCAGGGGAAATCTATACTGTTTCTGTGGTCGGGGGTCCTGTCCGGTAACGTGAACTGGTCCAGTCATTCTGCCACAGTCATGACGGTGACTGGCAAATGCTGTCCTGTGTTTGTTCAGTAGGGCTTTTATTTGTCTGTCGGAGTGGAGTGTAGTCAGGTCAAATGAGTACTCTCCCACTGCGCTAATCCGATTAGCGTAGTCTCCTACTGTGAGGGTGGCTGGTGCTCTGTCTGATCTAGCCATTCGCCAGACACACTGGTTCACTGGGTCGAATGACAAGCTATGAGCGTTCATAAAATCTATCCCCAGGATGTGTTCTGCTGTCCGGGGAAGATTTACTAGTACAACGGGGTGTTTGGTTGAGATGTTCCCTAGCTGGATCGCTACGGGTGCTGTGATATGTCCCTGCTGCGAGTGTCCTGTGAACCCGCTAAGTGTAATGGTGGATGTGGTCGGCCACGTGTCTGCGTGTGCCGTGGTCGTAGAGTTAATGGTGGTGCGGGAGCCTCCTGTGTCCCAAAGTAACTCTATGGGCTTCCCTTTTACTCTGGCTGTGACTACGGGTCTCCCTGATGGATCCCATAGTGTGTCACAGACCCAAGTGGGGGAGCCCGAACACCGTCAGTTCGTCTCGTCCACATTGGTGGGTCCTGACTGTACTGCTATATTGTGGATGGGTTTTGCCTTACTGCGGTTCAGAGTGCCTGTCTGCTGGCCTCTCTGAGATCGCTGGGGTGCATTGCATTCCTTTGCCCAATGCCCTAACCGTCCACAGTTATAGCATTCCTGTCCTTTCTGCTGTGGGCTGCTCTTCCCTTCATTTACCCATGCGGGTTTCTGGTGCTCTCTCACTGCCTGAATATCTGCTGCAGCCTGAGCCTCTTCTGGGGATTGAACCTTACTCTTTCCCTGAATTGATTGCTCCCAAGCGCGGGACAACCTTTTCAGGACCCATTTCTCATTATGGGCCTCTTCTGAGGGGTCATAACTGTTGCAAGCGCTCTGTCCTGCCTCTGTCGCGTGTGAGATTATGGTGCGCGTCCATTTGACCATATTTTCCCGGTTCAAATGCGCTCTATTTAAATCGCCGAAAACTGCGTTGAAATGAATCCACAGCCTTCCTGCGAATGCTGTGGGGTGTTCGGATCTTTTCTGCCGGCACTTATTAAGTCCTTCTACGGGGTCACCTCGATTATACCCTATGGCATCTAAAATGGAGGTGTGCATCTCCTCTAGGGTGCCTCCGGCAACGTTCTGTGGGTCGGGGAGGGCTGCTACTACTGACTGGTCTAAGCTCAGCACGGTGAGCTTAACCTGCTCTCTCTCATCCAGGCCGTACATGGTCGCCTGCTGTTTCACTTTAGCGAAAAACTGGTGGGGGTCTGCGGTGGGGAGGAACGGAGTGATCTTCTCACATGCGTCCCTGAGCTGGGTTACAGTTAAGGGGGTGGTGTAGGTTATATCTGGTGCGCCTTCTGTTATAGCTTTTCTCTGCGTGGTTACGGGATTCATGGGTGCGGTTATGATCTGATCTGTAGGGGGTTGGGGTGCTTGCCTTTTCTGTTGCGCTGCTGGCGCACATGTTCCCTGAACATATCGCTGCGCTGTCTCACTTAATTCTTGCCAATCTGGGGCATTTTCTCCATCTAACTGGGTTCCAAAGGTGCTTTGAAACCCATTTTGCACCGAAAGCAGCGATTGCAGCTCTGCAATCTGTTTCCTGCATTTCGCGTGGTCTACTGTACTTTGCCTTTGCTCTGTGGTTGCAGCATGGAGTGCTCTCAAAGCTGCTTTGAGATCAGAGCATTGCCTCTGCAAAGCCTCTACCTGCTTGTCAGATTCCTCTCTTATCAGAACGGCACGTTGCACGTCCTGATAAGCCTTTTCGTACTGGGTCTGGGAACTGCTGAGATGGGCTAGACAAGACTGATGTGCCCTCTTGGCATCATCCACCTCTCTACCTTTCTCTGCCAACTTCCCTCTTAGATCCAGATTTTCCTTCTCAATGTCCCTGACATCGACCTTACTCATTCGGTTCCTTTCTTCTAATTCTGCCCGGAGCGTCCTGACGACCTCCTCTGTGCCTCGCAACTGTGCCAAACAGGACACGATTGCCATCGGCTTACGTGCTTTACTAAGGTTCTTTTTGTGAATTTGAGAGAGGTTCTCCCACCAAGTATGTCCTATACTTCCGGGACCTGTCTCCTCATTCAAACAAAACTCTTTCCAAAGGGGCCATCCCTTTCCTTGCAGATACTTGCGGAGTTCCAGCTCCCACGTGGGACACTGACCTACCCTGCTACTGCTGCTGGTCGCTGCGACCACAAACCTTTCTGGATCCATCAGACGTTCCATTGCCTGCATGGCCATTTTCTCTGACTCTCTTTTAGTTAATTTGGAACAGGGGGTTGCTGGGGTTGTGTTTCAAGAAACGGGTACGGCTTACACTATGTTCCGTTCACGAAACTGCCGAAAGTTTGTCGCAACAAAAATGCTTTCAGTTTTACCTTACAGCCCTGTTAGTACGCATGCACTAAACACACTTCCGAATTACGCTTATTAGTTTGAACACCTTGAATACTCGTGATTTTCTTTACTTTCTTACTTTCTCTGTAATTTGGAGTTCTAATTCAAATTTCAGGGTCCTGGATGGTGTGGGGTTTCCACTTACAACCGTGTCCCGTCAGGAAGTCGCCACTAAATGTTGCACGTTTTGCTATGAGTGCAAAACGCGTTTATTGGGGTGTATTAACTTCCAAGTGCTTAACACCACTAGGCTCTGTTCTATGTATTTATTCAGCTTAGGGGTCGCCAGATGCCGTATAGACACCGTCACGAGTATTCCAAGGTCAAGTTCAAAGTAATAAAGACGATACACCGATTAGTAAGGTCCAAACGATCAATATTTATTATACAGTTATAATAAATACTCATGCACACACTAAGAGACTAAGCTATGACTAAACTAAGGTAATCAGAATACTTATCTAACAGGACCAGGCAAGGTCAGGGAGCGAGGCCTTCGTCCTGGTCTTGGGCTGCAACCTTCAGCAAGCGTTCTGGTCACTGGGGGTTCTAGCGGGCTTAGTTCGCGTAGCGAGCGTCGTACTGGCACTTACGGTTCGGCGGCTGGTGCTCAATGGCTGGAGTCAGGATGTAGCTTCAAGGTCTTGGTCAGGGCCGGAGCACGGAACAACAGACCGGACAACACGAGGTCCCTGTCTTTTATAGGGATCCCATTGTCCTTCCCTCTTCTTGGGCGGGCTTTAACCTTTGGTTATCTATTGGGTCAATTCCTCATCGATACTGTTTTAATTCCCCAATGCGAGGGGGTCTCCGTGATGGGGGGGGCGTTTCTTATGCCCTTTTGTTTGGAGGTTTCTGGTGCCTCGATGTCTGGGCCTTGATTCAAATGTGTCCATTCAGAATCAAATGTTTCTATTGTGTGGGTGTTCAGGTCTGATTGCCTCATTAGCATGCAAAGCGTTTTGCCATTTGCACCTAACTAAGGTCTTCTCACCTGAGCCCAAACTGGTTTCTGCTACTTGCAGAATGCAAAATGCTGTCTTTGCAGACTGCTGTTTTGGCTAAACTGCCTGTTTCCCTGCAGTCTTAGCGCTTGGCTTACTTTGTAGCTCAGCGTCCATTTTAGGTGGCTACAAAGGATAGTGAGGTGAGGGATAGAGAGGTGAAATGAGGGATAGTGGGAAGAGGTGAGGGATAGTGAGATGAGGAATATTGAGGTGCTCTGAGGGATAGTGAGGTGAAGTGAGGGATAGTGAGTTGGGGTGAAGGATAGTGACGTGAGGTGAAGGATATTGAGATGAGGGCTAGTGTGTGAAATGAGGGATAGTGAGGCGAGATGAGAATGGTGATGTGAAGCAAAGAATAATGAGGTGAGAGATAGCGAGGACGGGGAGGTGAGGAATAGTGAGAAGGGGTGAAGAATAGTGAGTTGAGGGATAGTGAAGTGAGGGATTATGAGGGGTGGTGAGGGATAGTGAAGGGTGAGGGATAGTGAGGTGAGGTGAAATGAGGGATGGTGAGGTAAGGTGGGGAGTGCAGTCAAACATTGCAGACAGTATAACAACGGAATGAAGACTGGCATTGGCCTTGAACTAGCAGTTCTCTGCTGGGCTAGAGAAACAAAGGTATCTCGAAGTACAAATAAACCAATCATGAAAAATTACAGCTCAGGTCAATCGGCCAAAAGAAAAGCAAGCCAAATACTCTGATTATTTCTCGAGGAATAGAATTGAAAAGTAAAGAACAGATGGTATACTTAGAACATAGAACGTAGAACAGTACAGCACAGAACAGGCCCTTCGGCCCTCGATGTTGTGCCGAGCAATGATCACCCTACTCAAACCCACGTATCCACCCTATACCTGTAACCCAACAACCCCCCCTTAACCTTACTTTTAAGGATACTACGGGCAATTTAGCATGGCCAATATACCTAACCCGCACATCTTTGGACTGTGGGAGGAAACCGGAGCACCCGGAGGAAACCCACGCACACACGGGGAGGACGTGCAGACTCCACACAGACAGTGACCCAGCCGGGAATCGAACCTGGGACCCTGGAGCTGTGAAGCATTTATGCTAACCACCATGCTACCGCGCTGCCCCACTGAGTCTTGGTTAGACCTCACTTGGAGTATTTTGTTCAGCACTGGTCACCACATGTGAAAAGGAGATAGAGAGACAGGAGAACATGCAAACAAGATTTACAAGAATGATATGAGAATCATGAGGACGTAGATATTAGAGGATGCATGCCATGCGGTGCAGGCAGAGAGCGTCCTTGTCTCTGAGACAGAAGCATTCTGCATTCTGCAAGGGCAGCACGGTAGCACTGTGGCTAGCACAATCGCTTCACAGCTCCAGGGTCCCAGGTTCGATTCCGTCTTGGGTCACTGTCTGTGCGGAGTCGGCACATCCTCCCCGTGTGTGCGTGGGTTTCCTCCGGGTGCTCCGGTTTCCTCCCACAGTCACAAAGATGTGTAGGTTAGGTGGATTGGCCATGATAAATTGCCCTTAGTGTCCAAAATTGCCCTTAGTGTTGGGTGGGGTTACTGGGTTATGGGGATAGGGTGGAGGTGTTTACCTTGGGTAGGGTGCTCTTTCCAAGAGCCGGTGCAGACTCGATGGGCCAAATGGCCTCCTTCTGCACTGTAAATTCTATGAATTCAAGTCCCACACCAGGATATGAATGGCATGTTGGTAACATGGCCAGACATGTTGAGCATTAATGTGTAAATCCTCCTGCGGCAGATAGTAAGAGTGGGAGAGATTCCTGGACAGCCATGTGATAGAAATAAATTGGAACCTCTACCATAGCTCCAGGCTACACCGTGCATGAAACAGCTCCAACTCACTGAGTGATTTGTAACACACACCTGTCTGGAGGGTATGAAGAAATTGGATTTCCTTCCTCTTGGAAATAGAAGGCTGGCAGGTGAGCTGATAGAGGTTTTCGAATTGATGAAAGTTTTTGATAAGAGTAGATTCAGCAGAGATAATGTTTCCTCCAATGGGGAAGAGCATAACTGGATATTCACCAAATAAACCAATGGGGAATTTGGAGCAAAACCTCTTTACCCAACAAGTGATGAGAATGTGGAACTTGAACTTGTGGAACTTGAAGTCTAGATGGTTCCAAGAGAAGCAGAGGAGGGAGAAGGGAATTTTGATGACTGTGGCAGAGTTAGACGAAGAGCAATGGGAGGTGGGCCAAGTGGGCGGAGACATCAGCACGGCTTGGTTGGGTTGGGCTGAATGGCTTGTCTCTGTGCCATATATTATGGGCAATCCTATTTGATGTGAAATGCTGACGGAGGGTGTTTGCAGAGCACTGCTGATGCCCGCCTCCATGTTTGGCATCATTGAAAGAAAGGGTTTGGCAGTTTGGGATCCTTGTCAGAAATCCTGACCTTTAACACCAGCCTACACAGAACAAGTGTGTTTCGTGGTCACGTAGTAGGGTGGGCCGAATATTGGCTTCACAAACATAACTCCACTCTAATGCATAAGTCAATTCTGAACCAGCCCAAATTTCTGGCCATATGTTTGAAAGCAGCAGGACACCAAATCTTTATTTCCAAGGTTTAATGTGTTTTTTCAGGGGAGAAATTATTAATTATTTCTCCTCATTGAGGCCTCCATTTTCAGCATCTTCGAATGCTTTTCTGTGGTATCAATGGAAGCAGATGAAAGTTTCAACAATTGCGTTTCTTAAACATACTGTGCTTAAAGTGCATATATGATGGTTTGATGTCATCTGTCATTTAGGCCTAAGCTACCACCATGTGTCAGTTATTATTCTGTCAAGGCGACTTCCGATGGCGACCATGGTGTGAACATTTGGCAGCTCCCGCTTGCGGTTGTTTTTTTCCGGACCTTTTCCCCATTTGGAGGGCGGATGTTTGGCTAAAAAGGTATAGGACGTGTCAGAGGGGAGTCGGATTCCACTGGTGGGACTGGTGGATGGATTCAAGGACCAGAAGTGGGTCAAGAAGAAGGGAGAAGCTGGAGCAGGAGAATCTTTGTGTGCCACTGCTTAAGTTGGCAGAGTGTAAAGGGCCAGTGCTAACAACCCAATGATCGATGAACCAACTGATGGACTTCTTAAATGAGATGTTTAGCCAGCAGAGGAGGACCTAGCCAAGATGGTTGTTCACAGGCCGGTGCAACATCGAGGGCCGAAGGGCCCGTACTGCGCTGTAGTGTTCTATGTTCTATGTTCTACCTGTTGAAGTCTGGGACTGATCGAGTGAAGCAGAGGCTGGAGTCCGAGGGGCAGACTATCCGGAAAGTGGAGGAGGTGGTGGGGGAGCACGAGAAGGAGTTGGCTCCGCTGGCAGCCGAGGTGGGAGTAATGCGGGATAACCAGGTGCAGCTGTAGGAGGAGAGGACTTTGAGAACCACTCCCAGAGGTAGAATTTAAGGATTGTAGGAATGCCTGAAGGCATCGATGGAGCGGATGCAGCTATGTATGAAGAAGAGGGCTGGGTTTATCAGGTGAAGGGTGCCCTCTTTAAAAAGGGGGTGACATTTTGGATGATGTTCCCGGCTCGCCTCTGGGTGACCTTTAGCAATAAAGAGCATTATTTTGGAATACCAGAGGAGATGATGGAACTTTTGAGGGACAATAGGCTAGCAGATGAAGGAGGACATTGAACTGTGGAGGAGGGGTGTGGAGAGGAATGTGGGCCTGGATTCTCCAAAAATGGGGCTATGTCCCCTTACGCTGGCATTTCACTGTTGACTTTCCTCAAGAATATGCTGAGCGATTCTGCTACCTGCAGGGGGCTGGCAGGACCCCGGAGTGCTTCTCGCAGCTCTGGCTGCGGATACGGGGCCCTGCACCTCCAGTCGGGAGTCTGCGCATGAGCACGGCGGCCGCCGCACCGTGTGTGATGGCGGACTCGGGCCACGGACCATCATCCAAAATGTAGCCCCCCCCCACCCCCTCTCACCCGACTTTGTGCTGCCCGATCGCTTCCCTGGCTGTCCATGAGGCCCCACCCACCCCCACACCCTCCCCCCCCCCGGTGATCAACCCCCCCCCCCCCCCCCCACACCACCAGGGTGGCTGCAGACCATCCGAGTTTCCCGTTGGCCAATACATGGTTAGAACAACGCTGTTGGGAACTCGGCTAGTTTTGCGTGGAGAATCGCGGGTGGGGCCTCTGTCAATGGCTCCTAGCCGTGCAGCGTAGATCGCGCGTGAGCAATTACCGAGTGATTCTCCAGGGACCAGAGAATTGCTTCAGCGCCGCCAGTCCCGATTTCCTCGAAAATGGCCATTCCACACCCCTGTGGCGAACGCCAATTCAGCATGGGGCTGCGGAGAATCCAGCCTGTGGTTTCTTTTGTCCTTTTTTTTCGTAATTCTTGTATTTTTTTCGGTTTGGTCGGTGGTTGGGGAACTGTTCTCCACCGAAATGTTTTGAGGTGGTGAAGGGGTGAATATACCTTTTTGACAATTGTTTTTTTCCCTTTTACTGTTTATTGTTGCACTGTTGTGAGGAAGCAAGCGGCGGGGGGGGGGGGGGGGGGGGGGGGGGGGGGGGGAGGGGAATCAGTAGGAGGTGGTGGCGCATTGGGTGGGGGCTGCCAGGCTAACTGGGCAGGCGAGTTAACGGGAGCGCAGTGGGGGGTGATCAGGTGGGTATTGTAGCAGTGGGGGATGGGGCGGTTGTTTTGTTTAGGGAAGGGGGAGGGGGGTGGGCTGCTGACGAAGGTGTTGTTTCTGGGGTGTTATATAGGAGGGAGTGGGGGCAGTAGACATCCGGGGGTGGGCCTGGAGGGTTCCTGGCACGGACAGGGGACTGAACTAAGAAGGGGTATGGTTGATAAGCAGGGGGGAGAGGAGGGAAGCCCTCCGACTAGGCTGGTCACATTCCAGCACCTGTTCGGGGAGGCTGGTACGGGAATTGAACCGTGCTGCTAGCCTGCCTTGGTCTGCTTTAAAAGCCAGCGATTTAGCCCTGTGCTAAACCAGCCTTAAGATCTGAAGATTGGGGACCAGACAAGATGAAGCAAAGGGCAGGTCTGGAAGGTTTTCCAGTCGGGGTTGGATATGAAGACTCGGGGAGTGGCGGTGCTAGTCAGTAAGCGGGTGGCGTTTCAGGTTGGGAATACTGCAGCAGATTCAGGGGGGGAGGTTTGTGATGGGAAGTGGAATATGGAGGGTTGCTAGTGGTCCTGGCTAATGTCTATGCCCCAAATTGGGACAATGTGGAGTTTATGAGTTTATGAGGCGAGCATTGGGGAAGATCCTGGACCTGGACTTGCACCGGTTGATTGTTGCCAGGGGGGGGACTTTAACGAGGTTGTTGACCCGGGGATGGACCAGTCGAGCTCGAGGTCAGGTAGAGTATCGGTGGTGGCGAAGGAGCTGAAGGGGTTTCTCGAGGGCATGGGGTGAGTGTCCCTGTGGAGGTTTGGGAGGCCGAGGGCGAAGGAATTTTCATACATCTCCCATGTCTACTCACGGATTGATATTTTTGTGGTGGGTAAGTCGTTGCTGGCCGAGGTGGTGGACTCGGAATATTCGGCGATCGTGGTCTCAGATCACCCGCTGCATTGGGTGGACTTACGAGTGGACTGGAGGGTGCCCAGCGCCCGCACTGGAGGTTGGATGTGGTGTTGCTAGTCAAGGAGGAGGTGCATGAGGAGGTGAGGGCCGCCATCAGGGGATATGTGGAGGTAAACGATACAGGTGAGTTCTCGACTGCTACGCTATGGGAGGCACTTGAGGCAGTGTCAGGGGGGGATTCATATCAATTCAGGCCCATAGAAAGAAGGAGGAGCGGGCAGAGATGTCAAGGTATGCTGAGGCCCCGGAGACAGGATTGTTGAAGGAGAGGCAGAAGCTCCAGATGGAATTTGGGTTGGTGTCCACAAGGAAGGCAGTGGGGCAATTGCGGCGGGCCAGACGGGCAGTATATGAACACGGGGAGAAGCGGGAAGGGAGATTGGGGGGTTGAAGGACGATATTGGATCCGGTGGGGGTGAATGGGGTGTTTGAGGAGTTTTATAGGAGGCTTTATGAATCGGCTGACGGGGAGGGAATGCGGGATTTTTATGGACGGGCTAGAATTTCCCAGGAGGGAGGAGGGTCTGATAGAGGGGCTTAGAGTGCCCATTGGATTGGTGGAGGTACTGGAGGGTCTGGGGGGAATGGAGGCGGGGATGGCCCTGGGATCGGACGGTCTCCCAGTAGAATTTTATAAAGAGTTTTTGGGTAACCTGGGGCCCCTGCTGGTGAGGGCATTTAATGAAGCGAGGGAGAAGGGTGAGCTCCCCCTGCAATGTTGGCGCAGGCCTCAATATCGCTGCTCCTAAAGAAGGATAAGGAACTAGAGCTGTGTGGGTCATACCGTCCAGTATCGCTGTTGAATGTGGATGTCAAGTTGTTGGCTGAGATTCTGGCCTCGTGGATTGGTGACCGTGTGCCAGAGGTGATAGGGGAGGGCCAGATGGGATTCGTAAAAGGGAAGCACATGTTGGCCAATATCAGGCACCTTCTAAGTGTCATAATGATACCCAGGAGGGACGAAATGTGGAGGTGGCGGTTGCGATGGACGTGGAGAAGACTTTTGACCGGGTCGAGTGGGAGTATTTGTGAGAAGTGCTGGGGCGGTTTGGGTTTGGGCAGGGCTTTGTAGATTAGATTCGATTGCTGCATCGGGCGGCGGTGGCAAGTATCAGAATGAATCGGTTGAGCTTGGGCTACTTTAGGTTGTACAGGGGGATGAGGCAGGGATGACCGCTCTCCCCATTGCTTTTCGCCTTGGCGATAGAGCCACTGCTAATGGCGTTTAGAGTGTCTAGGGGTTGTAAAGGGATTGTGAGGGGAGGGGATGGAGCAAAGGATGCACCTGTATGCAGGCGGCCTGCTGTTGTATATATCGGACCCACTGGAAAGTATAAGGGGTATTATGGAAAATTTGGTGAAATTTGGTCGGTTTTCGGGGTGCAAACTAAACATGGGAAAGAGTGCGGTCTTTCCGGATTCAGGCGAGGGGGCACGAGAGGAGATTGGGCAAGGTGCCATTTAAAGTGGTAGGGGTGAGTTTAAGGTGTCTGGGTATTCAGGTGGCTACTTGTGACAATAAAGATCATTATTATTAAACTTTTTTAAAAAAAAAACAATTCTGTTGAGACAAAAGGTTGTGATTTCAATCTCACTCTCGGATTTGAGCTCATGACCCCAGGCTGACACTCCAGTGTCATTCTGAGGGAGTGCTGCACTGCCAAAGGTGTTGCCTTCTGGATGAGGTGTTAAACAGAGACCTTGACTGCCCTTTCAGTAAAAGATCCCTTTAGAGAGGGGCAGGGGAGCGAACCTTTGCATCCTGGTTTATATTTATCGCCCAAATCAACCGATCTGTTCGTGATCATGTTGCTGTTTGTGGGAGCTTCCTGGGCACAGATTGGCTGCAGCATTTCCTACATCACATCAGTGACTGCACTTGAAAACGCACTCCATTGGCTGCAGAGTGTGTTGAAATCACAGCACTGGGGCTCCACAGAAAGGGTCTGATGGCAGAGTGCTGGGACAGTGCTCAAATAAAGAGCCAACGCTGTGATTCCAACACTTTACAATGCTGTGGCTCTGCCAAGTCCAGACCAAAGTGTCTCTTGCCATGCTATACGATCCAAAGCTGTTCATCGTGTTGTATCTTCATTTAATCTTGCTGCCAGGCTGAGCACCACGTCGTCCATTTTTAACAGCGTTAAATTCTGGAATGTATTCGGAGCAGGAGGAGGCCATTTGTTCCATCGTGATTGTGCTGGCTCTTTGAAATTGCTATCTGATTAGTCTTACTCCACCCACTCTTTCCCCGTAGCCCTGCAAAACTTTCTCGCATTAGATTCACAGTACCCGACCAAAGATAGAGCCTGCAACCAGATACTGCTGACCTGGGCTATAAACTGCCTCGCAGCGTGACTCAAAGCAGATCAAAAATGTACTTATTTGAAAGCAGGAACTGTTCTGCACTTGCAGCGATAATGTCAGCACTTTGTATTTATTTTCCAGCAAGATGTTATCTGCCTGCTATATAATTTGTAAATTGAAAATGAGCATCTGTTTTACAAGAGCTCATCTCAATAGGAACAATGTCCTTGAACAACGCAAAGCAGAATGCTTTATTTTTTCATTAAGGTTTTATAGCCCTTTAGGGTGCATTTTACTTTAAGCATTTTTTAAAATCCAATTACAAACTCAGCACTTACTAATAGATATTTTCTACATGGCTCTCCTTCTACTACTGACTAACCCATTAGTGGAATGACTTGCGAATAGGAACCCATTATTCCTGTTCAGATTCAATCACTCTGTCGGAGACGGATTTTAGGAGGATACTAGTCACTGACACCTTTCCATTCTACTATCGCTCTCTCACAATCCTCTCCATCTGCCTCTACCCTGCAACTCTCACTCTTTCCATCACTCTTTCCCTCCCTTCTCCCTCTCCCTTCCTCTCCATCTGTGCCAATTTTCATTTGTCAAGGAGATATGTTGAGGACAGGATTTTCTGGCACTGCTACTGGAAGGCATCTTTACAGACAGTATAGGAATGGTTCTCCAAATTTTCCCAGCCACGCATAACAATGCCCGCTGGTGCTGGAGCCCAAAAATCCTGGCATAAGTGACCCATTTCTGGCTGTATGTTTCCACTTGTAAGTATCAAAATCTGGACCAAAAGTATAAAATAGTCATTAAGAAAGCAATGAGGGACTGCTCTTCGACCACCACATCAAAGACAGTTAAGTGCTGTAACCATCTCAGATGGCCACCTGCAAAGGACCATGGGAATTATAGCCAACCCAGGACTCAGACAGACTCAGAGCTTGTGTGTGTGTTTGCAACCCAGATAGCTAGACGCGATCAAAACCCCCGCTCGTTTGCCCATTTCTCCAGAACAAAAGAACTGTACTCAGGTAACCGGTATTGATACAGACTAATCGACGCCACTCCCTTTACTCAGGGAACCCAAACAGCCAAGGTCAATGACCGCTAAGGATACGCCCAGCCATCAAGGCACCCGCCCCTTTATTGGCCAAAATCGAAGACAGTGATCGAAGCCTGTCCAAGTTAAGGACCGCCCTAAAGAGCGCAAAATCCCAGAGGGATAAGAAGGGTCACAGGCATGTGTTCGGTCTCTCTTGGATCTGGCCTATGCCAACCCAAGTGCAGCATAACGACCAGACAGACAAGTTCAAGACCAACGATCGCTACCAGATGGATGAGCCCAGCAGAAACAGAGCCACTTCTTCCACCCAGCCACGCAAGATCCGGACAAAGGCCTTGTCCATCTGCATAGAGCCGGTTGCCCTGAAGTTAAGTGTAGGTTATTGTAGTTGTTAGGTGTAGTTTAACTTGTAGTGTTTTGTGTTGCATGTTGAAGTAATCCTTGTGTGTAAATAAACCATCTTTGAACTTGAACTGACTAACTGGTTGTGTGGTCCTTTGATCGATATCCGGTAAAGCCTTGTGGTGGTATCATTTGATACATAGAACATAGAACATAGAACCTACAGAGCAGAAGGAGGCCATTCGGCCCATCAAGTCTGCACCGACCCACATTAAACCCTCACTTCCACCCTATCCCCGGAACCCAATAACCCCTCCTAACCGTTTTTGGACACTAAGGGCAATTTATCATGGCCAATCCACCTAACCTGCACATCTTTGGACTGTGGGAGGAAACCGGAGCACCCGAAGGAAATGCACGCACACACGGGGAGAACGTGCAGACTCCTCACAGACAGTAACCCAGCGGAGAATCTGGGACCCTGGCGCTGTGAAGCCACAGTGCTATCCACTTGTGCTACCGTACTGCCCGAAACAACCGTGCTACCTGGCAACTCTAAAGAGCATCATTATTCATTGGCAACATTAATTGGCAACTCCAGTGCCGAAAGAGCAACAGTGCTTTCTGCAGAACAAAAGACAACGTGAAAATACTTAACTGTCTTTGATGTGGATCAAGAGCTGTCAATCATAGCTGGATGTGTATAAACATTGCAGTCAGTTTCACAATAGGCTACTTGAAATCCACTCAAACATGAAGGGAAACAAGATTAAACAATCCAGACAGCTGGCTGCATGTGGAAGCTGTCAATTACAGCTGAGTAAATTCAATTTCACATTGCAGATCAAAGACCTGAGGGGGTGTTCCTTTTCCATGAATTTTCAGGTGGTTGTTTCTCTGTTTGAGCCAACTGGCGTATTGCACAGATGAGTTTCAAAGCAGTGATTTTTTTTTCATTGTCTTTATCGGGACTGCTCTTTAGTTTCCAGGCAAGGATCACTATAATGAAGGATTTCCATACAGGTATCTCTATAATGGGAGCCTCTGGTGGGTGGGTAGTGTGGGGGGAGGGGGGGGGGGTATTGGTGGGGGTGGAGTGGGCAGCATTTGCATTGTGGGGGGAGGTTGCCCTCCCATCGGCGTTCGGGGTAGCTCCCTAAACGAGTTACCCCCTTGACCCACTGCGAGGTCCGCCACATCAGGGCCATTCTGGGAAATACCTTCGACAAGTCTTGTCCACGTGAATCCCGACCCAGAGGATCAGAGATTCACATGGACTTGGAGAATCCTGTGCCCATTAATAGGATGGAAGTGAGTCAATTTGATCCATTTTCAGCCTCTTGCTGGCATGAACCTCGACGCTGTGCCAGTGGGGGACTGGAGCATTGCAACAGGCGCTGACCCCATTTCTTTGGCTGAGGCTGGATTCTGAGCTGCATTGGGTTCTCCGCTAGCAGCAACAGGCAGCGGTGAATTCAGCCCAATGTCTTGCTCCTTCAAAGCTCATGGCCACAGTTATCCAGCCTTGACACTGTGGTACTCAGCCCTGATTCCACTTGAAGCATCGAGGCAGCTCAAATGTGTAGTGGGCTCCTATCTGGGCTGACCCTCATTTGGATGGAATTTCATATTAGCCTGAAACCGCTCTCAGAAATCTCAACCCCATAATTTGGCCACGTCACAGAAATTCCCTCCGTGCCTATCCATTCCACATGGAGGGGTTTCTTGTAGTGGCTACCATTGCACAACTTCCATTTCCTCACCCCCACCAAGCGTCCGCACGTGCCATGACATTCTGTCCTGTCATCTGGCGGTGCAGGAGTTCCCAGTCGAGGGCTCTCCTATGTGGGATTCCTCCCGTTTTCCATTGGGGACCTGGTATGGAGGGTGTTGCATGCAGCAGTCCTGTGCAATAGCAGATTCAGATGGCTTATGGATTCTTCCCAAGCCACTTGTATTTTCTGTACTTCCTCCCCACATTCCTGAACTTTTGTTATGTGGTGCAGGGAAGGGCAGAGAGGGAGGAGTTCGACACAAGTGGCAGTGCAGCATCACATGGCATAATAGTGGCGAAGCTGTGCCATGCCAACCAACAACAACTTATATTTATGTAACGACTTTAATGTAATAAAGCATAAAGGTGCTTCACAGGAATGAAGCTAACTTTGACACTGAGCCACATAAATTGTTGTTAATCAAGATGATTCAAAACTAGGTTGAAGAGATAGGTTTGGAGGAGTGTAGTGAAGGAGGTAGAGAGATAGAGGGATGGAGGGGCATTGAGAGGGAATTCCAAAGCTTGAGGCCTTGGCAGCTGAAGGCACGGTCACCAAAGCTGGAGTGATAAAATTCACGGGGGGGGGGGGGGGGGGGGGCGGCACACAATCCGATTAGAGGAGTGCAGATATTTTTGAGGGTTGAGGAGCTGGTGAAGATGGCCGAGATCAAGAGGGGCGAGACCACGAAGGGATTTGAAAACAAAGATGAGAATTTTTAATTTGAGGCATCGCTTAACCAGTAGCCAAAGTAGGTCAGCGAGATGGGCAGCACGGTGGCGCAGTTGTTAGCACTGCAGCCACTCGGTGCCGAGGACCCAGGTTCAATCCCAGCTCCAGGATCGCTGTCCGTGTGTATAGAACATACTGTGCAGAAGGAGGCCATTCAGCCCATCAAGTCTGCAGCGACCTACTTAAGCCCTCACTTCCACCCTCTCCCCGTAACCCAATAACCGCATCTAACTTTTTTGGACACTAAGGGCAATTTAGTGTGGCCAATCCACCTAACCTGCACGTCTTTGGACTGTGGGAGGAAACCCACGCAGACACGGAGAGAACGTGCAGACTCCACACAGACAGTGACCCAGCGGGGAATCGAACCTGGGACCCTGGCGCTGTGAAGCAATTGTGCTATCCACAATGCTACCGTGCTGCATTGGTTTGGAGTGTTACACATTAGTTTGGAGTGTTACGAATTGGACTGGAGTGTTATGAGCTGAATTACATTGAACAGTAGAACATTATAGCGCAGTACAGGCCCTTCAGCCCTCGATGTTGCACCTACCTGTGAAAACAATCTGAAGCACTATTCCATTATTATCCATATGTCTATCCAATGACCATTTAAATGCCCTTAATGTTGGCGAGCCCACTACTGTTGCAGGCAGGGCATTCCACGCCATTACTACTCTCTGACTAAAGAACCTACCTCTGACATCTGTCCTACATCTATCTCCCCTCAATTTAAAGCTATGTCCACTCATGCTAGCCATCACCATCCGAGGAAAAAGGCTCTCACTGTCCGCCCTGTCTAATCCTCTGATCATCTTGGATGCCTCTATTAAGTCATCTCTTAGCCTTCTTCTCTCTAACGAAAACAGCCTCAACTCCCTCAGCCTTTCCTCATAAGATCTTCCCTCCATACCAGCCAACATCCTAGTAAATCTCCTCTGCACCCTTTCCAATTCTTCCACAAAATTCCTATAATTGTGTTCTCACTGGAACGACGGAGGTTGAGGGGCGACCTGATAGAGGTCTACAAAATTATGAGGGGCATAGACAGAGTGGACAGTTAGAGGCTTTTTCCCAGGGTAGAGGGGTCAATTACTAAAGGGCATAGGTTTCAGGTGCGAGGGGCAAGGTTTAGAGGAGATGTAACGAGGTAAGTTTTTTACACAGGAGGTAGTGGGTGCCTGGAACTTGCTGCCGGAGGAGGTGGTGGAAGCAGGGACGACAGTGATATTTAGGGGGCATCTTGACAAATACATGAATAGGATGGGAATAGAGGGATACGGACCCCAGAAGTGTAGAAGATTTTAGTTTAGACGGGCAGCAAGGTCGGCACAGGCTTGGAGGGCCAAAGGGCCTGTTCCTGTGCTGTACTTTTCTTTGTTCTTTATTCTCTTTGGTTTTTAATGCGGCGACCAGAACTGCACGCAATACTGCAAATGTGGCCGCAGCAGAGTTTTGTACAACTGCAACATGACCTCAAGGCTCTGAAACTCAATCCCTCTACCAATAAAAGCTAACATACCGTACGCCTTCATCCACACTACCAATCTTACCATTAGCCCAGTACTCTGTATTCCTGTTACTCCTTCCAAACTGAATCACCTCACACTTTTCTGAATTAAACTCCTTTTGCCACTTCTCAGCCCAGCTCTGCAGCTTATCAATGTCCCTCTGTAACTTGTAACATCCTTCCACACAACTCCACCGACTTCAGTGTCATCCGCAAATTCCAGGACATTTATGAAAATAACAGACAGCAGTGGCCTCAAAACAGATCCTTGTGGTACACCACTAGTAACTGAACTCCAGGCTGAACATTTCCCATCAACCACCACCCTCTGTCTTATTACAACTAGCCAATTTCTGATTCACACCGTCAAATCACCCTGAATCCCATGCCTCCGTATTTTCTGCAATAGCCTACCGTGGGGAACCTTATCAAACGCTTTACTGAAATCCATATACACCATATCAACTGCTTTACCCTCGTCCACCTGCTTGGTCACCTTCTCAAAGAACTCAATAAGGTTTGTGAGACACGACCTACTTCACAAAACCGTGTTGACTATCCCTAATCAAATTATTCCTTTCTAGATGATTATAAATCCTATCTTTTATAATCCTTTCCAAGACTTTGTCCACAACAGAAATAAGGCTCACTGGTCTATAGTTACCGGGGTTGTCTCTGCTCCCCTTCTTGAACAAGGGGGCAGCACGGTAGCATTGTGGATAGCACAATCGCTTCACAGCTCTAGGGTCCCAGGTTCGATTCCGGCTTGGGTCACTGTCTTTGCGGAGTCTGCACATCCTCCCCGTGTGTGCGTGGGTTTCCTCCGGGTGCTCCGGTTTCCTCCCACAGTCCAAAGATGTGCAGGTTAGGTGGATTGGCCATGATAAATTGCCCTTAGTGTCCAAAATTGCCCTTAGTGTTGGGTGGGGTTACTGGGTTATGGGGATAGGGTGGAGTTGTTGACCTTGGGTAGGGTGCTCTTTCCAAGAGCCGGTGAAGACTCGATGGGCTGAATGGCCTCCTTCTGCACTGTAAATTCTATGATTCTATCCTCCAGTCTTCTGGCACTATTCCTGTAGACAATGACAACATAAGGATCAAAGCCAAAGGCTCTGCAATCTCCTCCCTAGCTTCCCAGAGAATCCCCCGATAAATCCTATCTGTCCCAGGGGACTTATCTATTTTCACACTTTCAAGAATTGCTAACATCTCCTGCTTATGAACCTCAATCCCATCTAGTCTAGTAGCCTGTATCTCATTATTTTCTTTGGCAACATTGTTTTTTCCTGTGTGAATACTGACGAAAAATATTTGTTCCGCACCTCTCCTATCTCCTCGGACTCGACGCACAACTTCCCCTACTGTCCTCGACTTTCCCTACTCTTACCCTAGTCATTCTTATATTCCTGGCATACCTATAGAAAGCTTTAGGGTTTTCCTCGATCCTACCTGCCAAGGACTTCTCAAGTCCTCTCCTGACTCTTCTTAGCTCTCTCTTTAGATCCTTCCTGGCTAACTTGTAACTCTCGAGCGCCCTAACTGAACCTTCACATCTCATCTTCACATGAGCCTCCTTCTTCCTCTTGACAAGTGTTTCAACTACTTTAGTAAACCACGGTTCCCTCGCTTGACCACTTCCTCCCTGCCTGACAGGTACATACTTATCAAGGACACGCAGTAGCTGTTCCTTGAACAAGCTCCACATTTCAATTGTGCCCATCCCCTGCAGTTTCCTTCCCCATCCTATACATCCTAAGTCTTGCCTAATTGCATCATAATTGCCTTTCCCCCAACTATAACTCTTGCCCTGCGGTAAGAGCTGCTTCGGGTGTTTGGGTCTTTCTCAGGGTACAAATTAAATCTCGGCAAGAGTGAATATTTCGTAGTTTCTTGGCCAGGGGTAGGGAGGCTGCCATTCCGTAGGGCAGGGACTCACTTTAGATGCCTGGGGGTGCAGGTTGAATTGCCGGAGAATCGCGGGAAGGCGCCTGCCCCGCGCCGAGCGCCTGAGATCTTTGCCAGCAATTTTGCATCTACATTTAACAGGGAGATTGGCCTATACGACCGACAACTCTCCGGATCCTTATCTCGCTTCAAAATAAGGAAAATTGATGCCTGCGATAACTTTGTGGGGAGCACTCACAGCACCTTGGACTCATTAAAAGCCTTTACCAGGAGTGGCCCCAACAGCCCGGAAAACTTTTTATAAAACTCAACCAGGTATCAGGCCCCGGGGCCTTACCCAATTGCATCGCCCCCAAACCATCTGTAACCTCCCGAAGCCCAATTGGGGCTCCCAAACCCTCCACCAACTCCTCATCTATCCTCGGAAACTCCAGTCCCCCAGAAATCACTTCATACCCCCCACCCTCCCCGGCTGGGGGTTCCAATTCATACAATCCACTGTAAAATTCCCCAAACACATCAGTCACCCCCACGGATCCAAATCCACCTACCCCCTGTCTCTCTTACTTTCCCAATCTCTTTCGCCGCCTACTGCTTCCTCAGCTGTTGTGCCAGCTGTCTTTTTTTCCCATATTAATAGACCGCCCTCTTTACCCTCCTTAGCTGTCCCTCCGCTTTACCTGTGGACAGGAGCCCAAATTCCAGCTGCAGTCTCTGATGCTCCTTGAGAAGCTCATCATCCGGAGACTTCGCATAGCTCCTGTCCACCTACAAAATTTCACCTATCAGCTTGTCTAACTCCACCCGCTCAGCCTTTTCCTTATTTAACAGCCTTTTCCTGAATTGAGATGAGTTCCCCCCTAATAACCGCCTTCAGTGCCTCCCACACCACCCCGGCCGAAACCTCAACTGTGTCATTGATCTTTATATATCACCGATTGGCCTCCCTCACCCACTCGCACACCTCCTCCTCCGCTAACAGCCCCACATCTAACCTCCACTGTGGGGGCTGGGCCTTTCCTTTGTTAACTTGCAGGTCTATCCTGTGTGAGGCATGGTCTGACACTACAATTTCTGAATATTCAATATCTACCACCTCAGCAAGCAGCGTTTTGCCCACCACAAAGAAATCTATCCGGAAATACACCTTGTGCACATGGGAGTAGAATGAAAACTCCTTACTCCTTGACCTCCCAAATCTCCATGGATCAACCCCTCTACGCGCTCTATAAATCTCCACAGCTCTTTTGCCATAGCTGATATCTTCCCAGACATGGAATTTGACCGATCCAGCCTTAGATCCAGGACCGTGATGAAATCTCCCCCCATAATCAATCAATGTGAATCCAGGTCTGGGATCTTCCGCAGCACCCGTCTAACAAACTTAACGCCATCCCAGTTTGGGGCATATATATTTACCAACACGATGGCTATTCCCTCCAATTTCCCACTAACCATAATATATCTACCCTCGGGTCCACCTCTATATACCCCACCTCGAATGCCACCCGCTTATTGACCAGGGTTGCCAATCCCCTCTTTTAAAAGTCTAATCCCGAATGGAACACTTGCCCAACCCATCCTTTGCTTAACCTAATCTGATCCCCACCTGCAGAAGTGTCACCTGCAACATATCCACGTCCGCCTTCAGTTGCCTCAAGTGCGCGAACACAAGGGCCCTTTTGACTGGCCCATTCAGTCCCCGAATGTTTCACGTGGCTAATCTGGTCAGAGAGCACCCTCCCCTGCCAATCAACCATAACCTCTCCTAGGCCAGTCTTTGGCCCACACGTCCCTTGGCTCGCCCTCGGGCAACAACTGTCATCAGCCATCCTCCTCCTCTACCTTGAAAGTTCCCTCCCCGTCAGCAGTCTACCCCCCCCCCCCCCCCCACCCACACACACACACCGGTCTTCAGTTCACCCCCCACTTTGCTTCCGTGAACTAGCCCGCCCAGCTAGCCCATGGTGCCTGGCATCGTACCTCTCACTGGTTCCCATCCCCCCCTCCCCTCCCCCGCCCTTAGTGCAAACATTCAAAACAATCAAAACAAAGGCAAGAAGGAAAAACCAACAAACCATCCCTCCCAAGATCCGATCCCAAAGACCCACCCCTCCTCCCTTAACAAAGAAGTATATACCAGCCTAGCCCCAAGCAGGACCGACAAAATTATAAAGAAACAAGCAAAACCCCCAAAATAAGTCCGAACAACGCAAACGTAAAGTATTTACAGAACATTGTTCACATCTCCTCAGTAAAAGTTCAAGGTCCTCCTTCTCCTGCCAGACTATTCTCCTTCATTAAGTCCGCAGCTTCCTCCGCCGAGCCAAAGTACAACTCCCAGCCCCGATAGGCGAGACAATACAAGAGACCAAACTTTATGCCCTTCTTGTA